>NC_046301.1:42070546-42380713 GCF_004115265.2 Rhinolophus ferrumequinum
GTTTAAAAATATGTTCATGAAAATTACAGACAGTTTGGCAATGCATATCTTCATCAATGGATAGCTTCATTTTTGTCCTTCTGTGGAGGTATTTCTTTAGCAATTCTCCCAATGAAATTACATGTTCAAAGGGTATTACGGACATTTTAATAGCTCCTGCTATGTATCCCCATAATTTTTGTTCTATAAAGCTTCACAGCTTTACTTAAAGGCTTTAGCTTTCTTGCATTAATTCATTTGAAATGAAATATGTATTATTTTAGTTAATTGGGATAAGTATTATGGCAGCTAATACATGACTTAGGGTAAGCAGTGACAGAAAAATACGTGTTTATTATTTTGTATGGTGGTCAACCTCATCTCAGTTGACACCTTAGAAGTTTTTTGTAATATTTAGGTTCTGATACAGGGCGTGACTTTAAATGAGACACTCTTAATTTTAAGAAAAAGCTATGTTGATTACAAGTAGTCTTAAACATGAAGTGGCTTTATAAAAAACAACAACTGAGATGCTGTAGAGGCTCAAGTTTCTTGTTGCTATTAAAGACAATTTCATTTGTGTATTGATGGCCATTAATCCCTTTGCTCTTAGCTAAATGTCATTCTTTCAATCTATAACCACTCTACATCCTTATATTTTCATATGAAGTATAGGCCATTTCCTGATGTGACCATTAAAAAAAAAAACTAGCAGGATGCTTTGATGCAGCAAAACTAATTCCCTTTTACTCTCAATCTAGCCCACAAGCAAAAATAGAAAACTTGTTATATTAAAAACTCTGTCTGCATTTTACCTAATCATCTTCTGGTTTGAGAGGAAGGAATAATCTCCTCATGCTGACTGGATTTGTTTCTAATCATTTATTCACCCGAGAACCCCGACTTTTTACTGCAGAGGTACACACACACACACACACACACACACACACAAAAGAGAATATGTGTGAGAGAAAATCTCAACTGTAAGCCCCAAATCAGTCACATAGTTTAAGACAGAAAGATTGGTGTCAGACATGTGAAATCAGAGGGCAATTCTAAGGTGAGAAGAAACGTACCACCTTCCCCAGGCACAGACACAGTGTGTTTGTCAGTTGGCCTCCGTAGTTGGCCGGGTTCTGAGGACTAAGAGCTGTGGTAAGGCTATAATTAATGGGAGGACAAAGCGTCAGCAGGAGTGACCTGAGAGTGTGAACCAAGTCTCCAAAGGGACACTTTGGTGACTTAGTAGGAGCACCTGAGAAAGAAAAAGGAGCCAGAAACCTAGATTGTTCTGTTTCCCCTCTGTTGGGACTTCTGGCCTTTGCCTAGTTCTTCCAGTCCCATCTGAATAGTGGAAATTAGAAAATGACAAGTGTGGCTTCTGAAAATGCTGTAAGGCCCCCACCCCAACTCAGCCCAACTCTCCAGACACTATGGAGTGGAAGCTAATTTCAGCTTCAGGGCCCTTTTCCTGGGGTGAACCACCCCCCTTAAACAAATGGCCCCTCCTCAGGCAAAGCCATCAACTTGGGGTATATTTTTTGGGGGGATACTATCTGGACACCCTACCCTCAGCTTGTTATTCTGAGAGAAGGAAAGACAGGCATCTTGCTGATCCAGTCACAGAAGCCAGGGGTCTTTGCAGACCTGCACCTCTCCCCTGCCCACTTACAAAACACTTGGCTCAAACTCAGGGAATAATTTAAGCGAAATGAGTAGAAAAATGCTTCCTTTCACTCACGGACAGAGCACATTTCGTGAGGAGATGAAGGTCTATTTGTAGATTAAGTCACCTTTCTTGTCTTCTAGGACGACCCCCTTGCAGCAAGATTCTCCGGGACTCACTCTTCCCTCCCACCGCCCATGGTGTGGCGGGAAGAAGAAAGGACGGCAGGACCCGGGCCCCCATTTCTTCCTTGCCAAGAACACCTGATAGGGGACACAGTAGCCCCTCTGTGAAGAGCTGGGATGTGTTTCCACAAAGGACACATTTGGTGGTGTCTTACGAGTACACTGGAAAGACGTATCCTTCTAATATATATTTTTTAAAAAAGTAATTTAAACAACAAACCTCCCAAACCTGTGGGAATCTAATAAGCTGAGACGAAAGTCTTTGAAAAACCAAAATGCTCCAGAAAGGCCTGATGTCGACCCCCTTTTTTTTCTACAGCAGAGACTCCGGTGCTGGATCTTTCTCCAGGTCGTCTTGCGGGGAACGCCTCATCCCTGCGCCCTTGGCGGTCGCCGGGTGGATGCAACCCCGCGTCCTGCCAGAAACAAAGCGCCAGGCTTGGGGCTCTGGCAACCGCCGCGGAAAGGCGGGGGGCGCTGGTTGGGGACTCTATCGGGGAAACTCCTGTCGCTGGTCCTTTTCTGTAAACCAAGAGGCCTCTCATCCAGGGTGGGGGCGGCCTCGGGAGCCCAGGCTGGAACAGGAAGGGGTGGGGAGACACCCACTGTCATTCTATGCATCCCACATTAGGCCTGGTCGGGAGCTCAGGCCTCTACGGAATACGATTTTAAAGAGACGAAGCGGGACTCAGGCTGTGGCGATATTTCGGTGGGAGTGGCAGCTGGGGAGAGGGGACAGGGAGAGGGCAGGCTGCACCGGGCAGGCCAGCGGCCTCCTGCTGCTGATTCTTTAATGGAGTGGAGCAGCTGCATTTGCCTCACCTGAGTGCTTGCTGGAAATGCAGAATCCTGGCCCCACCCCAGACTTACTGAACTAGAATCTGCATTTTCACTGGAACTCAGGTGACTCAAGTGGACATTAATAGTGCGAAGCCCTAGAGAGTAAAGCATCAATTCAGACCTGCAGCTCACTCCCACAAGCTGGTATGGAGAGAGGACGCAGAGAGAGGGACGGGCCAGTTTTCTTCACACAAGGGAGGCAAGGAGAGGCTCACTGTTCTTCCTTTGGATATTAGCTAAGGACTGGCCAAGGACAAGAGATTCGTCTCATGTCCTAGAAATCTAAACATCCACTAACTATCTGAGAGAGTTTAGGCAGAGGGGCTTGTGTAGAATCTTGGAGGCCAACACTCATTTCCACATTTGGAGGCCTGCTGAGGTGAGGCCACCTGGCACCTCCCTTGGGAATGTTCTGGGGCCCTCCTCCTCTTGACTCACTGAGGTCTCTCAGGCCCCTCTGGTGAAGAGATGCAAACTCCTATGGGGGAACCCAAGGAAGATTACCAGCATAATATTCTGTCACTCTCTCCCTGGGATGGGGTGGTGGTGATTAGAAAACATGCACTAGAAATTTCTCTGGACCCCATGCATATCTGTCCCAGCCAGGGTTTTGGCTGGGCCTGGGGCCAAGCAGAGTCAGCAGCCCTGGTGCATGAGAGTCTTTGACTGGAGCTGGATGCCAGGATTAGAGCTTACTGCGGGCTGTATCTGCTAGCAAGGATTCCAGGAAGTTTATTTCATTCATTCATTCAACAAATACTTTCTAAATACCTATTATGGACCAGCTACTGTCCTTAGGCCCTAGAGATGCAGCATTTACCATAAAACATGTTCTATTTTCACAGAGACAGATGCTTCTTTGTTTTTTGTTTTAGTACTGTATATGCTTGTAGGGACAGAGCCCCAAAAAGCAGTTTCCAGTTCTCTCGGCCTCACATAGAAAGGTGCTGGCTCAGGTAGTAAATGGCCATCGACTGTGATCAAATGGCCATCAGCTGTGGCTAGTTGGCCGTCAGCTGTAACCAGTGAGCCATTGGGCACTAATATAACTGCTGTGGCTACGCTAGCAGAAAATGGGGGCTAGCAAGAAGATGGGGGCTGAGTCTGCAAGCGGCGCAGTGAGGGTTGCGAACAGTGTGGCTCCTGCTTCCTGTGTCTCCAACCCAGCCGCCAGCGAGAGTATAGTGGTGTGACTCCCCTACCTATGGCTCCGTGGGTGTTCCTTTTTGGCCTCACCATGTCCTGCGTTCTTGTGTGGGGAGTGGGACCAGAGACCCCGCAGGACGCCCCGCATGACACATGTCGAAGTCGGCAGGATCCCCGCACGACAATTCTATGTTAGGTGATATGGGTTATAATGAAAAATGGAGTAGGGATACAGTTTGACTGGTGGGTGCGATTTTATATTGGTTGGTTGAGGAAGGTTTCTCTGTGGAAGGTGGCATTTGAGAACTGTAGTAAGTGAGGGGAAAAGCCATACAGACAATGGGTACGGCCATTCCAGGGACCCTGAGGTGGGAACACTCTCAGTGGATTGGAATAAGAATAAAGAGTGGCTGGTGTGGCTAGAACAATGAGGGCCAGGTGGAAAGTGGTGGGAGATGAGGTCAGAGAGGTGAAGTGGGTCCTTACAGACTTGATGAGATCTTACTGTTTTACGGTGTGGTTGATGGAAGAAGCCTTTGCAGGACCTCCGGCTAAGTAGTGACATGTGTGACTTGGGTTGTACAAGAATCACTCCGGCTGTTGTACTGAAGAAACTTAAAAGGGGCATGTATGAAGGTTAGTGACATAAGGTAAGTGGGTAGTGATGGTGATTTGTTCTTGAGTGATTGTGCTGGGCATGGTGGATTGGAGTAAAGTTCTGTATATATTTTGAAGGTAGAGCTGATGGAATTTGCTGGGAGACTGGATGTGGGAGAAAGAGTGAGGTCAAGTATGACTCCGAAGTTGTAAATCTGAGAAATGGGGAGAATGGAGTTTTCATTTAATAAAATGGGAGAAGATTGAAGATGCAACAGGTTTTGGAACTGGGTCAGCATCAAGGGTAGGTTTTGTCATGATATGTTTGTGGCAGTAGTCAAATCTGTGGGTCTGAAGTTCAATGCTCAAGATACAAATCTTGCTGGTGTTTTCAAGTTCTCTCTTCAGTACTGTAAGCCCTTCTAAGAAAGGTCTTCATGAGTGCAAAATATCATAGGATGATAGAATTCCACAGCAAGAAGCTACCTAAGAAGACTTTTCTTATTTTACATTCAAGGAAACTGAGATTCAGAGGGATAAAGGGACTCGCCAAACATGATGTAATTGATTATAGCAGAGCTGGAACTAGATTCTTAGATTCCAGTGCATTTTCCCTGCACTATACAGCACTGTCTCCTCAGAAATAATGTTATTATTATTCCTGCTCTTTTTTTGATGGTCCAGATTTTAGTAGACCATGGAAGTCAGTGAACAAATAATCTTGACCCATTACAGCAATATCGGTACAACAATGGATAGATCAGTACCCTTTACCATGGAATTTTCTCTCCCTCTCTCCTATTCTTCTTCTCTTTCTGCGATTTTCCGCTCTGTTACTGATGATTTAATAGCTAATACGTGAAATGGTTCTATCAGGGGTCCCCTATTGCCTTGGAAGGAAGTGTGTACACCAGGCAAGCACCAAGTATTATGAACCTCATCTGTCTTCTTTTACTCTTTAGATGCACAATACATTGTTCATATAAGGAAATCCACAGTTCGAGAAACCATTTGAAATGTTCTTCCTCTAAACAGATACTGGCGCTTGAAATAAGCAAGCTGAATTTAACTGTTCAAGTCAGTGAACTAGTTGAGTCAATCAGGCTTTACGCACTTGAGAATTCACTTTGTTGTCTTTCCCCCAGAGGGGAAGTCGGCGTTCCAGCATGGCCAGTCTGCTGATGGCCACGTACTGCTGTCGTCTGGGGAGGATGAGCTCTCACTCCTGCAACATAGAGTCTGGAGCTCTGTCTGTTGTAAGAGTCCCCTTCTCCCAAGACACACATGTAGGACATGGATTTGAAGCAGGAGGCTAAAGGACCATGAAATAAAGCCAGCCATTTCCTTTTAGAGTAATCAAATTACTGATCAGGCCTCCTGAGGAATAACAGCAGATTTTTCCAGCCAGGAATTACATGATTGTGAAGCATCAGAATAAGAAAATAGCTTTGAAAGACTTGAAAAATCTCATGGGGATTGCAAGCAGCCCAAGAGTATTGTCATCTCAAGGCCACATTACACTGCTAAAGCCAACACATTCGTTTTACATCATTTTACATGATCAGGTTTATTTTCTCCTCTGTCATCAACCTACTATCCATATGGGGACAAATTCCCCATCTGTGCATTCCTTTCATTCTTTGCAGTTGATTTTGTAATTTCAATGAGTATAAAATTTGGTAGTGTGTTTTACTCTTGAAAGCACTTTCACCTTTTCTCACAATGCCGAGAGCTATTTTAGAGGTAAAATAAGAGCACAGGTTTTATAGCAACTGGTTTCCCTTGAGATGCCATGTCCTCTTCACTGTCTCGTGGGCAGTCAATTTCCCTATCTCTTCCTTAAACCTGCCCTCTTCTGAAGTCTTCCCCAGTTGTTCCCATATCAATAGATGGAGCTCCATCCTCCCTGGTTCCCAGACCAAACACTCTGGAGTTACCTTCAATTTCTCTTTCCTCCTACTCTCTGCAGTTCTCCATCAAAAAATCTAACGGACTTTATTTTCAAAATATGGTCAGTGGCCAAGCACTTCTCACCATCATCAATGCTGCCTTTTGGATTCTAGAAACCCAAATCTCATGTCTAGATCATCGCAATAGTTTCTAACTGGCCCTTTTGTCCTCACTGTCTCCTGTTCCCCGGTCAATATTCAACAACAAGAGCCAGAGTGATTCTTTCTAATTCTATCTGTGTCACTCCTTTGCTCAAAACCCTCCCAAGCTTTGCACTTACTGTGGCCTACAAAGGCCTTCATTCAGGTCCCACCTTTCCCTGACCCTTGCCTCCCGCTTGCCCATTCTATTCCCACTACCCTGGCCTTGTTATTCCACAAACATGCCAAACAAGGTTTTGCCTTAGAATTTACCTGGAACGGATTCTTTCATATATATCTGCATATCTCTCACAAGTATCTGCATACATGTCTCATAAATACCACACATATTTATTAGAGAGACCATCCAAAACCAATCTATATGAAATAACAACCTCTTTCTTCCCATTCAACACCGTCTAACTTCCTTACCCTATTTTATTTTTTCCAAAGCAGTTATCACTCTCTAAATCCTTTATTTTTAGTTTTTTAAGTAATTATTTTTTATTTTAAATTACAGTTGACATATAATATTATATTAGTTTCAAGTGTACAAAATACTGATTAGATATTTATATAGCTTACAAGGTAATAAACCCAATAATCTACTACCCATCCTACACCATACATAATTATTACAATATTATTGACTATATTCCTTATGCTGTACTTTACATCCCCATGACTATTTTATAATTACCAGTTTGTCCTTCTTAATCCCTTCCTCTTTTTCACACTCGCCAACCTTTCTCTCATCTGGCAACCATCAAAGTATTCTCCATCTATGAGTTTGTTTCTAGTTGTTTATTTTGTTCTTTAGATTCCACGTATAAGTGAAATTATATGGTATTTGTCTTTCTCTGTCTTTCTCTGTCTGACTTCACTCAGCACAATACCTTGTAGTTCCATCCATGTTTTTGCAGATGGCAAGATTTCATTCGTTTTTATGGCTGAGTGATATTCCATTGTATATGTGTGCCACCTTTTTTTAAATCTATTCATCCACGGATGGACACGCAAGTTACTTTCATATCTTGGCTATTGTAGATAATGCTGCAATGAACATACGGATGCATATGTCTTTTCAACTTAGTGTTTGGGGTTTCTTTGGATAAATACCTAGCAGTATTTGGAATTTGGAATTGCTGGGTCTTCTTTGTCTCTTGTTATAACCTTTATTTTAAAATCTGTAAGTATAGCTACCCCAGCTTTTTTTTAATTCCTATTTTCATGAAATATCTTTAGCCATCCCTTTACTTTCAGCCCGTGTGTGTCTTTTGATCTGAAGTGAGTCTTTTGTAGGCAGCATATGTAAGGATATTGTTTTCTTATCCATTCTGCCACCCTATGTCTTTTGGTTGAAGCATTTAATTCATTTACATTCAAAGTGATTGTTGATAGATATGTAGTTATTGCCATTTTATTATTCATATTTTAAAAAATCTTTTCCCCTCTTCTTAAAGAAGTCCATTTAACATGTCTAGTAATACTGGTTTGGTGATGATGAATTCCTTTAGATTTTTCTTGTCTGGGAAGCTCTTTATTTGTCCTTCGATTCTAAATAGCTTTGCTGGATAGAGTAATCTTGGTTGAAGTTTCTTGCATTTAATCTTTTTGAATATTTCATGTCAATCCTTCTGGCCTGCAAAGTTTCTGTTTAGAAATCATCTGACAGTCTTATGGGAGCTCCTGCTTTTCTCTTGCTGCTTTTAAGATTCTTTCTTTGCCTTTAACTTTTGGCATTTTAATTATGATATGTCTTGGAGTGGGCCTGTTTGGGTTCATTTTGTCTGGGACTCTCTGTACTTTCTGGCTTCTATGTCTATTTTCTTCATCAGGTTACGGGAGTTTTCCATCCTTATTTCTTCAAATGGGTTTTCAATTTCTTGCTTTCTCTCGCTTCTCCTTTTGATACCTCATGATGTGAATGTTGGTATGTTTGATATTGTCCCAGTGGCCCCTTAAACTGTCCTCATTGTTTTTGATTCTTTTTTCTTTTTGCTGTTCTGACTTGGTGTTTTCTGCTACCTTATCTTCTAAATCACTGATTCGATTCTCTGCCTCAACTAATCTACTGTTGATTCCCTCCAATGTATTCTTTATTTCAGTTATTATACTTTTCATTTCTGACTGGTTCTTTTCTATATTTTCTATTTCCATTTTTATGTTTCCTGTCTCTTTGTTGAAGTTCTCACTGAGACCATTGAGCATCCTTATAACCAGTGTTTTGAACTCTGCGTCTGATAGATTGCTTGTCTCCATTTTATTTAGTTCTTTTTCTGGAGTTTGCTCTGTTCTTTCATTTAAAACACGTTTCTTTGTCTCCCCATTTTGGCTGCCTCTCTGTGTTTGTTTATATATATTAGGTTGGGCAGCTATGTCTCTTGGTGTTTGTAGAATGGCCTTTGTAGTAGGTATTGTGTGGGGCCCAGTGGTTCAGTCTCCCTGGTCACCTGAGTCAGGCGCTGCAGTTGTGTCCCTTGTGTGATCTGTGGGTGCCCTCCTGTTATAGTTGAGCCTTAGTTGCTGTTTTCATGTCAGTGGGAGGGATTGACCCTCAGGCTGATTAGTAGAAGACTGGCCATGACTACAGTGGAGCTGCTGTTGTGCAGGGGCTGATCCTATGGAGAAGGATTTGCTTTAGTAGGGCTCTGGTGTCTGACCAGTCTGCCCTTTGGGTGTGTCATCTGCAGAGGCAGCTGGGTGGTGTTCTGGCTTAGTCTGAAGCCAGCCACCAAGTGTGCTGACCCAGAGCCTCCTGGGAGGGACCCCACCTAATGCCAAGTTGCCAATTTTAGCCTCTGCCTATGCCCTGCCCAGGGCCATCTGGAATAAACCACAAAGAAATTCACAGATGGCTGCCATGTGCACAGAGATTGGAGGTGCCTAGGAGAAGATAAGCTGTAAACCAAGGCCAGCTGCCACTAGTGCTAGCTTGGTGCTGCTCGGTGCAAGGTATGGGGGGCATGCTGAGGCCAGATGCTGCTTGTTTGGGGTTTGTGAACCTTTGATAGATTTTAGGAAAATCTGCAGTATGAGCCAAGACAGGCCAGTTGTATGGAAAAACCACTGGAAGCAGCGTGGGTGGGTCCGAAAGTTGGATGGGGTGGGGTTTCGTGGAATCAACAGGGCGAGGTGAAGGGTGTTAGTCAGGTTGATATGGAGCCCACTGTGTCTGCACACTAGGTTGGGGGAGGCTTAACAAAGGAATAATGGCTTTTGCTAGCACTTCTGTCTGGGAGGAAGCTGCCCCTCCAGCCTTCACCCCAGTCAGACAATTCACTTCCTCCCCATATGTCCCTGGCACTTTTCAAGCTGCTGCCCAAACACTGGAGCTCAAAGCAAGTGAGTCCTTCAGAGAATAAGTCTGTATGTGAGTCCTTTAAGAGAAACAACTGAGACTCCAGGAGCCCTCAATCTCATTCAACTGAAGTCTCCGCTGTTTTTCACAGCCAGTCATTGTAGAGATTTCTCTTCCAAGCACTGGAACCCTGGGCTCGGGAGCTTGGTGTGGGAGTGGTATCCCTGGCTCCTTAGGGGGAACCTGTATGGCCAAGATATCCCTCCTGATTTTTAAATGGCACGTGTGTGTGTGGGGGGGGCCAGACCAGTTTGCATCTCTGCCCCTTCTACCAGTGTCAATGGGGCTTCTTCTATATGTCCTTCATTGTAGGACTTCTGTTCATCTAGACTTCAGGCAATTCTCAATGATAGTTGTTCTGTAGTTTAGTTGTCATTTTGATATGATCATGAGAGGATGCAAGCGAATGTTTACCTACTCCACCATTTTTACTGGAAATCCTCTGAATCCTTTATATTTTCTCTTTGTTTGTTCCTTTATTATTCCAATAGGAATATAAACTCCATGAAGGCAGGGATTGAGTTTGTTCACTGCTATATTTGCAGGGGCTGTCCCATAAAATATTTGTGCTTATTAACATTTGTTGAATGAATGAATGAATGAATGAATGAATGAATTCAGAGCTGTTCAAAAATGGAGTGGGCTGCTATGGTAAACAGTAGATTCCATCACTGGATGTTTTCCAATATTGGCAGATTGTCATAAAATGGACTTAAGGATCATAGGAGTTGAATGAAACGAGGTATCCTTTAAGGAAAGCATTATAGTGCAGGGTCAAGAGCATATGTCAGAGAACACTGGCTTGATTCTTTTCTCTGACACTTACTGGTTTTGGGACATTGGATAATTGACTTAACTTCCTGTAACCTCAGTTTTCTTGTCAGAGATTTTATACTTTCTATTTTATAAGCTGGTTATCATAATGAAATTAAACAAGGTAATCCATGTAAAGCATTAGCCTGGTTGCTGACAATTAATAAATGTATAGCAAACATAACTATGGTGATAATCATGTGCCTTCCAGCCTCAGGATTCTGAGAATCTGTGAAGGCATGTGCCCGAGGCCACCCAAGGAGTGAGTGTACCTTTAGACTATTAGTAAGTTCATGCTTTTCCCACCAAACTCCATTGTCAGTTCTTTCTCTTCAGCATTCCTTCTTTAGTTTTGGTAAGATTCCTGCCTCTTCTGATCCTCTCTTGGTCTCTTGGATTGCTTTCTATTTTGAACTTTTTTTCTCAAACCTATCTCGCCTACATCATGACCTTTGCGGCGGATATTTATTTTGCCTAATGCCAATTTTTAAACTCTAAACAACTTCAATCACAGATTGCTTATGCTGACTCAGATTTAAGTGGGAAGAATCAAATATCAACTCACTCACTCGTATAGCTGATATGTCTCCTACATGAACGGATGCTCAAAAAGTATCTGTTGATTATGTTTTGGTAGCTTGGTCTTCAAGAAAGGGTGAAGTGTAATAATAATAATAATAATAATAATAACAACAACAAAGATTATTATTGTCAACATAATATGTTTATTTTCATAATCTAAATAGTTTGGGGCTGTAATATTATGGTTTTGAAGCCATTGAATCAACTGGAATAAATGGATTATGATAACCATAGATGGGTGGAGCTGTTTGAAGAAGAAGGGAGGGATATGAAAAATGCCACTGTCCATATTATATCTAGCCATCGTGATGAATTCAAAATAAAAATGGGAAAACATTTATCATATACTGTTAATGAAAAAGTGAGTTACTAAATGATATTTTCAAAATGATCACAGCCATACCAAATTTGTGCATAGAAAAAGCTGGAAACATAATAATTATCTAAGAGAGTGGGAATATGGGTAAACATTCTACAATGAATATTTGTTCTACTTAGAATTTAAAAATTAAAATTTCTTTTAAAGTCCTAGTAATGCATACCTTTCCTCTATGTAGATAAATCACTTCTCTGTGCTTCTATTTCTGCAAATTGAAAAGAGAAATCATAATATCTCTCCTATATATTGTGAGGCTTAAGTAGGATGATGTATCTGAAGCTACTTTCTAAACTGCAGAGAAATATACGAGTTTTAGGTGTTTTAATTATGGACATTGCTGTAGGGCAGATGTTGCCATTGCCATGGAGACTCATGTGACCAGCTTCACATGACCAGTGGCTCTTTCTCAGCACATCTTCTGACTTTCTGCCTTTGGGGGCACAAACACTCAGTCAGGCCTCCCTTGCCTTGTGGGCATTTCCTTTTGGCTCTTTAGCTTTTCCTTAACTTTGTGGTAACATTTCCCTCCATTAAATTCCATTCTGTTGGAAACCTCTAGAATGATTTTTTATCTAGAATAAGGCTTTTTCTTTCTCCTGACTGGCCCCTGATTTAGTAATTCAGCTTAAAAACTTTGGAACTGAGGTTCAAACCAAGGTCTGATCAGACATCAAAAGCTGTCTTCTAAAAAGCTATATTGTACTTCCTAGGTTGTTGTGGTTATCTGCAGAGATTTGGGGAAAGGGCCAAGTAAATTCTATGAATTCAAGGCTCTGTCTGACCAGTGCCACCCAAAGGGATGGAAATGGAAAGAAGTTTCAAGTTTTCAGAGAGTGTCATTGTGGGCCAGGTACAAGTCTTTAATCCTATTAACTGTTCTCGTTCTTTGACAAGTCTTCTCTCCCCAGTAAGAATTCATTTCTTTCCACCAAATTCAAGGAGGAGGTAGATACTTTGGAACATCTCTTTCACTTTCCCTATCTGGGCCTTATTTTTTGCATCTCTTAATGAGGTTATTGAGATCCATGTGTCTTCCTGAGAACTAAAAGCAAAGAATACGAGGCAAAACAATTTTCTAATTGCCAATGAGAAAATGATAACTTTAGAAAGATTGGTGATTATTTTATGGGTGGCTGATGAAGAATGGAGATATGTACCAACTCTCCAAATAATTTGGAGCCACATAATTAGCCACACACTTTTCTTCTGTTTATAATGCTCATTCTGTATGCCAAGGAGTGAATTCAGTGGGTAGACATTGATCACTGCTTTCATTGGGGCATGGTGATTATTAAGTTGGGCAATAACACCCACCGAAGGAAATTTCCTCTCAAGCTATGATAGTAACAGATTACAGTGGGTGGGATGTAGAAGTGACATATCCAAATTTCTCCAGATTTTTATTACGTGAAGTTCAAGGCATGCTTATTTAGAACTATCCAAATCTGTCTAATTGCTGATGCTTAGAAATAACTTCACTCAATACTTAATCACTTTAACCCAATTGAGATATCTTCCTTGTTGCTGTTGCTATTGACAAGGAACAAATAGTTGGTCAAAGATGATAGGCAGATACCTGTTACTGTACCAAAAAGAACCAGTTATGTATTATAGGTGACTCAATAATAGAAGAAATTTTT
The DNA here is from genome assembly GCF_004115265.2 of Rhinolophus ferrumequinum. Lineage (NCBI taxonomy): Eukaryota > Metazoa > Chordata > Mammalia > Chiroptera > Rhinolophidae > Rhinolophus > Rhinolophus ferrumequinum. The sequence continues at coordinate 42,083,825 of NC_046301.1, forward strand.
TTTTTTTTTTTGCTCAGTGACTTCTTAAGAGTCTGAGAAATGGAAAAGTAGAGACACGGAATGTTTCATACACCAACTAGAATCTTAATATATTTTATTTGGTAAAAGGGATTCTACAAAATAAAATTATGTATTCAGGCACAGGATGATGGAAACTAGATTATAACTGAGGGAACTGATAATGAACATGATTTTTTTCACTTATATAACAGCGAGTTTTAAGGTAATGCTCTTGGAAGATCAGTTAATTCCTCCACAAACCAAAAAATGGATAATGGGAACTGCTTAGGCCAGGCCAGGCCCAATAGGTGGAAGGTTTATTTCAGAAGCAAACAAATACAGACTACATATTTGCTATCTTTTCTATAAAAATATGTAGTGGAAAAGGCATGGATCTGATAAGAGAAAGGCCTAAGTTCTAATTCTTATGCCCAGCTTCTGCAAATAAAATGGCAATAAAAATAATTCCTGCACACGGGCTTATTAGGAAGATAAAATGATTTATTACGAGATAAATTGGTATGTAGTAAACTGAACAACTGTTATTGAGCTATTTGGATTAGAGCACAAGCGTTTATCTTTCTGAAGGTACATCCTGGGGAAAAAGGAATGAAGATGTATGGGACTCCTCAGAACTTGCTCCAGTGGATAAAAGTTATAAGGGATCAGATATTGGAGCAGTAAAAAGAAGGCTTTGCCAACAGCCATAGATGTTTGATGGATGCCCTGTAACAAACCAACTTCCTGTCCCTGGAGATACTCCGTTAAAGGACAGGCAACTACTTTTCAGGCCTGAATAAGGCGAGTTCAATAGCAGAAGCTAACCCAGCCGTTAGGATTCTGTGATTCCAACTAGCAAATATTAAATAAAGTGTAATTGGAAGGTATCTAACTCTTCTACTTCTTGGTTTGCTATAGATTGGATTTTTGTGTGTATCTCATACAGACACGGTAATTTAATATATGCTACTATTTTAATTAATACTTTTAAAATTGATTATAATCATGGCAAGGGGAATTTTCCATTTATTAGGCACCTACTACTTGTCAGACATTGTTATGCATTGTTATTCTTACATCTGTAATTTTATTTAGGCCACTCAGAAGTTCAGTTCAGAAACAACTAAGCAGCCTTGGTTAGAAAGAAATCTGGAGAAAAGGATGGACAGCTTCCTCTTTTTCTTTGAGATATTCACATATTATATATTTACATGGCTGTAAGTTAATAACTCTTAACTTTCTATTCTTCCAAATATAAGCATATGCTATTTCAAGCGCAAAGTTCCCTTTAGCTGAAATACTCTTTCTGGCTCTGAGTACATTTTTTTACATCTAAATTGAGAAATATTTAAAAGCATTATCTCAGGATTCAAACCGTCTTCGAGTTTTCCAAGTTGAAATGGGAGGTATAGGGGTGTTGTGAGTTGTACTGAGGTTCAAGCTTCCCAAGCTCAAGGACATAGAAAGTACTTTGTGAAATACACTACTCTGTGTTTCCAACCAATCTGTGGTTTTCTGGAGATCATGAACAATTAAAATTGAGGACATTCAGAAGCCCTAATGAGAACTGGTAATGTTACTCTGCTCACCAAAGTTCCTTTAAGAGATGAGAACCAATTAGACAAGGAGACTAATTTTATTGGCATCTCTTTTAGCTGTCATAGCCTATACTCTCTTTTGAATGTGAAAATGACGAAAGATAGAACCTATGTGATATTTGCAGTCGACCTCTGACTGGAGATCCTGTGATCTTAATTGAGAATCAGGACTTTCCCCATGTCTGCCTTCTGGAGACAATATTTTCACTCAAGTTCTTGGATCCATGATTCTGTGCTCTCCTCCCTTCATCCTCCCCTGTCTTCCTGCAACACGCCCACATAACAAGACTGTAGGTATAAGTGGTCTAACTTCCTACTTAGGTTTTTAGAACAATTACCCTCCCCTTAAATATTACAGGGCGAAAAAGAAAGGACTTTTGATCTGATCAACTGTTACCTTTTTCTCCCCCAATTATGTTCTATTGTAAGACAAGAATGCTAACCAGATCTACAGAAATTATTTAAGGAGAATTACCTTAAAAACTAATAACTTATTGAAGATATGATGTGGTAATGTCAAAATACCTCAGTTAAGAAGTTGAAGAAGACTCTGTAAGCCTTGCATTGTGGTGTTGAGAGCAATCAATATGGATTTGAGGATTTAAAGTTGTTTTCATAGGCCTAACACAAAACTGTTTTTCTCTCTTATTCTCAATATTGCCTTAAATGATTTGCATCAAGAAACTCTTATGTAGATGGATGATTGGATTTCTAAGCAGTTCCTATAGTGGATTGCGGTGAAAAATACAATTATTTTCTATACAAAGTCGTTATATGAGTAATGAATTATAGTGTGTTATTATACAATATATTACCTGTGCACTGGTGAAGAAACGCATGTGTACATGTATATTTATATTGTATCCTTATTCTGGTAAACTCATTGTAATTTGCAATCTGTATTGAAATCATGTATAAGGAAGTTAATGTTCCAATGAATTTCTTACCTTCAAATTAAGTAAATTCTGTATCTATAGCTTTGGTCCAATTGAAAATTCAATACATTCAAGAAATGGCTTTGATCAGCTAGTCTGTGCCTGTCTAGGCACTTTCACAGATGTCATCTCATTTAATGACCTCAGAAACCCTTTGAAGAGTATGTTAGCACGCCTATTTTACAGATAAGGAAGTGGAAGCTGCCTTAGTCAGTCTGGGCTGCTGTAACAAAATATCATAGAGTGGGTGGCTTATAAACAACGGAAATTTATTTCTCACAGTTCTGGAGGCTGGAAGTCCAAGATCAAGGGAACATGTTTCGGTGTCTGGTGACAGCCCACTTCCTGGTTCATAGATGGATGTCTTCTCAATGTCGTTACATGGTGAAAGGAGCAAGGGAGATCTCTGGGGTCTTTTTTTTTAAAGGGAGTAATCCCATTCATGAGGTGTTACCCTCATAACCTAAGCACCTCCTAAAAGCCCTGCATCCAAATACTGTCACATTGGGCGTTAAGGTTTAATATATGAATTTGAAGAACACAAACATGAAGTCTATTGCAGAAGCTTAGAAGAATAATATAATGAACTCAAGACACACACTTTTACTATCTATAGACCTGGGACTTGGGACATGAACTCAAATCCAGTGCTTTTGCCAAAGCTCTACATGTCTAAGGGCAGAGGAATCCTGGAATTGGATGAATCTTGTGTAGACTCAATAAAATAATTCACTTAAAAATAGCTCCTGTTTCCCTTTGGGTGAATTACATAAACCACCAGGAAAAATTAACTTGCTTCAAACTGGAAGGACCAATCTATTTGTTTTGGAAACAAATGTCCCTATGTTTTACTACTGTCTCTGCACTGACTGGAAATAGAAGGCAGTGTGCTTGAAATAACTTTCCTTTTCTGTTGAATATTAAAGTTATCATGAGAAAAGTCTGCCAGATTTTTGTGTACTGCAAGCTGTTGTGGTGGAAGGAATCGCCATTTATTTTGTATCTGGTTGTTTGTCTTGTCATGATGCAAACAGTGCTATTCCATCATTTTTAACATGTGAAGAGATTTGTAAGCATATTAAGTGAGAGATTCATGGCCTAGATCTATTTTCTTTCTTTCAATCTGGAAAGAAAGAAGGGAACACAGCAGACTTTGCTTATAAACTCGGATGGCCACAATGGATTGAACTGAGGGGCAGTGTTGTACAAAGGTTAAGATTATGTGCTCTAGAGCTGGACTACCAAGGATAAATCCCAGCTCCATTATCTACAAGCTATGTGATCCAGAAAAAGTTTTTTAAAAACGTTCTGTGCCTCAGTTTCCTTATATTTGAAAACTGAGGACTAATTAGCTTTGGTACCTCTTACAATATTTAGGACAAAATAGTGTCTCTAAGGCAATCTAAGGGAAAAGTAGAAATTCTGTTTTGCAATGGCTTAATGTCATTTTAACAAGGAACAGATTATAGTCAGACAAAAAGTATTCTAATTTCCTAAACACTTGGAGGTTTGTGCTTAGTTTTAAATAGTCTCTCGCTGTCACTCAACATATTTGGAAACATGAATTTCAAATTTCCTCCTCTTTAAATAGTAGTATAACAATTTGCACTGACAACAGACTTAGTGAATCCCAGAAGAAAAGAGCATTGTATTCCAAGGCCCTAGTCTATGATAAATATTTGAGTTAATATATAACCAAGCAATCTGATACATTTATAAATGTCTGCCTGGCTTATCAAAGTATGTTGTTCTATTATTTGCAAAGAGGGGGAAACAGTGGCCGGTCTTTTGGAATATGTGCAAGTTTTATCAAGTTCTTTCTCTCTCAGGAAAAGAAAGTTGGGAGCAAAGTTAGTGCTGGCCTTGGGGAGGGTTGTTGATTGATCCTTTTAAAATTGATCCTTTTAAAATTTTAAAACAGTGTGTGCTACAAAATGGGGTTTCTAAATTGTGGTAGACTCGGGAGCCAGCACTGGTAAATGAGATGATTTTAGGAGTAGAAAGATAGATATTTTTACAGTAATGGCTATATATTGAGTAGGTATTTAAAAATTCAAGTAGCTTATCATATAGAGCCAGTTTGTATTTCCACTTCAGATAATAGCTCCCAGACTTTTCTCTGGGGAAATACCGCTGCCGTCATTGGTGTCAGTCTTGGCAGGACTGTCAATCAAAGTGCTTCTTCCTTTGCTGGTCCAGATGTCAGGCAAATGTATGCTATTTCTGAACTTTCAGAAAAGTGATACAAAGTTTTGAGTTCAGTCACCTCTGACTACATGCTCATTCCTACTGTCTCAGCTCCTGGGGCTATCCCAGCTGGTCTTTCTCAACACCTGTCTCTTTAGCTCATCCTTCCATCCTAGGAGTTATCCTGTCTCCTTCCAATAGTCTCTTTTTTTTTTAATTTTTAAATTCTATATAACTAGAGCAAATTTTTGTTGATTATATTTAAAAATCCTGTTTCCCCTTGGGTGGCATGGATATTATTGCTTTAGAAAAATTGGTGTTTTAACGCAAGGCAGAAGTTGTTTTAAGGAGAAAAATGTATAATTGTAGAAATGATATGCAGATGTAGCACCAATTGTGAGGTTGGGCAAATGGCTAAGTATTGGGAAACATTTGTTACAAATTACTCGCATTAGCAACAAGGTTCGTGGGTACATTTAGAAATTAAAATAGAAGTATTTTGAAAAGCCATTGAAAAGAGGATCCAGGATTATATTATTGGGATGATCCTATTGGTAAGAAAAAAATATGGACTTGGAACAAATAAGGTATTAATTAATATATTATTAATGGTCTTAAAAGTCCAGAACAGATATATTTTGAAAGGGACTTGTATAATTTCCTTGGTTAAGATCAGGCCTTTTTAAAAAAAATGTAAAATTTAGAGTGCTTATTTCAGAGAATCTGTTTTTCTTTCTCTAAGTGAAGTTATTTATTTGTTTTTGACATTATTTTCACCAAATTAGTAAAACATTAAAAGTATGAATGTCCATCAACCATATCAAGAAAGTGCTGCAGATAAGTGTGTGTATGTGTGTGTGTTCACCAGACCATGCATCTGAGACTGGCTATTTCTTGTCAGGACTGTTAGTGATTTCAGTCCTGCTTCTTCTGGACACATTGTTATAAATGCCAAGTGGTCCTTTGTGTTTTAACTCCAAGGAGCAAGTTATGACTCCTTTATTATCCCTTTCACTTTGAGGTTCTCTGAGTTCTGATTTGGAATGGAAACACCTAGAGGTTGAAGACTTCTGTCCCACCAATTTTACCTTTTTATTGGATGCTTTCATTTTCATTTCCAAAACATAACTTTTAAATTTTGGGATGAAGGTTGGGTTAAGTAAAGATTTTGACACCTGAAAAAGTTTTCGGTGATTATATTTTCCCAGGATTTGCTCTCAGGGAAATGGTGATAAGAAATGCAGGTGGCTTATAATCTCCTAAATAATCTACTCTTGGGAAAGAGAGGGTCAGGTAGTTGAAATTTCCCTTTAAAATGACATTAACAAGCAATTGACTATGTTTCCAATATGACCTTTATTGAGCAAGTACTGCTGTGACGTTTAACATCAATCAATGAAAGGTTGCAAACTGTGCATGTCAACGAGGTTCTCCCACGAACGAAAGTCCATTTTAAATGCACCAGTGAGGTAAACATAATTATTCATATATAGCTTTCTTAAGGCTAAGAGAGTTCTGTGTTTCATTTATTATTTTTGGCTCAGTTGGTTCTTTGCATAATACATCTCAAGACATCCCCCCCGCTGAGTGCCCCCCTTCCAACAGCTTAGGAAATTGGCCAATTCCCCAGGTACATACAATATCATGCATTTGAACCCCCCAAAGACTGGGGAGGGAGCATCCTGAGCTTGCATGCAGTTCCCTCATATTGCACAAAGTAAAATACAATGTCTGGAGCCCCCATGGGAGAACCCGTTCTGTTTTGAAGCTGTCAATCACATGCATTTTGAAATTGTCGTATGGCTTAACCTTTTGCAATGGACTCAGATTATTAGTCATTCTGGGAGACTTCCTTTACTACGGCGTGTGAAGTGACCTTCTCTACCTTTTTAGTAGACACTAGTTTCTCCTCAAAGGTCTCCTCATGCTCTTCGACCTTTTGAGTGACAGTGACAGATTTAGTGATGTATTTGGTAGCACCATCGCCCCCCTCACTGGTGATTTTTTCTATCTTTTTGGTCACCATCACTTTTTCCTCACTTCTATCGCCCCCCTTCTTTTCATCTGCTGGGCTCAAGTCTAGCCCATTGGTGACGACACCTTTCTCCTCTTCTCCCCCACTGCCTTTCTCCTTTGTTTCCTGCTCTTCCTCCTTTCCTTCTACCTCCCCATTGATGGCTATGTCTTCCTTCGTGGATTCCTTTGAACCTTGATCACTGCCTTCCTCCTCGCTCCCTCCCTCCTCTTCCGCTTTCTCTTTCTCCGGATGCCGAGGCTTCTCCTCTTTGGTACCTTTCTCCAAGCTCACCTTTACTGATTTGGTGATGGATATCACCTCCGACATGACTTCGTCCTTCACTGGGGATGCAGCTTTCTTCTTCTCCGGCATGTCTTTCAGCTTCTCCTCCTTTTTCTCTACCTTCTCCTCCTTGGGAGCTTCCTTTGCTGCTTCTTTCTTTCCTTCCTCTACTTTCCCGTCTTCCTCTTTCTGCTCACCTTTCCCAGCTCCAGCTGCTGCTTTTGGCTTCACCTCCTCCACTGGTGATTTTGGCATGGGAGACTTGGCTTTCTCTGGCTTTTCCACCTTGGCTTCTGTCACCAGCTCCACCTTTGTGACCACCTCTTCCCTCTTTTCCTCAGTTTTCTTCTCATCCTTAGCTTCAGCTTCCTCTCCTTCACCTTCAGCCTCTGTTTCACCTTCTTCTTCCTGCTCACCTTCCTCTTTTTCACTAGAACCTTCCTTCTCAGATCCCCCTTCTTCAGCTTGGTCTGATTTAGCACCCTCATCTTCTTCCTCTTCTTCTTCCTCTCCTTTAAGTTCAGGTGCAGTAGTTTTCACTGGAGACTTTTTGGTCGCTACAACTTCTTCTTCTGCTCCTTGTTCCTCTTCCTTTTCTTCCGCCTCTTCTTCCTTCTTTCCTTTCATGGAAACTGCCATTTCCTCTGCAATGGCCGTCAGGGCCTCTTCCATTTCTGATTTTTCATCTTCCACTTTGGTTTCCTCTATGATTTCCTCGACAAATTTGTGTTGGACCTTTAGCTTGGGAGCTTCTACCTTGGTTTTCTGAATCTTACTGGATATTGTGACTGAGGGCTGTCGGTGTGTATATAGTGGCCCAGTGATGCTTCCTGAGAATGTGCTAAATCTGGTCTCTTCACCTTCCAGGAGTTTTCTAAGGAGAGAATCAAAGAAGACAAGACATAATTAAAATTTCATTGGGCCTTCTGAGCTTCATTACATTTTGGGGAACACAATAGATAGCTTTGAATAAATCGAATCACATAAATAAAGGATTCCATCAAGCCAGTATAATACCTGCTGTCATTTCATTGGCATATTGTGTCATATTCAGTGACAGACACAGAGTCTTATGGACCCCCAGCCAATCACCTGCTGCAGTAACTAACCACACCCAATAGTCCACGAATCAGAACTAGCCACCAAGTCCCGCCCTGCGGCAGTCCATTTGATGCAACATGAATATGATGAAAATCTCTCTAGTGGCCAAAAAACGCCCCGGTGATCTTCCTGAGCATTTGGACTTTCAGGATGTATACTAAATTTCTTTTTAGCGGATGTAATGTTAAAAAAAATACAAAACTATTTAGCATATATCAGAACTTAGGCTATATAAGTATATATTATAGCTAGATGCTAATATGGGTGCATCAAGTTATAAATTGGTCTGCAATTTTAATCATAAAGTGTCAATTCAACATAATTATTCAGCTTTCCTGAAAAGAGAGATAGGTCTGTGAGTTCACTTTATTATTCTTATAATATTGTAATGACCTTATTGGTAGAAGAAGAGCTGTTTAGTCAATGATTTTCTCCCATGAGCTTAATCGACAGCAAGATGACGTCAGTTAGCAGGCCTATAATCTCTTTTCTCTCTCTCTGGCTGTATATTTACATTTACAGATGTAAATCTATTTACATTAAGATTTATATCTATAGATTTATTTCTCTAGATCTAGATGTATATAGATATATTATACATGACATATGTCTAGACATTTAATCTATATTATACAATCTAAAATAAAATATACTACATCTAAATTATCTGTTAATATATAGCTATAAAAATAAATGTATCTGTATTCTAATATATCAATCTATAGCTCTTCTCAGCCAGATGATGGCAATAGTAAGCTGTAACAGAGACACGGAGCACTTGAACGTCTTGCTGTTTGTCCTTGACGTTGTAAAGTTTAAAGGCTGAAACCACCAGATGAAATATTAACACTAAAACTCCGTTTTTGTTTCCAACATTCGAAAAACACTTTTCACTAAAATAAAAAATTGAAACATAAGGATTGAAGTTAATCAGTGCTCTCCCTCCTTCCACCCCCGTTTAATTCAAAACAATTTCAACTGATTCTTACGCTTATGGCCGTATAAAAAGTGGCAAAACCCCATTTACAATCCTTTAGAATAATTGATTTTTAATTAAGAAAGAAAAAGAGGCACTGATTCACGACTCCTGAAATCTGCTTGCTTTATTTAACTTAAGTGAGGCAGGTGCTGCCACAACAGCTTCCGCAGTGCGGTTAGTATGTCGGTCACGTCCGCAGTGAGCACGGTACCTGTACGCAGCGATCTCAATATCCAAAGCCATCTTGACGTTCAGGAGATCCTGGTATTCTCGCAAATGACGAGCCATTTCCCACTTTGTGCCCCGAAGCTCATTTTCCAACTGCTGGATGGTGTCCTGAAACAGACGCAGAGTCTCCATAAACTCACCCTTCCAAACAGCAACTTCTTTCGAAAACCACTTGCTACCTTCTCCCCCTCTTCCCTTGCCTCCCGACTCCCTCCGCCTCTGCAAACCTCCTGGATATTGCTCGCAGTTCCCCTTTCCCCCTTTAAAAACCTCCAAGGGATTCTCAAATAAGCAAACAGGATCAATAATAAGACAATGAGACATTTTCTGGGCGCATCCCACTCTGAGCCCAGTGGATGTAGAACACGTCTCAGCAGGAAACAAACATTCATGGGGAAACCCCAAGGCTGACCTGGCCATTCCCAGCTGAGCCCTTTAGATTGAAGCCAATTTTGAGAGTTCTTCTGATCAAGGCTGGAAAAGCTGAGAACACGTGAATTTCTGCAGAAGCTATCCTAAAGTAGCTGCCATACACCCGAATGTATACCTCCTATTTAAAACGAGCAAGCGTGCAAAAACGAGACTCTTGAGGACAAGAAGCACGTTTTGAAAAAGATCAGAGATCTTAGGAGCTGGAGATGGTGGGTGGGGGAAGAGTGTGAAAGGAGTGGGTAGGAGCGAGGACGCTTTGCACCTCTAAGTTGGGTGTGCTTCGCGCTCGCGCGCACTAGCCAGAGGCCACCAGGGAGCGCGGTGGAGAGCGCGCCCGGGCGCGTGCCTGAGTGGCGGGGACGCGCGGCGCTGGCGCTGGCGCAGGCTGGCCGCGCAGCCGCGGTGCCTACCTGGTAGCTGCTGAGGTCGTGGTTGTGGCGCTCCTCGATGTCGCTGAGCTGCCGCTCCAGTGACTCCTTGGTGCCACGCACTGACTCGAGCTCGATGCTCTTGGATTGCAGCTGGCGCCGGTACTCGGCAATCTCTTCCTTGGCGGAGCGGATGGCCTCCTTGTTCTGTTCGGCGGCCTCCGTGAGCTTGGCGTAGCGGCATTTAAACCATTCTTCAGCCTGGTGCATATTCTGGTCCGAGTGGCACTCGAGCTGGGAGCGGATCTCCTTCAGCGCGGACGAGATGTCTGTCTTTAGGTAGTCTTTGCGCTCCACCGTTATGTGCGACGCCTGGATCTGGGCCAGCAAGTCGGCCACCTCCTCCTCGTGATTGCTCCGCAGGAAGGCCACTTCATCCTGCAGCGACTGCACCTTCTTGTCCAGTTCCACCTTGACCAGCGACGCCTCCTCGATGTCTTTGCGCAACGCGCGGATGGCCGCCTCGGTGTCGTCGCGCAGCCGCGCCTCCTCCTCGAAGCGCTCCTTGAGCCGGTGGATGTCTTCCTCCAGGTGATCCGAGTCCAGCTGTACCTGAGCTTTCTCGTGATTCACCATCTCTAGTGTAGCGCGCAGCTCACGGATCTCCTGGTCGTAAGCGTCGCCCAGCTGGGCGTGCGAGGCCTGCTTCTGCCGCAGCGCCTGAATCTCCGCCTCGATCTCCTTGTTCTGCTGCTCCAGGTAGTGCACCTTCTCGATGTAGCCCGCGAAGCGGTCGTTCAGCCCCTGCAGCTGCTCCTTCTCGTTGGAGCGGGACAGCTTGTAGTCGCCGCCCGGCGCGGAGCCGCCGTTGAGCAAGGACGAGGACTGGCTAAAGTCCAGGCTGCTCTCAGCCGAGCTGAGCATCGCCGAGCTGTAGGCGAGGCGCGGACCAAGAGCGCTGCGCTTGTAGGAGGAGGACACGGTGCTGGGCGAGCCGCGGGACCACGATTGCGAGCGGAAGCCGCTGGACGGGGAGCCGCTAATGCGGCTGAAGCTGGAGCGGGTGTCGGTTACCCGCCGGTAGGCGGCCGGGTTGCCCAGCGAGTCCAACGTGTAGCTCATCTTGGAGGCCTCGGGGCGTATGGCTGTCACAGCGTTCTGCTGGCCTCGCCGCAGCCCATTTATAGCCGCGGCTGCAGGTCCCGGGCTAGGGCCCCGCCCCGTGGAGGCGGCGGCCTAGGAGGCGGGGACTGCGGGCACCCGGTCTAGGGGGTGCTGGGGGGAGGGTGTAAAGACAGCCCAGCAGTGATTCAGCGCCGGCTCCACGTGGGCCCTCGCCGCATCGGACCCCGGACTTTGCAGCCCTGGTCCAGACCCCTCCCTCAGCTCTCCTTTAATCCCAGACCAATTGTTCCTGAAGCCCCCTCTCCATTTCTTTTCGCCTTCGGATGGCAGTTTTCACCCTCGTTGCGAGTATTCTCACACAACGCCCTTTCTTTGTCTAGTCACTCTCCCGCCGTTCGGGCAGCTTTTCTCCCCACCCCTAGTCACTTTGTTCGTTTCTTGGCCCTCAGCACTCTTCTCCCCACGGCTTTCTCTTCTTTTGCCCTTTCTCCATTACTTTTTTCTTTACCCACCTTCTGTGCCTAATCACTTCTCCCACTCTTTGGCATCTCTTCGCCCTCCCACTTGAAGCCCTCTTTAGTCCCACTCACTCCGCCCTTCTCTCTGAGCCCCGTCCTCCTGGACCTTTTTCTTCCTACCCTTTTCCTTCTTCTCTTCTCCTTATTCCCCTTCCCCCACATTCTCCCCTCCCCTCCCCTCATCTCCACTTCTCCCACTCCTCATCTTAAAGCTGACCAAGATGAGCGAGCTGGGCCTAGAAGAAAAAAACAAAAAGACTTTGAGGAGCGATCGGCCTGAAGTCTTCGGGAAGGGGACAAAGAGGATGGGCCGGGGTAGTTATTTGTATTAAAAGTGGGATATGGCGCTACATTCTGCTTAACATTTGGGGGACGTCCGCAGCTTCCACAGGGGCAGAAGGTAAGGCGCTGGTGCTTGCTATGGCGCCGGCAGCACCAAGGACAGCGCCCAGGCTGGAGAGCCGGGAAACTCAGCGGCTCTGGGGTCCTTTCACCCCGCATTGCCTGTCAAGTTGGCGGGGTTTCCTTCCTCCTCTTTTCCCTGAGCAAAGGCAATTAAAACCTGTTTGTAGTGACTTTGTTTGCAGGGGCCTAGCTGGAATCGCATGCTAAGATTTCTCTGCAATGCAGCGTTGGCACAATGTACAGATTGCAGATTTTGAAAAAAACTAAAATTAATTAAAGTCAGGTAACAGAAATAATATACTTGTAGCCCAGTTTGAGTTTTCTAACGTATGATAGAGGCACGACATCAAGAGATACAGGGCCTGTAATTTGAAGGTCAAATAATCCTTGGAAAGAGGAATTTGAAATTTGCTGGGCTGAAAAGTCCAGGGAAGTATAGTTTATAAGTTTGAACACAAACAATTGCTTTGTCATCTTTCTGTTCAGTACTCCTTGTAGGTAACTGATAATTGCAAAGCACCTGAATTAATTTAAAAGTTGCTAAACAGATTGACCACAACCTTGAATAAAACCAGATGATTTCTTTCTCCATTTAACATGTAATATACTTCCTCATTTAGATTTTAATGACTATTTTAGCATAGATTTTCTATATCTTTAAACATGCTTATTTAATCAAGGAATCTACATTGACTTCCTGCTGTCTGGTGGACTGCTAACTATTAAAATGTCACTTTGTGGGTAATTCAGGGTAGAAAAGTTCAGAATACTGCAAGACAAAGTGAAAAGAAGGATGTCGGACTAATGACTGCGTTTGCTTGGGCCACAGACAGAAGTGATGGCATGTGAAATACTTGCTATGGCTAAGAAACCACTGCTTGTGAAAAGTAGAGCCCCCAGACTTAAATGTTTTCTTTTTGCAGCATTCTTTGTCTAGTCTTTGTTTTATTAAATGATGAGGTCATATCAAGCAGTAAGTAATCAGCAAAGGCCTGAGGTTTCAGAGGTTTTTATTTTTGTATGGTCTCTTGACCCACTTGTATTTTAAAACAGCAGGGGTTAATTTAGGGAGTTACTTTTGGTTCATCAATGTGAAACTGCAGTGTTGCAGGCTGTGTGGGGGAAGGCTGTTCTAGTTTTGTGAGTGATGGGTGATCTTTCATCAGACAAGGAGAGCGCATATCTCAAGCTGTTGGGAGAGACAGAAGACAGAGTGAGGGGACTGACTTGTGAATATTGTAAAAACAGGATGTTCTGGTTTCAGGTAGATAAGTAAAAGAAAAAAGAAAGAAAATGTCCTGTCCTTCTGTAAAGTACTGCCAATCTCCAGGTTAAACTCCAAGAAAGATGTCATCAGAGAAGGCCAAATGCTAATTATCAGTAATTGTGTTTTAGTTACTTGTTCATTTCTACTTTTATTAAAAAAAATATAAAAACCCTGCACATGCACTGAAGTCGCTTTCTGTTGCAAGAGCAAATGGTTAAAGGGCAGGATGCTACTGTTAGTTTTTTTTCAGGGCTTTGACAATGAAATGACTCTGCAGAGAGACATTTACAAGGAAGCACATGTCTAACTTCACAATTAGCGTGTCTTGCATTGTATCTAAACTAGCTCAGAAATTGTTACGCTTCCAAGTGGTTACAGAAGGAGGAAAGTGTTGCGTACAAACAAAATAATGGCCATTTACTCAGGCGAGATTTATTAGTACCTATAGCTTGAAATTGTAACTTCAACGTCACATAAAAAGTATTGTTCAACTCTGACCACGACAGGATAATGCAGTGAGTTGTAACAGTCACCTTATTAAGGAAAAAAGTTCTCATGGCTTTAAAAATAATTGATCCAGTTCCATATTAGCAAAATGTTTTCTTTTGTATTAGACTTTTCACTTTAATCACTCTTTTTGTAGGTGACTTTGAAGGTTATGCTCACCAGTGAATGTGGTATAAAACCTTTAAAAAATGTATAATGCTTATTTTTCCTTGTCTCCTATTTTTGAAGAACACCACACTAATATTTTTCATAGAAAGAAATGTAAGGCTTTGCATTTGTTTACCCTAATGACACTAAGGCTATGGAATTTTCTGAAGATATTATTAAGAGAGAAAATAAGCATGAGGATTTATCTGAATTTACAACACTGTTGAGTTTGACTATGAGTTTGACTATGATACTTTTATAATTTAAATAGGTAAGTTATAAATCATAGATAAATGATTTAGATGTAAATTTAAAATTTATACATTTTTAATAACATTATCTCTCTATTGTTGTACCATAAGTTACAGTGTGTTTTGAATTACTCTGTAGGGAAACGCAGAGCACACTATGTGTTCCTTTAGTAGATAAAATGCAAACGTTAACTTTGTAGTTAAGAGATAGCTAATGTAAGGTCTCATCTAATGATAATGGGAAAATATCCTTTGCATAAGGGGTTTATTCATATTTATCTTATTCCGACAGGGTTTATTGGGTCAAAAAAGAAGGTTAGAAAAATAAGGAATTGTTCATTTTCTTCCTTCTTCCCGTATTTCCTTACATTTAAAGGAATATTTTTTTGATCCATAAAAATGTACGGAGGATGGGATGTGGGAACCCGGCAGCAGGCAAGATGCTCCGGATGGGAGACATCGCTGTCACATTGGTAGGTTGAATCTATCTAAGATGAGACGATCTGTACTTTCTCTCAACCTACTGTGGTGTCTTCAACCTGATCCTTTTCCCTGGGATCTGATGCTATAACTCATAATGAGCAATTATTTATAAGCCGTCCTTTGCTAATTAGTTAAAGGGTTGTTAATATAAGAAGCTAGAGACTTTGTCCCCTGGAGTGGGAATGTAAAGAAAATGAAAAGTGTAATGCTTATTTCTACTTGAGCCTCAGGATGGCAAACTTTAAAAGCAGCTTTGATTTTTGGTCTTTTTGCTTTCAGATGTCAAAAGCAAAATAAAAGTATCCTCAGGGGAGAAAGGCTGTTTCTTGTCAGGAAAATTAGGATCTACATGTTCTCATTGTCTTTAAATTAAGCTGAGTCCATCTGAACCACACTGTTCTTTTTCTAACATTAAGTACTGAAATGGCGTTTGTTTCCTTTGCCAAAATTGTATTCATTGATTATTACCTTATATTTCTGTCAGTGACTGCTTTTAAAAAATGTTAATTGAAATATTAAAAACATGGAAAAATATTTCATATCTTTATATTGTTCCAAATATAAGCTTACTCAGTTTTGAAATTCTTTCTCTGGAATTTGCGTGTTGTAAGGGGAAGATGTAGCTTTCGGCTTTAACATAGCTTGCTGATATTTTTTGCTGTGTAATGTCTTTACCCCACCACCTGGAATCAGTTCTGTGAAAGCCAGAGGAGGAGAGGCTTTAGAATTAAAAAAAAAAAAAAGAAAGAAAAAAAAAAAGAAAAATTAAGATAGCCTTTCTAAAAATAAATTCAGTAGATGCATAATAAAACAATACTGCTGTATTAATTTTCAGCATGTTTTTAATTAGACATGTTGGCTTTACCTGTAAAGGGACAGATCTTGATGATAAGCACTTGAAGTTTTAAGCCCTGCATTGCACATAACTTTGCACCCGTGCAGCCATATAATATTTATAGCGTATATTATCTCAAGCTCACCAAGGCCAGACTTAGCAAGGGACATAATTATTTTATTAGGAACTCTTAATTAAAATTAGCTGTGTAAAACTGGAGCATATCAATGATCTATTATCTTTGGACCAAATTTCTGAAGAAAGCTAAACCCAGGGACATAAAACAAAGTCAGAAAAAGCACCACCTAATAAGTAAGTCTCATTGTGCCAGGTCGTGGTTTTTCAAAATCTCGGTGATTCTGCAAAGCACTGTTCTTTCAGAATCCTCTGAAAATGGGCTCACTGTCAGAGATATCTTTTTACTTAGATTACCGAGAACATCATGTATTTTAGAATATTGTTACTGACTTTTTTTGTTGTTGTTAAAACTAACATATACTTATTGTGGAAATTTACAAAGTACAGAGAAACAATAAGCATTTTCTTCTAGCTTTTTCTCTGTAATTTAAATATAGCTGGATCTTTATATAATTCCACACTCTGCTTTGTAAAATAAATATATCTGAGTATGCAACTTGCTATCTTAGAGGAAGGAATGCGGTACTGTTTGCCATGAAACCTGGGTTCTAGCCAGGCGTTTGACTCTTGTTTTCATCTTGAAGAAAAGATATTTTAGAGTCCTTTAGATCAAGAATGGTAAAATAATAAAAAAAACAATCATATAATAACAATGATAATGGATCAGGAAAACCAAATTGGGTCTGAGTATTAATTTATGTCTATCTTTCTGTCTATGCCTCTCTGGCTCCTTATTTTATTGAGAGGAGTGTTATTGTGAAGTTGTAGGCAGTGATGTGACAGTTGGAAGTGGTGAGTTGTAAGCTGGCCTTGTCAGGCGTGGCTGAATACTGTATTCCTTTTACACTCAGTGGTACCCTGAATCCCAAAACCACTGACATCATCACAAACGTCAGATTGTACATGTGAATAACACTTTACATCAAAGAAGCAAAACAAAAAAGAAAACTATGTTACCTCATCTGGCCTGAGCACTGGGGGTAGACAGGGTAGAGTGCAAATTATTATTCCCATTTTATAGTTGATGAAATTGATTGAGAGAGTTGTCCAAGGTCACTCATTGGGTACATGGTGGAGCCAGGACCAGAACTCATATCTTCTGACACTAGTGCTAATATTGGAAAAAAAAAAAAAAAGTTCTTGTAGTAGAGCATCAAAGCTAGTCTCA
Source organism: Rhinolophus ferrumequinum (assembly GCF_004115265.2). Lineage (NCBI taxonomy): Eukaryota > Metazoa > Chordata > Mammalia > Chiroptera > Rhinolophidae > Rhinolophus > Rhinolophus ferrumequinum. The sequence goes on from NC_046301.1 coordinate 42,100,796, forward strand.
ATCAGCATGGAAAAAAAAAAGTAGGCAGATATTAGTAATATTAATAATAACTGGTATTTATTAGGGCTTACTAGGTGCTGAGCACTATGCCAGGACTTTATTGGATTCTCTTATTTAACCATCACAACAACCCTTTCAGATGATACTATTATCACCCCCATTTTGTAGGAAAAGCAAATAAACATGCAGGCACCCAGAGGCTAAGGAGCACACACAGCCATGAAATGGTGGAGTCAAATGTAGGAATCTTGGGCTCTGGAGGGAGGATGAGTCTCACCATGGTGAAACACTGCCTGGCAGGCCATGCAGTCCATCTTAAGAACTTCATTTTAAAGCTAATTGTTTCACTGTTAGGTCATGTTAAGAAAAATCCAGGACATACACTATGCATTCTTTTCTGCCTTTTTTCTATTTACAGAAAAAGAAAACCTTTTAATATTTTCTCACGTGAATATAATTTCTTCGTTTGTGACTTTATTAAAGACATTAAAAATGGAAACTTTGAATTACTTGTGTTTGTTATTTTTTATCCCAAATTAATTTTCTATGTAATTTGAAGGACAAATAATTCATTCATTCTTGATCTGTGGATAACATCCCTAAACATTTATCTATTATTTTATTGGGTATCTATTATTCATGTTTACAAGTACTTTCATTTAGTTGTTCGGAGATTTTAATTTGCACTATAATTTATCATTACATCATTCATTGATTAATACAACTATAAATTTATATACATTTAAATTCAAAAGAAATCTTTTAATCATTATACTCATATATTCACAATTTTTGGTAGATGTCAAACTCTTTAAACTAAATCTACTTTGAGAGATCCAATAATAAACAATGAATCTTGGCAGAAGACCTAGCGTGGCCCGCAGTCTTTATCAGGGAAGGTTTACCGTGGGATGGCTGGTAAGGAAGCAGCTTTTTAAATCTATTAAAACAGTGAAAAGACAGCCATGAATAATTTTGAGTGAATCTCTTGATCATCTATTTTATATACTAAAGTCAGGGTTATGTGACAACATGTATACAGGTTACCTAGACACAAGTCAGCCTTATTTCATTTTTTTGTTATCTATGGGACAAAATGCTCTGACTCGCTGTTGTTTTCATTTGTATACAAGTAAATCTGCTTTGGTTTTTGCTTTATCAGATAATGTCAAGGAAGAGAATCGTTTCTCATTTTTCCCCCGAACAAAAGTTGACCTTGAAAAGAAATAGCATGTATCCTGTATTAGTCATGATAACAATCAGCTTCTGGGTTTGGATTACATAAAATTATTAGGAACTGGATGCCTAATGATGAAAATCCTTTCTGAGCCACTGTGACTCATTTAGTACAATTTGGTATGTTTTCTCCTGCCCCCGGTTAGTCTACAGGGTCCTTTCCTTCTCTCATGCTCAATATACTTTGGAAATTTGACGCTTCCTTGGAAACTTGTCAGAGTGACATTCGTGTGCCTTCTTGAATAAAGGGCAGGTTCACATCGTGATCAAGCCATTGGGTGTTTGTCGAAGGTACCCCGTCACACTGATGAGAGCGTCTGCTTTGGGGTTCCCTGTCTCGTCTGCATTCCCATAACCTCGTCCTAGAAACCTTTCACTTTTCCAAATGCTTTTCATTTTGTCCGAGTAAAAAGTCTTTCTCTCAGTCCCTGAAACTCAGTGTTTGTAGTCTAATCAGGTGCTACAGTGTTTCTAGTCAAATTCAAATCACATCTCAATACCCTGACTAAATTTAAAATTCTCCGTGGCAGATACCAAGACTTTCATACATTTGTGTGTCCCCCAGTGTTTTACGGACAATGAGTGCCCAATCCATATTTTGTTGTGTGGATGAGTAAACAAAGTTTTACTTTTCTCCCTAAAACTTTCTTCGACAAACACCAGTCTCTTCAGTATCGGGCACTGTGCTGGCGCCTAGGGAATTACGTGAAATACAGAACCCTAACTTGGGTGAACACATTCTAATGGTGGATTTAGGCATATAAAGACAGTTACCATAGCAGATCTATGAGGCCACTATCTCTACCTATGCTAGAGATAAACAGCATGTCATGGGAGCATGGAGGGTGAGCAACTAAACCAACTGATGAGAAGGGCAGAGGAGTCTCAGGGAGAACTTTCTGGAGAAAACACTTGAAGTGAGTTTTGAGGTATAAGGAATTGCATAGGTGAAAGAAGGGGAGAAGCAGTCAAAGGTATCGAGGTGAAGGCAGTACAAGCACAGTGTGCTCAAAGAACTGTCAGTGACTATAATGAGGGGGGAGTCATGTAGCCTGTGCTGGAAAGGCGAGTATGTAATACAGGATAGAGAGATGGGGTGATGTGGCACAGGCTGGAGAAAGGATGACATACGGTTCAGATGAGAGAGAGGGGACTGTGTAACTAAGGATAGAAAGAGGGCATCGAGCCAAGGGTGACATGTAGCCCTGGCTGGAGGTGGAAGCAGAGGAGAGACCTTGGAAGGCTTCCTACGTCATGACAGGACCTTTGCATTTATCTTGTTGCCGATTAGAGGCAGTAAACTATTTAACAAAAATTTTAGAAAACCACATTGGCAAAAGGGAGTAGAATAGTTTGGAGGGCGAAAAGGACTGGAAGCAGGGAAATCAGTTTGGAGGCTATTGCAATCATCCAGATGAGATTGGAAGAAGGCATAAATTAAGAAAGATGGGTAAGGAGAGGGAGGGACTGCATTAGAAAGGACAGGGTTTGGAGGAACAGGGGCATGGTGTTGTGATCCCCTGTACTCCTTTGCTATGGCTGCTGTAACAAATTGCCACAAACTTGGTAGCTAAAAACAACAAACATTTAGTATCTTACAGGTCTGGAAGCTGAAAGTCTAAAATCAGTTTCATTGGGCTAAAATCATGGTGTTGGCAGGGCTTGCGTTCCTTCTGGAGACTCTAGGAGAGAATCTATTTCCTTGCCTTTTTCAGCTTTTAGAGGCTGTCTGAATTCCTGGGCTCCCGGCTCCTTCTTTATTTTCAAAGCCAGCCATGTAGCATCTTCTCTCCTCCCTGACCTATGCTCCATGTCACATTTCCTTTTCCTCACAGTCTGACTCTTCTTATAAGGCCGTTGTGATTCCATTGGCCTCTCCCCGCAAATAATCCAGGACACTCTCCCCATTCTGGGATGTTTTAGTCTGCTAGGGCTGCCATAATGAAAACCACAGACTGGGTGGCTTAAACAACAACAGTTTATTTTCTCACAGTTCTGGAGGCTGTACGTCTGAGATCAAAGTGTCCACAGGTTTGGTTTCTTTGGAGGTGTCTCTCCTTAGCTTGTAGGTAGGTGGCTGTCTTCTCTCCCGTCTTCCTATGGCCCTCTCTGTGTGTGTGCCCATGTCCAGGGTCTGGTCTCTCTCTTCAGTGTCCTGATCTCTTACTGTAAGGATTAGCATCCACCTTAAGTTAATTTAACTTAATTTAAAGACACCCATCTTCAAATACAGTCATAGTCTAAGGTTCTAAAAATAGGAGGGCTTCCATTCTGAGCAGACTCCAATGAGTCCATCACCGAATCCTTCACTTAATCACATCTGCAAAGTCTCCTTTGCCAGGTAGGGTAACATAGTAGCAGGTGGAGGAGAATAGGGGGTGGACATATTTGGGGAAGGGCCATTATTCAACCTACCACGCCCCCCACAACATCAAGTATGGGAGGAAAACCAAGTTGAAGGGTTAGGGGAAGTTGGACCACACTGTACCTGCTGAAGCGGGGCTGTCAGTGAGGCGATCCAATGAAGACTCTTCCAGGTGGGGGCATTGCCTTGTCTCCTGGGGAAGGCGTTCTCCACTCCACAGGACAAATCGCCCCAGCAAGTCTCATTCTCTTCATTTGTAAAAGAAGCAATACTAAGGGTCCTTACTTTGTGACATGGTTTTGAGGATTAAGTGACATAGTGTAGTAAAGTGCTTGGTCACTTTGACAGTGTTCGATAAAGGATAGTTCTTGCTACTATTATGATGAATGGGGCAGGAGTGACAGCTTAGGATATCGACCTTCCCCTCCAGCAGAGGAAACAAGGACCCTCCCTTCAGGGTGACTGTATCTCTGAGTTCGCCAGCACTTTCTTCTCAAGTGTATACTTTCACTTCAATAAACTCTGCGTTTGCCTACCTTTGTCTCGCTCTTGAATTTTCTTGTGCAAAGACAAGAACCTGGTTTGGGCTCAGGCTGAGTCTGCTTTGGGACATCCCTGAGAGCTGCCGGCATCATGCACATTACTCATCTCACCTCCACAGTGCTTGGTGCAGTGCCAGGCATGGGTAGGTGCTCCCCGTGTACCAGGAAAGATTAAAGACAAGTATCCGTAAGTGCACGGTGGCAAGGTTGCGAACTGAATTGTCTGACCTCCCGTCTATCATAACTCTTTCATGAAGAGTTTTATGAATTGTCTCAGAGAAAAGAATTTGCCCTGGGTAGTAAAAAAAAAAAACTAAGATGACTATACATCTATTCAATCAGAATGTTGTTGGGTGCTTGATTTCAGTCAAGGAATTCATCGTTAAGATAACAGAAGAATTTATTCTCCCAAATGACCTAGTATATGACTGTATTTAACAGGACACTTCTTCCCTCCCATTATCAAAGTTTCTTGCATGGAAGACACAACAGAAAGAGAAAGTTGCCTGGCTGAGGTAACACATATAATGGATTACACAGGGCAGATTACTTCCTTTTTATATATGTTTTTAAAATTTCCATTCCTTCTCATGTTACCAGTTTTAGGAGATAATGAACAAGAACATGCACCTTTGTGAATGTTCATTCAGTCTTGGATACAGATCAAATCTTTGATCTTAGGGCCACCGATGATGTATCCGGCAAAGCACAAAGCAGAAGTGCCATTGACTTAGATACATACAGGAGAGGAACTCTCTTTATGGCATGATGCAGAATAGTCTGGGACTTACCTACAAACCTGAAGAGTCTGGATCCCTGAGTTCAAATCCTGCTGTGTGAATTTAGACATAGCCACCAAGTCCTTCCATTCATCAGTTTCTTCATGTGTAATATAATGGGGATAATATTAGTACCCTCTCATAGAGTTGTCTCAGAACAATGCTCAATAAATGGTAGTTATTATTAGATTAGCCCTTCCTTCATATTTAGGCTTTAACAACTTAGCAAGTGTTTATTAAGCGCCTACCATTTGCTGAGCACATTTCTGTAAACATCTTAATATTCACATCAGTCAAGTGAGATGATATTACACTTTTCTTTTTCTAAAACAGGAGAATGAATACAGAGAACTGAAATAGATGACTGAGGTCCTTTAAGTGGTGAATAGGGCGCCATCCGAAGTCTAGTGCTCTTTTCACCACAATACAGGAGTTGGATATAATCAATGAATTTTTCAAATAACCCTAAGTCTGAATTTCCTTGCTAGCATAACACTTGGATTCGTATCCATTTTCAGTGTTTGGGTTTATGCCTTTCAGGTCTTTTATTTATAGACAGATCCTATCAATAGGTGAGAATCAGAGAAAACTTATAAATACATTCAAGCAGAAATAATATGTGAGTAAAAACAGTTATTTATCACAGCATGCTTCATATTAAAATATCTGATAGACAGCTCATCATTTTCTCGGCAAACTGCTAATACTCCAGAAAAGGATTAGAAAGTCCCTTTTCACAATGCCATTTGTCTGAAATATTAATTGTCAGCATGTTCAGAAACCTCATGTGCTTGCCAGAGATTTTCTTCTTTTTTTTCCTTCTTTTAAATTTTTATAATCAGAAAAAAATATTGTAATGTGCAAGTCTGAATGCAAATTACTGCGTATTTAATTACATTACGGGTGTAAATTACACCCAATGCCAAATATTTCTGCCCCAGATACCAGAACTCTGTTGCAATTACATCTCCCGGTGCGTCTTGAAATTTTACAGTAGCGACAAATGTATAATAGCAATAATTATGAAAGCTACTTGTAATGTGCAGCTTAATTTAAAATGTAGTTTCATGATTCTATATTTGAAATGTAATATTCAACCCTGTCAAACTTTCAACAACACCTAGATCTAAGCAGCTCTTCTGTTCACAACCTCAGGAATAAGAAGTGACAAAGTTGTCACATGCAAAGACTAAGGCTCTGGGATTCAGTGACAGGATAACATTGACAGGTCAGGTGACTTTGAATTTCCCTTGGCTTCAGTTTGCTCATCTGTCAAATGGGGATACTTGAAAGAGACTACTTTTTCAAGGGCAAATTAGACCTTGTATAAGTTAGGTGAAAAGTCTAAGCTGATGTACCAAGAGATCCAATGTGAGAGTGACTAAAGGAATGAAGAAGCTTATTCCTCTTTTCTATACCAATCCTGGAGAGCAGGTAGCCTGCTCTGCTTCACATAGGCATGTTAGAGAGTTCTAGGTTCCTTGTAACTTGTTTCTTTGTTGCTTGCTAAGACAGTGTTCTCATCTGCATGGTCAGAGTTGGGTTTCAGGCAAATTCATATTCTAACTCACAGGAAGAGGAAAAAGTGACTGGTGTTTTCAAGCCCAGGCCTAGAAGAGACACACATCACTTCTGCTTATATGCCAGTGGCAGGAACAAAGTCACAAAGGACAAGGATTGCCAGGTATGCTGGCAAGTGCAGATCTCTGTCTAGGCAGCCACAGGCCCAGTTACAAACCTATTACCATAGAAGAATGAGAGGATAGATTTTGGTGGATAAATAACAATCTCTCCTACAGATATGACTGTGAATGTGCTCCTAAGTTGAAAGTAAACTAATGTTATTTGAACTTCTTCCATGAGCAAGCTCCGTACACACCTTATTTTAGCTCAATAGACATACAAGGTAGATATCATTATCCCACATAAGAAAACAGAGCTTCAAAGATGTTTTGACATTTAGCCAAGCTCAAGGGGTTCATAATGGCAGAGCTGGGATTGGAAATACTGAGCTGATGCCAAAGCAAGGTGTTCTCCCCATACCCGGGTTCCAAAAGTGAGATTTTAATGAATGGGGGGGGCAGAGGGCACTATGCTTAGACTCTTCATATGAAGGCATTGTATTCTTCCCGAGTGCTTCATTCCTGACTCAGCTCCTATCCAAATTCTGTCCACTGGACCACAGCTCAATGTCTACCTCATCATGAAGAATTTGCTTCCTTTTCTCTCCTCGTTTATAAGTCCCTCCAGCACAACAGTGGGTACCACAGGATTTGGTGATTATCTTGGCTCCTAGTGTTTTATATCACACATGTGAACAAACCTAGTTCCTGCAGTGGAACCTAGTTTCTGACTCATGAAAGGGAAAGACCTCTCCTTAACTCTGTTTTGTCCTCCGCACTCCCTCCCTCACCCTTGCCAGTGCAGAGAACGATCGCAAGTAACAGTAAGCGCTGATAAATAGACATGCCGAATTACACAAAATCGTAGGGAGTGATTTCACAGGGAGTGTCAAGAGTGAGGATTTCACAGACTCAGAAAAAACAGGATTTTGACCTTTGTCTTCTCTTTGTCTTTTGATGGGCAACTTGGTTAGATTTGCTTGAATTTAGATTTTGGCTGCGTAATCTTTCAACCATTCCCTTGGGAACCCACTCCTAACGACAATTGTACCGGTCAAACAAAGTCAAAACCAAGTTGGCAAAACCCAGGAGTGTGGGCCGTTTCAGGCATCTGCTTCGCACTAATGAAAACTGGCGGCCATGGAGCTCCTGGCTTCTCCTCGTATTTGTTCCCATCTCCCGTATTTATGAAGATGTTATACAGCCACTCCCCTTTATAAAGTAAACTGGAACAATGAGAGGGATGATTATGCATTTCAGCATTTTATATGCATAATCTATGGATAATTAATGTTTGGTGATCAGGTGGTAAACTGGAAAGAGAGGGGAGAAAAAAATGAGATCCTCCCCCCCCCCCATTGATCTCTTCTAATCAATATGTAGAAAACAGTTGATTTTGACCTTTTAGATCCCAAAGGAACATCTTTACCTTGAGGTGCTATATATACCACATGCTGGGTACCACAGGCATCATCAATTTCATCGATTGCCCCTTTGATTTTTGCTTCTGCTGAGCTTCCATCAAAGTCATGCATTGTGTTAGGTTGGTGCAAAAGTAATTGCAACTTGAAAAGTTCAAACCAATTGCAAAAACCGCAATGACTTTTGCACCAACCTAATATCTACTTTAACCAGATTTGCACAGAAGGGGAGAAAAGCCCTTTGGTAACTGTTGATGATGCTTGTTGGGGGTGGTTGCTGGGAGCAGGAACCTCTGTTTTCAGAGGAGGTCTACGAGGGGAGGGCTTACAAACTAATGTTTTGTGTTGTTTTTTCCAAGGAATCTGCTCCATTTCCGGGTGGCAAGGACAATTGTGATGGCTCCTAATATGCATGGCCTTTGAAATCAAAGTGCAGCATTTAGTATCTTGGCGTGGATTCCCTCTTGGCTTCTAACTCAGTTATTTTTAAAAAATTGTGTGTGGGTTCTTGTAGTAAAAATAGCAACTGTGTCACATGTCATTCTTTTAAACATTTATATCACTTTTTATATTTCCAAAGTGATTTGGGAGCACTCAGATTTCTTGTCAGCGACAATGCTTTTGTGAGCCTTGCTTGTGAAAGTATTTAACTCTATCTTGGGAGAGTGAGGTAGGGACTGATTAAACAGGATTTCAAAGTGTTGGGGGCAGGGGTTGGAATCTATGCCTGGGCCCTCTCTTTTGTTAGCCCCTGATTTGGAGGGATTGATCCCCGTGATGGAACAAAATGGTAAAGACTGAACTCGAATGGCTCTTTGATTGATTCATTGAATCTGGGCACAACGGCAACAAAATAGTTTTAGGCAGATGGAAGTTAGCTTGCTCTAAAAAACCTGAACAAGAGGACAGTCCACATTGGAGCAAAAATGAAGTATTTTCTTAAGTGCGTGAATAAAAGGCTACCAAAAATGCAGGAGTTTCTCTTGGGGTTATGCTAAATACCTCATTAAAAATTGCAATGTAGACACGTCATGCCCAGAAATACTGATATCTTTGTCTTTGGAATCTAATGAAAGGTCCAGAAACACTTGTGAGTTATTTTTTATTTATCCCATTCTTTCCCACCCAGTTTATAATAACAATTCTCTTATAAGAGCAGCATTTCCTTTAGTGTACTGTTCGTCCTCTCATTCCACTTTTGATAATTGTCCGCCATATTCTGAGATAACCTGTAGTTTTCACAATTAAAAATTTTCTCACTTCTTCCGGTACTCCAGACTCTTACTTTACCTGGTACTGATGAGGTCACAAAAATAAAGAAAAATTATTTCTTTAATCCATGGTTATTGGTAGTTTGAGCCCCATTATTGCTCAAATCGTTTCTTAAATGATTGGTTAAAAATCAATTTCATCTTCATAAACTGCCTCACAGAGATGTGTTTGTTCATTCATTCATTCATTCCACTAGTCAGTTATCATTCATTGGGGGTCCTATAATGATTAGACTATTGGGCCAGGAGCTGTGAGTTTTTCTGATAAGCCTCAGGGCGTAGAGCTAGACATGTGTCCAGCGTAGTTCTGAATATTGTCTGACAGGCTTCTGATGATAAATGAAGGCTTACCTCAGAGTGTAAAAGTGACTAAGTTTGGAGCACTCCTACAGTTTAAAGCAACTGATATGCCAGAAACTGTGGTTTTCCTTGGAATCTCAGTAACAAATAAGGCCAGGTCTGTTTTGTGGAGAAACCACAGTGGAGATGGACATTGGGATAATGGCAGGTGGAGTGCTCTATAGCTGGCAGCAACCATACAGGCAGGTCGATTATATTATGTACATTATGTAAATTAGCTTTCATCCTCCAAATGACACTATAAAGTTAGTACTGTTCCCATTATATAGATTAGAAAACTGAGGTTCCAAGAAGTACGTCGCAGCTAGTAAACCAAAAAGCTGGAATTGGAACATGTGTTCTTTCCAGAACACACTGTTGTTCATGCTGATTCCTCAGCTCACACCATTCTAGATGGTACTATAGAATTAGTACCACAGAAATAAAAGCAAGGTGGTTTTATCCGGGCACATTCCTGTATGGCTGGAGCCTCAGCCCCCTTTCCCTCTAAGTCCTTCTATCTGGATCAAATGACATCATCAGATGTGGGGGTGTGTGTGATTGGGGAAGGGTGGGTGTGAGGGTGGGCTGGGAAGAAGTGTGTGGGGATTTCACTTGGTTTATGAACAGTGACCTTCACTTGCTCATTTTACAGAGAATGTCCTTTCCTTTTTTGATAAGGTAATTTTCCCTTTTCACTTCTATCATTTCTCTGCTGAGGTAGGTGGGTAAAAGTACCCTACGCCCGCTAGGGTGAGAAGCTCAAGTGTGATTTGGCCACAAACCCACGTTGCTTTGTACCCTCAGTTTTGTTCTGAAAATCTGGTGGTGCAATCTTTAATTTGCTACTTGTCTTGTTCTAGGATTATGCCGTTAGCCTAACGGTCATCAGGCTGGAAGGTCATCTGAGAATTCCCAAAGCATGATAAGTCTGACAATCATTTGATTTGATGAATGCCCAGTACTACAAGACTTGTGAACCCCAACTTTTCCTTTTCTAGGTGATCCTTTTCTAGGGGTTAAGGAGGTGAGGAGGAGAATGAGTGAACCAAAGTAGGAAAAAAGTGTGGTTATACCTCGATATTTATACGTGGATTTATAGAGGACACATAGCTTGGTTTACATACTGGAACCTCCTTTTGTTAGTTTAAAAGCTACTTTTATTGGCTTAAGACTGTGAGTACAAACTACTAAATTTACTACAGTTACTAAATGAGTTTTTACAGTTTTATAGATACATAAAAAGACCCTCAATACTTAACCTTGACCTTCAACTGCATAAGACCCCTCCAGGATGATTGGCTGGCCTGTAACACTTAAATATCTGGAGCCAAATACTCCTTTATTTGTTAATGTCACCATCATTTCCCCAATCACATCGCTTAAAATCAGAGTGTCGTATTTGATGCTTCACTTCCTATTTTCCCTAATATTAAGTCTGTAGTCTAATCCTGTCTTAATATAGACAAAATTTCTTCCTGGCCCTTGCTAGAGGCACATCTGTCAGGTACTAAAAACTTCCTCAGCATCAGAGCAGATTCGGGACCAGCACACTGTGTACAAGACAGTCCAACCAGCAGCACCTATGGCAACAAGGACAGAGAGTGACATGCCACCTTCTAGTCTCCTCACACAAAACAGAGCCTGAGTAATTGACTTCTTGACTTTTTTTTTTACATTTGCCCAGCTTGTGTATTGGAAAAACAAAAACAAAAACCCCAAACTCTTCTTAGTGTGAGCATGGCTTCTTCCATTTATGTCATTGAAATTTTATTTTTATTTTTCAATTACAGTTGACATACCACATTATATTAGTTTCAGGTGTGCAGGAGAGTAGTTAGACATTTATATAACTTATGAAGTGATCATCCCAATACGACTAGTACCCATCAGACACTATACACTGTTATTACAGTACTATTGCCAGTTATAAAAATAGTCACGGGGATGTAAAGTATAGCCTTTATGTTTTGATCTTCACAGAATGCTAGCTGCTAAATGTAAAACTGTTGAACAAAAAGAAAGTTGTGGATAACTTTACGTTGCCTGTTTCCAAAATCATAGGTTCTTGGCACTAGGAAAACAAAAGATTCAAGGTCATGTGATCTGAGTTTATCCACGAGAAAACGGAAAAGTTAAATGACTTGCTGAAGGTTACTTGTTTAGAAAACAGTTGATTTAGGCATCCGAATATCTGTCTTTTAATTCCAGAGATGAGACTTTGTTTCTTTCACACACCACTTCTGTCTCTCTTGTAAGTGGCAGTGTGGGGAGCACACAGTGTGACTACAGAGGGCTTACCTGAATGCGGTGGGGTAAAAGACAGAAAGAAGACACTAAGTGGATGGAATTACACTCACCTACTGTTCATTTATGGAACATGTAAGTACAGCCTCCAATATTCAATTTGCTCAATTGTGAAAAAAAGGGGAGTCAGGCTTTCTCAGTTTTCTTTTATCCATAAATACCAGATACATAGTAACCCCTTCAACCATCAAATATGTCTTGGATCAGCTCAGCGCCAGGCACTATGGTAAGAGCTGGAGACTCAAACTTGAGTGAAACTGAGTCTCAGCCAGGGAGTTCAAAGTCTATTCCACATTCTCCTAAGTCAGACTCATTAAGGAAAGACAAATCTGAATTTGTACAAAGCCTGATTTATTGAACAGAATAATGAAAACTGAGAGCTGGAAGAGGTTTTCATATATACTATTTAGACCAACCATGTAAATCTAGAGATAAGGAAATGGGGAATAGCAAAGTTCTGCCTTTTCAAAAGTCACTTTGCCTCTTAGTATTTGAGCCCATATGGAACCCAGATCTGCTACGTCTCAGCCACTATGACTATGCTTCCACTGCATTCCGTTTGCCTTAAAGTTGCTGAGAAAGTGGCTGAAGAGTTGTTCTCAGAAACTGAGAATCACATGGGAAACTTAAAAATGTACCTATGCCTGGGCCCTGTAGGCAGAGTTGGGTGTAGGCACAGCTGCAGTTTTTATCTTATTTAAAAACAATTCGAATGCGTAGCCTATATGAAGAACAATTATCCTCGGAGCTATAAAGGATATAAGGATGAATAAGACATCTCCTGACTTCTAGTGGCTCCGTTCTCATTGGAAGAGGAAGACGCCCTTGACACAGACGATTGCCTACACATGGCTCTAAATAAAACGTGTCTTAATGTAAAAGACGGCCACTTGCATTTTAATCTTGCCAGTTTATTCAGTGGAGTTGATATTTTTCATTTTATTGCCCATTGTGTCTTGAAATTGAGTTGATTCTTATTTATATGCCTATTATGTCTCAATGTTAATAGTAGACTCTCAGTTAGCTTTCAAGGATAGTTTATTCTGTTTTCCAAATGGATTTACTTTTTTCAATTTATTTATAACGTTGAAAATTTGGATGGCTCTGGTTGAATATATTCTTCCAACTAAGCAAGCAAGCAAGCAAGCCAACAAACAAACAAAAACCAGTACGTCTAAACTACAAGGAGACCAAACCCTAAACATAATTGATAACAAACACCTGTCAACCTTATATGCTTGGCCCATCTCAACATCGATCACTCTTTAACCATTCATTGATTCTTTCTTCCTTATAGATAGAGCATGAGGTGGGGTTTTAGGGGTTGAGATGAGGGCTACTTCCTCCATTGTAGAACTATGTCAAACGTGTAAGAACTGGCCTCCTCTCGACCATCATCAACAACTTAACTCATTCCATTCACACTAACCTTTTCCTTTACTTCCCATATTTCAGACTATAACCTGCTGCCTTCTGTCTTTTCATTGCGCGATGGGGTTGACATAATTTTGTGATTCCTGCCACTAAGGAAAGCCAGGGTCCAAAAGTTGCAATTTAGAAATAAAAACCTGCATGACATATATAAGCATTTGCAGTGCTGGGTTCTTAATTTCTAGATTAATTGTACCTCTTAACATGAAATCTAGATAACTTGTTTAAGACAAAGCCAGCCTGTGGGCTCAGTGGTAAGTCTGTGCTATTCAGAGTTCTGTAAGCTGGCCATTCTGCGTGTGGTTTGCTATCCCCAAAGGGTGTGGTTTGTGAAGTCAAGAGCAGCTATCCTTACTCAGAAACAGCTCTCTGACTGGCTCGTCAGTGTTGTCTGAAATTGTACCAGAAAAGATTCTTTACTTTGAGTCTTTAAAAGCCTGTTATTAGAACCAAGAGCTTCAGTTAGCTTTAACACCTTATTAATAGAAAATATTAAAGGGAGATAAGTTCATGCTGATGCAAAATAACTGAATGAAACGGTGGTGAGAGGTACTCTGTTTTCTCAGTGATACAATAGGGGCTGCTGTAATGGAGTTGTGGGTAAGAAAGAGATTAGAGAAGACTTTGAGAGCCTGGCAATAGGTTTGGAGCACTTAAAAATAGAAATATTTTGACAGATGCCATGACAAATATTGAGTCAATTTCAAGACTAAACTAATTTTAAAAATTACTTTAACATTATTTAAAAATATTTATCTGGTCAGTCCCCACAATAGTGCTTTCCAACTGCTTATGATTTACAATTTACAAATAATTGTTCTCTCATTCATTTGGTCCTTTTGCCATTTCTGTGATGTAAGTATTTCTGATTCATAGATAAGGATTCTGAGCCTCGGAGTCCTTCAGTGACCTATCAAATGATCAATCTAGAACCACTCTCTCCGAGACGGGAGCCAGGCTTTTCTCACTGGTCTGCACTCTGGGCCACTTCAGGTGTAGTGATTATACACTAATCTCTTTGTACTCCACGTTAGGTTGGAAAGTACCATGGACAGGGGCTATGTTGACACTTCAGTGTGGCTTCTTCAAATGTCTATAGCAGCAGATCTCAGTCTTGGCTACCATGAGATCTCTGACACCCAAGTCTCATTCTGAGAGATGCTCATTTAATTTGTCTGAAGTTTGACCTGGGCATCAAATTAATTAAAAAAAAAAAAATCTCCCTGGGTGATTTTGATGTGCTTCCAAGAGGATGGGGTAGGGTGTGTGCTAGTGAACGTGTGGTTGTGTGTGTGTGTGTGTGTGTGTGTGTGTGTGTGTGTGTGTGTGTGTGTGTACCCATGCCTAGCAGAATCACCTGCAGAACTTTTAAATATTCTAAACAAGCCTCACTTCCCTGTGTGTATTGGAGAGATCTTTTGTTTGTTAGGATGTGGGGTGGGGGGAGACGGAGAAGAGTGTGGGATAGAGACGTGTATTAAAAAAACACATTTCTAGATGGTTTTGTTAAATGTGTGTCTTCTCTATTATATACATAACTTCTCAGGTTATAGGAACATGATGTGACTTCAATGGCTGATCAATAAGCTGACTTTGTTCACACGGCCCTACCACTCAGAGCAGGCAGAGGTGTCCAACATAAAACCTGAGGAAATGAGACTGCAGAGTGAAAAGTTACCCTTTTGTCAGGCTCAGTGGGGGCAGTAGAGTGAATCCTGTGGGAAGACGTGGCTTCAGGGACAAACCGTTAGGAACTAAAGAAGTCAAGTCATTCTGGTGACCAAAGCCTTTCGGGAAGATTGTCTGGGTCAACCAGACAATATTTATTACAGAGTAATATTTATTACATGTCCAGTATGTGCCAGGCACCTAACTAGACACTGAGGATGAAAGAGCAAGCAAAATAGATGAATGTTATTCCAGAAAGCTCGAGTGTCTGATGGCGAGAATGCTGCAGAGGGCACTTGAGTGCTTGCAGATGGCTTACAGAGCACCTCAGCGGCTAGTTAATGACTAGCTAAGAAAACATTTCTATGGCTAGCTTGGTCAATTTGCTTTAGCTCAGCACCAAGGAGAGGAAGGCTTAAACATGCAGAGGGTTCCCTCTACTGGGCAGATTCCATTATTGCATACTAAGAGCCTGGAGCAACCTTCCCAGGAGGAAAGGGGGAAAACATTATTCTCTTAACATTTAGTGCAGTCTGCACATACGTGGTGCTAAATGAATGTGCTGATAGAAATTTATGGACAAAGATGTTTACTGCAGCATTTTTAGAATGTCTTTAGAAATGCAAATGGCAAACATGTTCAAACACAGAGGAATAGGTAAGTAAATAATGTTACCTCCATGCTACAGCCAATTAGATAGTCCAAAAAAAAAAAAAAAATGCTTTCAAGGATTTTCAAATTCACTGTGAAATATTTATCATATTATGGTAAATTTAAGAAAGGAAGCTGTTTAAACTTTAATTTAATCTGTGCAAAATAGGCACAGGAAAGTGTATTGGAAGGAAATACTGAAATGTTAACAGAGGATACGTAATTTCCTGTAGGTCTAATTCTTTCTTTATGATGAGAATATATTACTTCTACAGTCAGAAAAATAGCTAACTAAATTCCATGGTATAATCATTCCATTTCCATTTTTTCAAGGCCTTTAGAATTCCCTGTTGCATATAGAATGAACAATACATTGCTTTGTTTTGCAAATTAGTCCAAGCTAAGCTTCATTCTTCTTTCGTCTTCTCTTTTCCCACACCCCACATTCCAGCCACATTAAGTGTCTGAATACAGCTTGTCTTTAAAATTTTTTAAATTAAAAAAACACACACTCAATTGTAGAAAATTTGAAAAACTCTGCAAAACATAAACAACAAAAGTGGCTGTCAGATAGCCACTCTCAATAATTGCTCATTTCTTTGCTACTTATATATATGAAAATGAACTTGTTTGTTTATTTACAGTCACACATATTTTATATACAACATAATTGGCCACATAGAGTATATACCATTGTGAATATTTTTTCTTTCACTCAACAAGTATGGTTTCTGATGGCACTAAAAGTTGTTGAAAAAATATTATGCTGATATCGAATTATTATACTCTCTCCTTAACAATCTTGTTGACTCCTTTGAATTTAATTACTTATTTCTAACCCAGTCTTCTCTTCTCTGCTTAATACCTCAATATCAAGTGTCAATTGGACGTCTGTACTCATTGGTTTTCCATACGTAACATGCCGTAACATGCCCCACAATGGATCCAAACCTGCTTCTCTTTCATTCTTCCCAGTTTAGTTAGCTGAATACCTCCATTGACGAAATTTCTCTTGATAGAAACTTGGAAGTTATACTTGACAGTTTCACTTCCTAGAGTGGGTTGCACTGTGTCCCCCAAAAGATAGGTTCAGGTCTTGACCTCGACTACTGGTGAATGTGACGTTTTTTGCTGAGGTAACCACGTTAAGATGTCATAACGGGTTAGGGCGGCCCCAAAGACAACCACTAGTGAATTTTATAAGGAAAAAGAGAGAGAGACTCAGACACAGAGACATAGAGGAAGTACATAGGAAAGAAGGCCACGTGAGGATGGAGACAGAGAACGGAGTGTGCATCCACAGATCACGGCACGCCTAGGATTGCAGGAGCCATCCCATCAGCAGCGCAGGAGAAGAAAGATCCTGCTCTAGAATTTGTGGAGGGAGCATAGCCTTACTGATATCTCGATCTTGCCCTTTTAGCCTCCAGAACTGTGAAATTCTACATTTCTGCTGCTGTAAGCCACCACGTTTGTGGTGATTTGTTACGGCAGTCCAAGGAAACTAAACTGCTTCCTTCCTTCATGGGACCAAATAAAGTAAGTTTAGATGGCTCCATTTCCACACATCCCCAAGTCCAAACTGCCATCTCGTAGGTCTCTTTTACACCACGGCAATAGCCTCTTAACAACCCTTGGCTTTTGTCCCACAACTTATAACAACAGCCCCTGCGAGCTTTGAACCATATACACAGTAACAATGGCTTTTCGGCACCAGGACTTTTCAATGTCTTCCAATGTCACCAGGGAGGTTAACAAGAATCCCCTTAGACTCCAAATGATCCTCCTGCTGCTTTCTCCCCAGTCACACGGAGTGCCTCTTTCCTCCCCGCTTGCTCATGATGTCAGCTCCGTGGACCTTCTTTCAAGTTCTTGAAATGCCTCAACCCCCTGTCCTCCTCAGGGCCTTTGCACATGCCGTTCCCTTCCTCCTACCCTTCCTAGTTAACTCCTAACTCCTGCTCACCGTTCAGTTCTTGGAGAGGCCTCTCTGGCCCCCTCCTATCAATCGTACTCCTGTTAACAGTCCCTCACCGCAGTCAATGCTTGTCCTCCATAGCCTTACCCCAGTATGCGTTATACCTTTATTTTTGTGACCATTGTTTTATTGTGCATCTCCCCACTGCCTTAGTGTTCTTGTTATTTCCATTGCACATGCCACAGCACAGTTCCTGACACAGAGCAGATGCTTTATAATTAAATACTGAATGAAGTATGTTCCCTCTGTCTGTGTCTCAAGTTTACGGAGAGGGCTCACTGACAGACAAGGCTTCAACTCACCCACAGGTCTCAAGGATCCGAAGAACGCCTGTAGTTGGATGAACTTGACTGTGGGCAAAAAGTCAAGTAGGACCCCTCAGGAGGTCAGTGACTTAGAGTGAGGGTTTGGAAACATTGTGTTTGGATTTGAATCCCAGCTCTGCTGTGCCTAAGTGCACGGCCAAGGGCAAATTATACCCCTCACCACTACACTGTAAGTATTTTCGTAGCACTTCCCTCCAAGAGTTGTAAGGAGTAAATGAGGGAACAAGTGCTCGATAGAATGTGCTGCTTTTACTCTCTTCATCTTTGTCATCAATACCTCCATGAACAGGATGGTGCTTTCACCTCTGAAAATTTGCGAAGGTCCCGGAGAATCCAATGGGTACGGGTGGGCTGTGCCAGTCTCAGCTGCTTCTGATTATGCCACACCTTTGGACACAGTACGTTGTCCTATCCACCTGTCCCATGCAGACAGTCTCTGTAGGTGAGGTTTTCCCCACTCTTCTGGCCTCACCTGCCAGTCTCACCCTGATAGCTTTCATGCTTTAGCTTACACATCTGAGAACAGAAACCTTAGGGAGAAACTGGTGACAGGGAAAAAGTGGGCTTACGGGAAGAGGTGGAAAGCAGAGGGTGGGGGTGGCACCCAGACAAAAAGGAATTAAATCCAGTATTTGACTTTACAAAAATTTCCTGCAGGAGGAGGAGCCATTCAAAGAAAGGTTCCCAGAATGACACCTGGGCTAATTGCCTGGAGAAATAAACTCTAGGCAATGAATAAAAGCCAGCTCCCAGGCAGGCAGGAGTCTGCGTATCACATCCTTCCTTTTCACATTTCATCTTTGTATTTAAAGCTCCCATTCCAAAGACCCATAAAACAGCAGTCCCCACCAGTAATGATTTCCTGCACGTCCCCTGGAAAGCATTAGAACAATGTTTCCCTGTAATAGGCTATTCGGGGAAGGCAAGATCAATAATTTCTAGGCAGACATTTTGCAGATGTGAATTTATATTGTCCACGTACTCTTGGTTACTACCCCATCTCCTTTTAAAAAATGGCCACATGGTACGGTCGCCTTTTGTAAAGGCAGATAGTGGGTTGCACTTCTCAATGTGCATACAATGAAAGAAAGAAATGCTTATGGTAATAGATATCTTGCAAAAGCTTTTGATATGGTGTCAGTTCCATCTAGCTGCCTTTGGCTATTACAAGTAAATTCGATCATGTGATTTACAAATGGAATAGCTAATTGAATTATTTTCTTTTTAAGACCGTGACCAATTAAACCAGTACTGAGTATGACTAGCTCTAGATCTAATTGAGGTTTGACTAATGGGTCTGCAATAAAGATACACTATATTTCAAGGACCTGAAGATTGAGATATAATTAGAAGACAGGTTTTCTAAGAATGCTGCTCTTCCATCAAGTTATGATTTGCTTTGAATAATTAAATTCATTAGTAACCAGCCATTGTTTCACAACCTGCAGACATGGGTTCCTCTTTTCTCCATCTTTGAATGTATTACTCTAATGATGCTCCATCTGCTCTTTCTCCTGAGACATGGATTGAACTTCAGAGGATGCAAATTAGAGATGAACGTAAAGCAAAGGTGCCTCTCATTTTGTAACACCCGTCTCCCCATCCACATTTCTCCCTTAATCCTGACCATACTGTGCATCATAAGCCGTCTTTTCCCTCAGCTTGGAGGAGACGTTACATGTTAATAAGTGGAAATGTTTACTGTAGGCTGAGGAATGGGCATTCTGCTGAAGCAATCGGGGCAAGTGAAAAGAGCATTGCATTGCGAATGAAGCGTTCTGACATTTCATCCTTACTTTGTTGCTATCTGTGGGTAACAGTGGGCAAGTCACTTATCCTCCACAGGCCCCTTGTATTTGTTATCTATGGCTGCATGACAAATTGTCACAAACTTAGAGGCTTAAAACACAAACGTTTATCATCTCGCATCATTTCTGAGGGTCAGGGATCTAGAAGCAGTTTTGCTGGCTGATCTTGGCTCAGGCCCTCTCACTGCTTTTTCTACCAGCCTGCTGACAATTCAAGTCACTAGCCATTATTTTTAAGGAAGGCACTGAAGGCCACTGGGAAGTGAAAATACCTTTGGAAGAGGTATTTAGAAAAGGAAGAGATAACACAATCTGCCATTGTCAGTTACTTGCACTCCCTTCCAGACCAACTTAACATGAATTGACGTCTCCTGTGTGGCAAACACTTTGTAAATGGGAAGTGCCTGGGATTTAGAGTCACACAGTTTGCTTTTAAAATTCTGACTCCTCCACTTACCTTGAGAGCTCGACCAAGTTACCTAACTTCTCTGAGCCTCAGTTCCTTACCCATTAAATGGGAGAAATGCCATTTACTTCACGGGGTTGTGAGAATTAAATGAGATAATTCTTGTGAAGTCCATGGTGTTCTATCTTCTCTAGTAGATGCTTGGTCTTTGTTAGCCTTCTTCTCTCCCTCTCTTGGAAACAGAGTCCAGAGGAAATTTACTAATAATTGGGAAATCAAAGAAGTATGCTAGCCACTGAGATGCTATGAACGATGGCACTAAATGCCCTGTTTGTGTGATTTTGTATGTTGTGGCATCATCAAATCTTCACACATCAGAGCGGGGAGGCAACTTACCTAGCCCATTTTACAGATGTTAGACTGGTACCCCAAATGCCCTCTTAGGGTGGGTCAACATCCTCTTCCTTTTCTCCAAGGACACAGAATGAATACCGTAGACCTTGTCATGGAGAAGAAACCTCTCCTAGCTTTCCCATAACATCTCAGGTGCTCGGCACCTTCAACCAGGTTTTCTCAGTACTAAGAGTCAGTGTGTTGTTAGGACGAGCACTCGGTTTGGGATCAGAAGGTCTACGTGAGTATCTTGTCCCTGCCACAGAGTTGATGCATGTTTTGGTTAAGTCACTGTACCTCTCTGAACAGTGTTTTATCCTCTGTAAAATAAGTGTGCTAAGAACATTGCCTGAATACTTACCTCCAAGGAGAAGATATCAGCTTTTACCAAATAGGGTCTGGGATGGTGGGATGTTAGGCATTTTATCGTCCACTTGGTGTGATCTAGGGCTGATGGGGTTCTTGGCACCTTTTCACATTGATATTACTGATATAATCACATCATGTAGGCAGTTATTTGCTCAATTAGAAGGGTGACATTATATTCAGAACACTGTTCGCTCTGTTACTAATTCAAGCATGTCAGTGATTATAGCTACCACTTATTGGGCCTCTGTAATGAGAGAGACATGGCGCCCAGCACTTGACACATTATTTCATAGCCAGGGCTGTTTTGTGAACAATTCCAGGTCCATGTGAGTTGTGTCCTCTGGATTTGTGCAGTGCACAAACTGCTTAGCTGCCCATGGAAGCCCTGGCCACAAAATCTCTATGAGGTTTATTTGCATGGACTTTTTGAGTAATCTCAGTTATCCTAATTTATGGATGAAAACAGTGTGAGATTTGGAGAAATGGAGTGATACTTTCAAGGTAGCAAAACTAACGAGGAGTAAAGTCAAAATTGTAAAATTTATGCTTTTATCACTATACTATGTCTTATTTCAGGAGTTTAATGGAATTGGTAATGTCCTCCAGCACTTTTGCTAAATGCATACTTGTAGTTGAACAATTTGGGATGTTTGCTATTTTGTGGCTTGGATAATATTCATGTATTGTCTGGATTCTGGCATGACTGCGGAGTGGTCTTGTTTGTATCTTGACCCTTCATGTTCCCGGAATGGTCTTGTGATGCTTGATGGTCTGAGAGATTGTTGGTGTCCAACAGGAGAACATCGAGGCCTCTTTGTGAGTGCCAGGCCAGCTCCCAGTGATTTTTTTCTTCCTTGGGGAAAAGGTTTGGAGAGTGCTGGTGTCTATACCATTTAGTAAGTGCTTTATGCCTTCACTGTGTAGCTCAAAATCAAAGTTGAACATTTTATGATGAAAGAAGTGGAAGAAAATAGCATAATGAGAGGCCAGACAGCCATCACATTTTTAACCTTACTAAGTGAACGATTGCTGTTTCTGTGTATTTTAAAAATAGCTTTGCATAGTTTACTATAACCAATATGTTTTTTCAAAGTATGATTGCCTAGTCCAGATGGCAATTCCTATAAGATGCTATTTCAATTCTCTTGAATGATTCAAGGAGGCTTGGTGGGAAAAGCTAGCATGATACGGAGGGAAAAGCATGTATGCTGGTTAGGCAGACATAGGGTTGAGGGTCGCTCATGGCCTAAGGGGATTTGGCTGGATCAAGGGAATATGTGGGAGTGCTGCAACCAACTTGATTTTAGAAAGTTAAGCGTCTATGACACATCCTTACAGAGAGATCGACAAAACAAGAACTTTTGAACAGAGAAGCACATTCTAGTGATATAGAAGAGTAGGCACAATGGTTTCTAATGTATGATCATCATGAAAGATAAAATGTACTCATATTCGAAAGAAATGTGAGCCATCTGAGTAAGGGTATGTATGCCCAGTTGTGTTAGAGGTCGTAGAAGAGACAGTGAGAAATTTTTAAAGATGAGGTGGCTGATAAACTTTGGGCTTATTTTATTTGTGGTTTCAAAATAGTTTGTCTTAGGGAAATGAAAGCAGACAAAATTCAAGCATAAAATAAATTGAATTAAGCAAAGTCCCAAAATGTTTCTAAAATGTGGCAGTCAGACAGCAATATATTTAGCCAGGACCACACTCTAAGGTCGTTCTAATCTGTCCACTGTGGAAACCAAATCCTTACCATAATTGTCAGGATTCACCTTGCTGTATAATATAATTATGATTTTTTTCGTTGTTTTTTTTAAATTCAGAACTTTTGAAAGATGACTGGTGACACCACAGAAGAAGTTAACAGGCAGGTGCCACACTTGGAGAAAATGGTCACAATGTTTAATACTGACAAGGTGTTAATATCAAGAATATAAAGGAACTCTAGACAAATCAGTAAGAAAAAGACAGAAATTCCTAAAAAAAAAAAAGGGTGGTTCAAAGAAGACCAGGCAATTCAAGGAAGAACAAATATGAGTTGGTTAACAAGCATAGGAAGAAAAGATCAGCTTCATTAATATTCAGGTCACTGCAAACTGAAATGATGAGATACTCCCCAACATACATAAGTTAGGCAAAAAAAATGGAGAAATTGCTCAATACAAAGAGTTGATAAGAATGCAGGGAAAAAAGAAGCACTTCTAGTGGGAGAGCAAAGTGATACACCCATTTAGAATGTGCTCTGGTAGAATTCACTGACATCAGGTAGGCGTATACCAGAAGATTCAAAGTCCCACTCCTGGGTATTTGCTCCAAAACATCTCACAGGTTCATAGGACACCTGTATGAGAATGTTTGTGGAAGTAGGGCAATCTAATTGTCCATCACTAGAGGGATGGATAAGTGGAAAGAGAATGCCTTCTGTGGAATACTATGCAGCACTCAGAGGCAGTGAAACAATGATATATACAACTACACAGAAAAATCTTAAAAACACAGTGCTGAGTAAAAAACAAAACAAAACAAAACGGAAACAGTAAGTAGCAGAACAAGATGTGAAGTGTAATGCCATTTCCAAATTAAACATACATACAGACAGAACTACATTTTTGTAATATGTACATATTTAAGAAGATATATCAAATTCTTTAGAGTGGGTACTTATGGGAGGGAAGGAGGAAGGACCATGAGAGCAGTGGTGTGAAAGAAAGAGAAAAATGAAATACAATAAGACAGTATGGACCAGTGGTTACGTCAACTGTCTGTACTTGAGGTCCCTCACTCCCCAATTAAAGATGGCAGAAATTGTTCATTGAGAATGCATACTTACTTGCATAGTAAGAAAAATTGCCTAATTACCATATCCTATTCTGCTATCACCTTTAGTGTAAGTACATATACAATAGCCATCATAAATGGGTATATAAGAAGCAAAAGAATTTATCTTTAAGTAATTAGTCAATACACTTAGGGCTTCATTGGACAACATTTCTTCTCCTTCATTGTCTATGTTCTATTGATTCCTTGTCTGTGTTCCCATTTCTCTTGTGTAACTTTTGTCCTGGGCTTAGAATGGTTACAGAGAATACTGAGTGTCTGGTCTGAAATTGCTGAGTTCAATATTTATATAATGTTTGCACCTACCTCATTTTAAAAGAGGCTTAGTTCTCAGACAGAAAAAGTCGAGAACCATATGACTTCATTGATTTGTGGGATATAAAACTGAAAGCAACAAAGGAACAAGACAAACAAATAAGGAAACAAAAACTCAGAGACACAGACAATAGCTTAGTGGTTACCAGAGGTAGTGGGGGGGGGAGGGAGATAATAGAAAAGGGTAAAGGGGATCAAATATATGGTGATGGAAGGAGAACTGACTCTGAGAGGTGAACACACAATGTGATATACAGATAATGTATTACAGAATTGTACACTTGAAATCTATGTAATGTTACTAACCATTGTCACCCCAATAAATTAAAAAAAAAAGAGGCTAAATTCTTCCAATATGCCCTGTGAAAGGTCTGCCATCAGTAACTTACCACTTAAACAAGAAAGGTATCTATGTATGTCCAATATTATGGGTCTTCTCTGCTGACAGCGAATTACTGAACCTATGGGAAGGTTTAGTGACTGTTTTTTTTTTTTTTTTTTCTGGAAGAGTGTCTTTTAAACGGGGCCTGAATTAATAGCTCCCCGCTTGTGTAGACTTTCGTAGACTCTATCCTAATCTCTGTGATTACAGTAGTCCTCCCTTACTCCCGGTTTCGCTTTTCCAAGGTTTCAGTTACCTACGGTTAAGCACAGTCTGAAAATATTAAATGAAAAATTCCAGAACTAAACAATTCATGTTTTAAATTGCACGCCATTCTGAGTAGGGTGATGAAATCTCGCGAGGCCCACTCTGACCCGCCCACAACGTGGTCATCCCTTTGTCCAGCGTCTTCATGTCTCCATGCCATAGATGCTCCCCGGCTAGTTAGTCACACAGTAGCCCTCTCGGTGAGCAGATCAACTGCCGAGGTATCACAGCTTGTGTTCCAGTAACCCTTATTTTACTTAAGAATGGCGCCAAAGTGCAAGAACGATGATGTTGACAATCCGGATATGCCAAAGAGAAGCCCGGAAGTGCCTCCTTTAAGTGAAAAAGTGAGTAACGTACTATAAGATATTTTGAGAGAGACCACATTCATGTAACTTTTAGTACAGCGTATTGTTATGATTGTTCTGTTTTATTGTTAGTTGTTGTTAATCTTCTACTGTGCCTAATTATAAATTAAACTTTATCATAGCTATGTATGTATGTATGTATGTATGTATGGGGAAAAAACAGTAAATTTAGGGGTTCTTACTATCTGAAGTTTCAGGCATCCAGTGGGGGTCTTGAGTCATATCCCCTGCAGATAAGAAGAGACTGTTGTATTCTCAGCTACTGTCATGGGATTACACTGTTGAACATGTTATTCTCTTTATCCCTTAAGTTATTTCTTCATATTCTACCTCTTGTAAAATGTAAAACATTCCTGCTTTCTAGGTCCTCTGACCTGCAGAGAATCAGATTACTCATAAAGTCCTGGGCTTCCTTGGGTTAGAGTTGGAGTTTACCTAATTAACCTTTTGAGCATAGGTCTCAGAAAGGGTAGGCAGTTAGTTTAGAGGGAAGAGCACTAAGTAATCATGTGATTTCAAGTGAGTTACTTACTCTCCCAAAGTGTAAGCTACTTATGAATAAAATTGGAAAGTGTATAGCCTACGAAGGACTTGAGTGAGGATTACAGCTGATACATGCACCGCACCTGTTACACAGCAGGCCCTTGGTAAATGATAGCCGGTACTATTATGGGCCCGAACATGCTATGGCTTTCCATAATAGCACTAACTCAGCTCCATCTGCAGAGTGATGCCTTTCTTGACAAAATACAGAAAATGCAATACCTGAGGCATTTTTTTTCTCACCCATTCTGCTGATGAGCTTTTTCTATGACTGTCTTTCTCAGCTCCTAGGGAAAGGCCGGTCATTACTGTGGGAGGTGGTGATTTGTTCCTGCCTGAAGAGACAGCATCACATTTTTCTTTCTTTCCTTTTTTTCCCTTCAAATTGTCAAGTACATCAAACTTCAATGACTTTACCTCTGGGATGAAGATTCTAGTTGTGTTGGAGGAGTTCTCTGCTATTAATCTCTATTGTTTCTTCAAGTCCCAGCATAGTATTGCTTACTTGAAATGACGGGGAGGTTGATGCTTGCTTGTACTTTGAACTGAATCGCAAAAGTCCACTAAAGAGTAAGTCCCCATGATCTAGAATGGAGGGGCAGTAATACAACACAATATTCAAGAAAAAACAGCCACTGGTCTCTGGAGGCATGGCAGTATTTCAATTTCACTTATCCAGGGGCCATTAATTTGACAATCTCCATTCGTGCTTTTTTTTTTTGGTAGATATAAAGGGTATGTAACTTGCACTATGAAAAGAATAATTCATTTCTCCCCTGTTGTATTTTTGTTTACACTGTACTTTTCCCTTTTCCTTATTAAATGTGTAATCTTTGTTACATGTAAGTTTTAGAGATGGGCAGACGGAAGTTTATGATTCACCTTACTGGTCTGCTGTGAGCCACCTCTTTGGGACACGCCCCTCTCTCCAGTGTTGACCCCTCTTTAAAAGTGGACCCCAGCAGCTGACCACAGAGTGTGCCTTAACCTTTACTACAGGTCCCACGTTCACGCTAAAGGACACCTCTGAGATAGGAAATAAGGACTTACTCACAGTGACAGGCCTGTCCTGTCCTCACAAACACACAATGATGCTGATGGCCTGCTTCTTTCTTCAGACTGTTAACGATTCCAGCCTGCATTGCCATAGCACATTGGGATGGGGAATTGTGCAGGGCCCGGAAAGGTGGGGGCAGCTAGTAAGAAATATGGTTAGCGGTGAGTTAAATCACCAAGGAAATTTAAAATTTAAATTCCCAAGACCAAAAAAAACCCAAAATCTAGAACAGACACAACCGACTCTATAAGACATTCATGGGTGATTATTCTGAGGCAGAGTTCTAAGGGTTTATAAGTTCCTTAATAAACCCATCCCCAAGCTTGCTGAGAAGAGATATCCAGCTCCTCAAGCTTGCTGACTGTCGTAAAATACAGAAATATATGCAAGCTGGTTGCCATGCTGTTTTAATGTGCCAATTGTAGTCATGAATTGCTGTTGGAAGAAGATGAGCGTGGCAATTTAGGGAGATACTTGCATCTAACTACCAGCTTAATTAATATGGACGGGCTGCAATGGTAAAAAGATTGATTTCTTCCTCAGTTTGCTAATGTATACTGTTGCTTCTTCTTTGCCTGGGCTTCAAGGCTAAGCAGGTGATCTTGAGCAGGCAGGGGGTAAGGTGGGCGTCACTGTCGCATGAGGTCACTCCACAGTGCCCCCCAGAAACCCCAGGCTGTCCCTCTCTCCTGGAGATCTGCCTCTGTGTCTGCCCCTTTTTGGGTTGTGGGCCTGATGCTTCTCATATGTGTGCTTCCCAACTCGATTTTATCTGTTAGGTTTCTGGATTCACTTGGCTTGTTTCTTGATTCCTATGTATTTCTGCTCTCTATGCATCCACACTGGTGTTGTGACCATCAGTTCCAGACCCCGGCCTGACGTGATGTTCAAAGGGCTTTGAGGTTCCTCCTGGATAGGATATGTCATCACGTGCCTGACACTGAGAACTCGCAAATGATCTTGGCAGAGGAGAGGATGTTCCAGAAGGGCTGGCCTTGAGTCTAGTTGTAAGTAGGTGATGGTCACCACTGTGTTTGACCATGTTCCCTTTCAGTCTCTTCCAACTTTCGGCTTCCCAACTGTGGTTCCCCACCAAGCTTCTAGACCCAGTGTGGTACATTTGTTACAATAGAGGAACCTACATTGACACATCATTATCACCCAGAGTCCATAGTTTCCATTAGAATTTACTCTTGGTGTTGGTCATTCTGTTGGTTTGGACCAATGTGTAATGACATATCCACCATGACAGTGTCATGCAGAATAGTTTCACTGCCCTACCTTCTTCCCTCCCACCCTTCCAGTCTCTGGCAACCACTGATCTTTTTTTACTGTCTCCATAGTTTTGCCTTTCCCAGAATGTCATGTAGTTGGAATCATACAGTATGTAGCCTTTTCAGATGGGCTTCTTTCACTTAGTACTATAGAGTTAAGCTTCTTCCAGGCTTGTCATGGCTTGATAGCTCCTTTTTTAGCAATAAATAATATTCCCTCATGTGAATGTGTGTCAGTTGACTTATGCATTTGCCTACTGAAGGACATCCACGTTCTGGCAATCATGAATAAAACTGCTGTAAAATTTCTGTGTGCAGGTTTTTGTGTGCAGATAAGTTTTAACTCCTTTGGGTAAATACTGAGCAGTGTGATTGCTGAATCATAAGGTAAAAGTATATTTCATTTTATAAGAAACGGCCAAACTGTTTGCAAATTGGCCGTGCCATTTTGCATTCCCACCAGCAACAAATGAGAGTTTCTGTAGCTTCATATCCTCATGAGCATGTGGTGTTGTCAGTGTTCTGGATTTTAGGTGTTCTAATACGTGTGTAGTTGTATCTTGTTGTTTTAATTTGTATTTCCCTGATGATGTATGATGTGGATGTATGATGTATGATGTAATCTTTTCATATACTTATTTGGCATCTGTACATTGAATCATCTTTATCTGTCATGTTTTCTATTTGTCCAGGATCCTATTTAGTAATTGAAAGTCCAAAGCTTTCCCATTCTTCAAGGCTAAGCTTAGGTTTCACTACTTCATTGGAACCTTTTCTGACTGTCGTAGAGCTCAGTGATTTTATCTTTCTATGGTTGTCAAGTCCCTAACCTTTGTAATTTATGTGATCCATGATCTCATTTAACAAATATATATTATATATACTCTCAGTCTATCTGCATAGATAAACACATCGATTCTATATATGTATAAATATAATCTATGTAGCTCAAGTCTCTAATGTTTGCCAGGCACTGTTAGATGCACTGAAATACAGCAGAAGATCAAATGGATGGATTTCCAATCTAGTGACTTTATTGACAGAGAAGAAAGAGACCGTCAATAAATCAGAAATGAGATAATGTCACATAATTACAAATACTATTAAAAATAACAATGAGGATATTACAGAGAGTGACAGAGGGACTCATTTAGAATGGCACTTCTCAGAAGAGATAAC
Source organism: Rhinolophus ferrumequinum (assembly GCF_004115265.2). Taxonomy (NCBI): domain Eukaryota; kingdom Metazoa; phylum Chordata; class Mammalia; order Chiroptera; family Rhinolophidae; genus Rhinolophus; species Rhinolophus ferrumequinum. Next base: position 42,129,934 of record NC_046301.1, read on the forward strand.
ATTTGAGCTGAGACCTGAAAGACAAAAAATAAAACAAACCAACCAACAAACAAACTACAGCCATGGGAAGATCTTTGAGCGGACATCACAAGTACAAAGTCCTGAGGTTGGAAGAGCCTGTTGTGTCCAAGCACAGGAAAGAATTCCAGTGTGGTTATGGTTGGAGCTCAGCAAGGGAAGGCAGAGTGGTAATAAGGTGAGGCTAGAGGGATGGGCAGGGACCAGGTTATGGAGTACCTTGTATGCCAGGGCTAGAACATCAGAGGGCTTAAAGCAGTTGGATCAATTGATCCAACTTTTTTTTTTTTTGAGGACCAGTCTGTTTTCTGTGTGAAGAGTGGACTGTAGAGGTAGTGGAAACGGGAGCCCCAGCTGGTCAGCTGCAGTATGAGGTCAAGGTGAGGGATGCTGGTGGCTTGCACTAAGGTATTGTAGATGGAGAGAAGGGGTACATTCTAGGATCTATTTCAGAGATAGGGGTGAGAAGATTTGATGACAAATTAGATGTGGTGAATAAGGGAAGGAAGGTTCAAGGATGACGCTTAGGTATAGAGTTTGGAGGGGCGTGAGGAGATTCAAGACTTCTATTTGGCTACTATGGTGGACATCTGCCATTCTTTTTAGCCACTCAGTACCATCCTTCTTATGTTTGAGGATTTCCTCTGTTTATGAATTCATGTTTCTCTAAGACAGAAGTCAGAAACTTGCTTTACCAGTAGCCCTTGTGGGTGGGGGGCAGCTTGTGCCCCTGGCTCAGTCAGACACACCTGTGAAACTCTGAATTGTCTTACGTTCGGGCCATGGAGTCAGCATCCTCGTCCAGTTTTTCGAGGCAGCAATAGCAGAGATATCAGGCATAGTGTCTGAGCACAGCAATGGTTGCAGCAGTACCTCCCTTGAGTAGTTCCACAGTATGATCTGGGCACTGCCCCTCAAGGGTTATTAGCCCTCAAGTCTGGTTTTCTTATTCTCCCAGGTATTTTGCCAGCTACCGAATACCCTTTCAAATACCACATCTGCCTAAATGATCAGGATAAAAATTTGTTTATTTTCAATAAGAACCTTGAGTGGTGTCGCCATGTTGAGTTAGAGAAACTTATTAGACATGTAAAGGGAGATGTCAAGCTGGCAATTGGAAACACCAGTCCAGTGTTCAGTACAGAGATCAGAGCCACGGTTGTATGTGCGAGGGATGCTGGCATAGCGAGGGTGTTTAATGTCACTAACCGAGAGCAGTGCGAGAGTGATCACCTATAGAGAAAGGACTCATCCCGGAGCACTACCACACAAGAGCTCAAACGCAAGAGCTGGCGCCAATGAAAGATGAGAGGGACCACATGAGACGACTGTCAAGAAGGAGAGTTACCCTGAAAGCCAAGGGGCACTGTCTCAATACAGGGAAAGGTCAATTGTGTTAAGTTCCACGAAGAACCATTGTCTGGTGTTGCTGATTATATTTTTAGACATAGTGTTAACAATTTCTTAGGCAATAAGATAGAATATGGGTTTTGAGTCAGTCAAAACTTGGTGTGAGTCACAGCTCTATGATTTACAAACAGCATGACTTTTTGCAAGTTCTTTAGCCTCTCTAAGACTAAATGTCTACATTTGAAAATAAGAATAACAATACCTATCACAAAAATTCGTGATGAAATGAAAATTGTTATGGGTTTAACTGTGTCCCCTAAAAAAGATGTGTTGAAGTGCTAATCGCAGGTACATGTGAATGTGATATTATTTGAAAACAGGGTTTTTGCAGATTTAATCAAGTTAAGATGAGGTCATTAGGGTGGGCCCTAATATAATTATGACTGGTGTCCCCATAGAAGGTGTAACTTTGAGCACAGATATAGACACAGAGAGAATGCCATGTGAACCACAGACACACAGACACAGGGAGAAGACGGCCATGAGAAGGCCGAGGATACTGTCACAAGCCCAGGAACACCTGAGGCTACTAAAAGGTGGAAGGGGGAAGGAAGAATCCTTTGCTAGAAGTTTCAGAGGGAGCCCTGCTAACACCTTGATTTTGTATTTCTAGCCTCTAAAATTGAGAGAATAAATTCCTGTCCTTTTAAGTCATCCAGTTTGCAGTACTTTATTTAGGCAGCCTGAGGAAACTAATACAAATTACGGTACAAGGTAGTGTGTATTGCTTTAACCTATGCTTAAAAATGTGGAAGCAGCTTTGGATTTGGATAATGGGTATAGGCTGGAAGAATTTTGGGGCACTCCATAGTATTAGGTTGGTGCACAAGTAATTGCGGTTTAAAAGGTTAAAAATAATTGCAAAAACTGCAATTACTTTTGCATCAACCTAATAAAAATCTAGATTACCTTGAAGAGACCATTGGTAGAAATATGGACATTAAGGGCAAGTCTGGCATGAGCTCAGAAAGAAGAGAGGAAAGCTGTAGTGAAAGTTTCTATGGTCTTAGAAATAAAATATCCACATAGTTATGGACAGAATGTTGCTAGAAATATGAACATTAAAGTGCTTCTGATGACGTCTCAGAGGAAATGAGAAACATGTGGAAGCAGCAGAGGAAAGGTGATCCTTGTTATAAATTGGCAGAGAAGTTGTCTATATTATATTCTATTGTTGGGTGGAAAGGAGAACTTGTAAGTGACGATTTTGGATATTTCACTAAGGAGATTTCCAAATGCAATGTGGAAGATGTGGCCTGCTTTGTCCTTGATGCTTAGAGTAAAATCTGAGAAGAAAGAGATAAATCGAAGAAGGAATTATGCCTCAAGACTAACGTAGAAATCCTGCCTGAGTTTCCAGCCTGCTGGTCTGCCCTGCAAACTGTGAACTTGACCATCACAATTATGGAAGCCAGTTTCTTAAAATAAATCTCTTTATTATATGTAAAAAATGTGTGCAATGTATATATGTGTGCAATAAAATATGTGCTACATACACACACACACACACACACACACCAGGGGTGCCAAAAAAATGTATACACATGGCTTGTATTCATCTTTTGTTATCAGTATATATTGAGTATTACAATTTTAATACATTTTTTTCCTTTTTTAAAATGTGTATACACTTTTTTGGATATATATATATATATATATATATATATATATATATATATCATATATCATACATGTTCTATTGGTTCTGTTCTCTGGAAGACCCTGATTGATGAAATGTTAAATGATGCAATGGATACAAAATACTCAGCATTGTTCCTGTACTTACTAAGAGTTCAATAAATGATAGTTTGACTTTGTAAGTTATTCAAAAGCAAAGATTGAGGATTGGCTTCCATCTTTCCAGAAAGGCTATGGACAAATTGAACTGCAACTTGCAGTCCCAGAATAACACAACACAAAACAAAACAAAACATAGCAACAACTCGGCAATATCTCTTAACCATTCTTGTGAAGGTCATACAAAGTTTTCTTCCTTTGGGTCAATGGTGGTAAAAAAGATAAATCTGAAGAGGGATAAGAAGCTTAGCTGCTCTTAGATATTTTATTTTGTTTCTGAGGGAATATCAGAGCCCTTAGGGTAAAAAGACCATTTAGATAGATTAGGCTCCTCTTTTTATTTTTCCTGCAAATAGTTTTGTTAGTTAATGTAGTACTGTACTAACTTAGACTTTCTTATGTATTTCTTATCCTATAATACTCGTAAGATCTAGGTAGTAGGAGACATTCCCAGAGATAATTGCCATCACCACTACATTCATTATTCCCCAAAGTTCTAGCCAGTGCAGAACCCAAGTAACAGAAATGAGAACTATAAAATTTTAGGGGAAGAGATAAAAGTATTATTTGCAGATGAGATAATTTTCCTTCTAGGTCTAATGCAATACCATTAAAACACTAAAGGAAATTTATAAAAAGTTAAAAAACTCTAACGTAGTTCTCAAGGCCATCTAACTGACTAAACAGATGAGCAAATGGGAGTAATGTATGGGAGGTTGTCTATTAGATATTAAAATGCATCATAAAACCATAGTACATTAAAATAATGTGATGCTGGTGCAAGGATAAGCAGACATAGCTTAAACAAAATGGGGTCAGGAAATAGACCTCAGTGCATACAACAAGTATATCATAAAGGTAGAATTATTAATCAGTGGAGAAAAAGTTTCATTCATTCCAATGAACATTTTTGAGCAACTTCCTGTATGACATTGTGCAAAGTTTAGGAGATATAACCATGAATATGAGAAATCCTACAATGTCCAGACACTTATAGTCTTTTATGGGGGCAGACAAGATAAACTGAGAAAGTATGAATCCTATCAGTGGAATAATGGAGGCATCACAAAGAAAAAGAAGGACTCTTTACCCAGCTTTCAGGGTTAAGGAAGTTTTCCTTGTGGAGGTGATAGCTGAGCTGAGCGGGGCCTGAAGCGCAAGCAGGAGGTAACTAGGTGAAAGGATGCTGAAGGGCCTTCCAAAATGAGCCAGTGGCAGGTGCAGAGGCCCAGGACCCAGGGAAGGCATGACACAACAGGAGCCAGAAGCAGGTTGATCTGGCCCCAGCTGATATTGGAGAGAAGGTGGGAGAGTATGGAGAGACAGGCTTGGAGACTTAGGAAGAGCGGCAATTAGGTTGTTTTGCTTGCTAAGGCGATCTTCAAGATGACCTGGAGATCTATTGGATGTAATAAGTAGCACTGGGAAATGGCAGGATAATTTCTAGGATTCTGTCTTGGGTCACAGGGAGAATGTTGACAGGGAGGAAGTTGTTTGGACGGGTAGAAGGAGGTGAGGAATTAACTTGGGTACATGTGGAGTAGTTAACCGATATTTGTGTATTTCATTAGTCAATCAATGCTACTGGTTAACTATTAGAAAGAATTTATCGAACAAATATAAAAATGGGTTACTGATGGATTGGAAACTAAAACTAGAAAAACTAGAAAAGAAAATACAGAACATATATTCAGATGTTAATATTTATTATTTCTGGGTAATAATTTATTAAATGACCTTTGTGTTTTCCCTTACGTATTTGCCAAATTGTCTGGAAAACATGTAGTGCTTATACCATTAGAAAACCAAATAATGAAAAATCTTGTTTTGCAAGATTATTAATAACAACATACCAAACTGGTATCTGAATATAGTGACACAGCTTCCAAGCTGCTCTTAAATTGTCTGCAACTAGAAAAGGACTTAGTTGAATATTGTGAGCTAGAATTCTAGATTTGCAGGGACAGATTCATTTATACATTCTCTGAACATACTTGTGTTCTGGTGATGCAATACAGCAAAACCTCCAAAGTCTCTGCTCTTTTGGGATTACATGCTAGGTCAGAGTCATCTTTTAGTAGCAGGATGGAAAAACGGTTGAATTGATTGGCAAAGATAATATGGAAGCTTAAATCTCAGAGCTGGCAAGGGACTCAAAGTCTGTTTTATTTTATAGATGAGGAAACAAAGACTCAGGTGGAGAGGGCTTCTTTTTCATGCAGTCAGTTGTCACCAAAGGGGAACTAGAATGCCGGTCTCCTGTTTCCTGGTTTAACATTCTTTCAACACAAATACATTTCCTCCTCAAGTCATGCATTGGTATGTCAGTCCATTCAGGCTACTATAACAAAGTACCATAGCCTGGGTGGCTTATTTCTCACAGTTCTGGAGGCTGGAAGTCTGAGATCAGGATGCCAGCACCGTCAGGGTGAGGGCCCTCTTCCAGGTGGCAGATTTCTCATTGTATCCTCCCACGGTGGAAGGGGTGAGGGAGCTCTGCGGGGTCTCTTTCATAAGAACACTAATCCCAATTATCAGGGCTCCACCCTTATGACCTAGTCACCTCCCATAGGGCTCACCTCCTAATATACTACCACCTTGGTCATTAGGTTTTCAACTTATGAATTTTTTTTTTTTTTGGTGGGGGGGAGGGTCATGAACATTGAGACCACAGCAATTAGCATTTTTTAAGAGAGCAAGAAATATTTATCAGGTGAGCTTTGCATGTCTCAGAGAGACCCATGGTCCTGGTTTTCTAGTAAAATGTCGTAAAAGAATGTGGCCTTACTACTGAAAGATGCTATTCATTTTCACTCACTCAAAACAAATATTTATCAAACTTGTGCTATGTCCAAGGCCCTGTATCAATAATACAGTTATAATTAAGAGAGATTGGAATTTTACTTGCTATAAAAAAGAACGAAATCTTACCATTTGTGACTACATGGTGGACGTAGAGGTCATGCTAAGTGAAATAAGTCAGACAGAGAAGGACAAATACTATATGATTTAATTATATGTGGGATACAAAAAAAAATAAACAGATTCATAGATGAGAGAACAAACTGATGGTTGCCAGATGGAAGGAGAGTTGGGGATCTGGGTGAAAAAGGTGAAGGGATGAAGAAGTACAGATTGGCAGTCATGAAACAGTCAAGGGGATGTAAAGTACAGCACAGGGATTATAGTCAATAACATTGTAATAACCATGTATGATGCCAGGTAGGTACTAGACTTACTAGGGGGATCACTTCATAAGTTATATAAATGTCTAACTACTATGCTGTACACCTGAAGCTCATAATAATATTGAATGTAAACTGTAATTGAAAAATTAAAAAAACGTGTTTTTTTTTCAAAGCCAGGTTGTTCCTACACATTTGGAGCTTACATTCTGTAGGGAGAGAGATAATAAAAAATAAATGCCACAGATTCTTGCTTTTAACAGTAGTTCTGTTTGATAAAGTCACTGTGAGCACTGAATTAATGAATGCTGAGTCCTTGCTCCTGGAGGAAATATAGGGTTTGGTTCCTTCCAGCCTCTGGTCAAAACATAGTTTTTGTCAGGAATCAATACATAACCTTGTTTTATATGTGCTTCTGTTTAGAGGTACCTTAGTCACCATATATTGTTGATTCATTAATGCTGAACTCATGGCCAGTAGTGCCAGAACTCATGCCTAAATGAAACTTCTCATACACATTTATTTTCTCTGTAAAGCACATGTGCTTAGGAACGCTAGACAGCACCTTAGCACTCCTGGGCGCATTTTAAACAGCGAAATCACCAACAAAAAGCACAAAAATGTGAAAACCTGGCAGTAAATAGACCTTTATGATTTGAGAGCTGAAACAAGATGGCAGGTGTCACCTTGTTTGACCCCAGCTGGGAAAGTATGTGTCAGGTGACACACACTTTATTCTATGCATGTCTTGGAATGACAGCAAAAGCTCTATGAGCATTGATTTTTCAGGTTACAAATAAATTTTAGTGAGTACAGAATCCAGAGGTAAAGAGGATCAACTGTACACCATTAGCTGTTTAGTTACCATTGCAATTGGAGAGGCAGAGAAACTTCTCTGAGAAAATGACATCAAAGCCGAGATGCAATAGACAAATGATGTATTATAGAACTGTACACTTGAAATCTATGTAATTTTACTAAGCAATGTCACTCCAATAAATTTAATAAAAATTAAAAAAAAACCCCACAAAACTTCAACTAGAAAAAAGATAAAGCCAAGATCTGAAGAATAGTAGGTGTTAGCTAGGCTCAGGAGGAAGAGGAGAGACCATTTCAGGAAGAGAAAAGAGAATATGCAAGGAGCCTGAGATGGGAAGAAGCATTGCATATTTCCAGGACCCGAATGACAGCTCATGTAGCTGGTACTTTTACTGTAGGAGGAAGGGACAAGATCATGCAGGACCTTGTGACTCCATTAAAAGATTTTTTTTGACCTTCATCCTAAAAGCAATGGGAAGTCAAGCTAAGAGGGAATATATATATTTATTTGTGTTTTAAAAAGATCACTTTCTGGATCAGAAAGGGCTAGAAGCGCCTACGAGGCATGTGGGGAGGCCAGTTAGAAGCTTGTTGCAATTGGTGAGGAGAGACAGGACTAGGATTACGGTAAGGGCAGAAGGTGAGGGTGAAGGTGTTGTTAGGACTAACAACTAGTCCTAACTGACTAGTGGGCTGACTAGTGGGCTTCTGGTGTGTGCAGTATGGATGGGGGGTGGGCAGTCTGGATGGGGCTGTTATTTCCAGAGGGCAGACATACTGAAAAAGAAACAGGTTTGGGGAAGACAAGTCCAATTTTTGCTTTGAAGTTAAAATGTCTGAGAGATGGTAGTAGATGAGAAAAATGTGTCACCAAGATTCCTCTTCAAGGAAGGACATGCTTCCAGCTGGGAGGGAGGCAGTCAGCAGAGAGCCACCAGCTTTCGTCAGCTGAGCCATGACAGCTGCCTCACCAGAAGTCGTGCCCTTCCAGGGGCAGCCCACAACAGTGACTGAGTGAAGCAGGACACTCTGATGGGCAAGGCTTGTTCCAGAGCCCCCTGCTGAGGTGACCAAGGGGAACCTGGATGAAGTTCAACTTCTTCCTCAGACCAATCCTCCCTCCTTCTCCTTCCCTTCACAGGGCGTTGAGCTCTCCGAAACATCTTATACCCCAAACTCCAACCTGCAGCAGATAACCAAATGGACATGTCAAGTCACATACACAGGTGTGATCTAGAGAGGCACACACCCAAGTGGTCAAGATATGGATGATGAGTGAAAACATGCGAGGGGCTGATTTTGTGTAGAAGAAAGAACGGAGAAGAGAAGGAGCCTGGGATGGTCTTGACAAAGTCCAACTTTTAAATGTGAGTCAGGGAAGGATAAACTAAAAGCCTGCTCTGAAGTGTTGGAGGATAGATATCCAGGAGAGGGATATATCACAAAAACGAGAACAAAGTTTCAATCTCCATAAAGTGCTGCTGAGAGGCTAGGTAACCTGGGGGGTCCAAAGAATATCTATTAGATGTCATTGGTTCCCTTAGCTCAGTAGTTTGATGGGCTGTTAAGAGCAGAAGCAAGGTTTCAGTGGGTTATGGAATAAGTGAGAAACGAGGAGATTGAGACAGTCAGTGTTGACAATTCTTTTCAGAATGGTGGCTGAAGAAGGAGACAGAGCTGTAATTAAAAGGGGGAAATAGGTTGAAGATTTTTAAAAATAAGATTCAGCATATTTGAATGACCAGGTTTGGCAAATAAGCAGAGATGATAAGTTAGAAGACACAGAAGAGAAAGGATATAGTTGATAAGACATGATTTTTGAGGAAATGGGCTAAGTATATACACAGAGGATTTGACCTGACACAGGAAGACGGAAGCTGGCTTTAAGAGGAATTGAGAAGCAGAGTGGAAGAGATGTGGATAGGTTGTATGTTTGAAAGCAGGTGGTGGCAATTTGAAAGATCCTCTGATGGCTTCCAATTTCTCTGTGAGGCTGTCTGCTGGGATTGAGGGAGCTTTCTGGGGGTGCTGGTTTGGTTGAAGAGGATGTAAAAATCTTAATACAGTCACCATGAGAAGTGGGCAAAAGAGCTGACTGAAGAAATAGAGAGAACAGTAGAACAGTATGGAGAGCCTGTTGAAATTCTGAATGTTAGACTTGTTAGCTCAGTGAGTTATCTTTTGGGAATTTTGTAATTTAGGGGCATGTAGTCTAAAAATATCACCATTTTTTTCTCCTGATTTTCTTAGAGGAACACAGAAAACTGAGGTGAAATTGCTTTGTCACGAAAGAAGTCGATGTTCCTAAACATACAGAAATCTGCATTCAACTCATTCTTTCACCCTAGGATATCTCCTCTTCTTGGACTTCAGATATTTCTTTGATAGATTCTTGTAACAAATACGTAATTTTATTTGTCGAGTAAATTACAGAACAGACATACCTCGAGATATTGCAGGTTCGGTTCCAGACCACTGCAATAAAGCAAATATTTCAATAAGGCAAATCACATGATTTTGGTTTCCTTGTGCATATAAATGCTATATTTACACTATACTTTAAGTACTGTTCAGTGTGTGATAGCATTATGTCTAAAAAAACCCAATGTACACATCTTTTTTTTTTTTTTCTTAAAGATTTTATTGGGGAAGGGGAACAGGACTTCATTGGTGAACAGTTTGTACTTCCAGGACTTTTCCAAGTCAAGTTGTTATCCTTTCAATCTTAGTTGTGGAGGGCGCAGCTCAGCTCCAGGTCCAGTTGCCGTTGCCGTTGCTAGTTGCTAGTTGCAGGGGGCGTAGCCCACCATCCCTTGTAGGAATCGAACCGGCAACCTTGTAGTTGAGAGCCCATACTCCAACCAACTGAGCCATTCGGGAGCTCAGCGGCAGCTCAGCTCAAGGTGCCATGTTCAATCTTAGTTGCAGGGGGCAGAACGCACCATCCTTGTGGGACTTGAGGAATTTAACTGGCAACCTTGTGGTTGAGAGCCCACTGGCCCATGTGGGAATCGAACCAGCAGCCTTCGGAGTTAGGAGCATGGAGCTCTAACTGCCTGAGCCACCTGGCCGGCCCCAATGTACACATCTTAATTAAAAATACTTTATTGCTAAAAAATGCTAACCATCTTATGAGCTTGTTGGAAAATGATACTTACAGACTTGCTCAAGGCAGATTTTGCCACCAGCCTTCAATTTGAAAAAAAAAAAAAAGCAATATTTGCGAAGTGCAATAAAGAAAGCACGATGGAATGAGGTATGCCTGTATATGAAAAATGCTGACATTACCTTTCTCATTTAATCCGATAACATCCCTCTAAGGTGGATAATATTTCCACTTGAGGAAAATGAGTGTTTGCAAGTTATGGGAATGGTCCATCGTCAGACATCAAACCAGGGGGAGGGGCTCCGGCCTTCTCCCTTCAAAGTATGTGACCATTCTCTGGCTCCACATTCCTGGATCTTAGACACAGACTAGATTTGGGCCCATTTTTACGGATGTGTTTAATTAGTCCAAGTTAATGAAATTTCTTTTTGCATTTTGTTTTGTTTCATTTATTTTCTGTTGCCCCCTGAGTTTGAGTTTGTGATCCATTATAATGAATTTTTCTTCCTTGACTTCCCGAGCGATGGCGGGCTTAGGAGAATAAAGGAAGGAATTGCCTTAAAAGAGTTAGTGAATGATAAGCCTTTTGTCCAAGAAGTCATTTCTGTCGGCGTTGCCTGAGTTACGGCGATGGCACTGTGGGAAGTGGCACAACTTCAACAGCCATAACATCTCTTCAATTACAGCTGCCTGAAAACGACTTCATGTTTCCAACGCTTGATGCAGCAGATCAGGCTGTGTGTGGGGGAGGGTGATCAGGCATATGAATGCTTGTCTTTGCAGGTAAGAGGAATTTTCTTGTGCCACTGAAGCTTTGAAAAGAGTTGCAGTCACTGTAAAGGCAACAAAGAACATTAAATAGGATGCCTTGAAACTGATGACTTGGAACGAACCATATATTTCAAAAAGAATTCTTCAAGTCATTCATTTGAAGTCTGTTTCAAATCACAATCAAGCAGTCTTATGAGAATAGTTAGTTTATTTATTTATTCACTGCAGATGTATTAAGTGTGTGTTATATATCAGTTACTGTTCTTGATATTGGAAGTGAAAAGGGACATAAGGTACTATCCCCATTATGAAGGGTAGGGTCTGATAGTGGAACAGACAGGTAATTGTAACATCAGTTATAATTTAACAGCAGTGCAAAGGCAAGATGCAAAAGCCAAGGGGAGTATCTGTCCCTACATGTAGTCTGGAAGAGTATGTATTAAACACAAACACTTAAACATTTTTAAAAAAATTTAAAATTGGTGTCCTCCCGGGAGTTACTGGGGAGACTTTAGGTTTTATTCTATTTCACGGAAATCCTGATTTAAATAATGATATATTTTAATTGTGTCAAGAAGTAGGACAAATACTGTATGATTCCACTTATATGAGATAACTAGATTAGTCAAATTCATAGAGACATAACGGAGAATGGTGGTTGCCAGGGCCTGGGGGAGAGGGAAATGGGGGAATTGTTAATAAGAACAGTTTCAGTTCTGCAAGATGAAAAGAATTCCATGGTTGGATGGTGGTGATGGTAGCCAACAATGTGAATGTACTTAATGTCACTGAACTGTACACTTGAGATGGTAAAAATGCTTGAGATGGTAAATTTTATATTATGTGTATTTCATTACAATTAAAATTAAAGAAACAGAATAACTAATAAAAGAGATACTGTATTCCTTCCACTGAATATAAATAGACATACATCTATTTTGTCATATACCTTTTAGATTTCTCTCTTCTGAAAGAAGTAAAACATTGAAATACACCTAAAGCGTCCCTTCTCTCTGCCTCAGCCCTTCCCCCTTTCTACCTCTTTAGACGTAAGACCTATCCTAAAGTTTGGGTACGTTACTCCTATGTAGTTTAAAAATACTGTTGCTATGGCCTATGCCCTCCTTCCAAAGACCACGAGAAACACACCTGGAGTTGAATGCACACCAGGGAGAACCACGGGTGTCTCAGTAGGGTGGTCACAGAAAGGACTCCGCATAGGACTGAGGTCTGTGTTGGATGATCCCGAGAAGCGTTGAAATAAACAGGCTTTGCTCTGGGTTGGATGACAGCAAGAACTGGGATAATTCTATGAGGAGTAAATTCTATGATTTTAGTAAATCTCATGGAGAAGGAGGGAGGCCTAGAACAATATTAAGGTTGTAATTGCTTAAGAAGCCACAGCACGTATACCAGCCAGGATAGGGGGTCGTATGGTCGCCTTTGTGGTTTGGACGGTGTTTCTGCTTCTCTTAGTGTTCAGATATAATTATGGAGTAGTCGTGTTTTCGTTTTAATCTACCGTAGTCAGAGTGGCCTTGTCTGAGGTTGGTGCTCTGTAAAATTGTTTACGGTCAATAGGAGAACACCATGGCCTAGCTGGGAGTGCCAGATCAGCTCCTGGATATCAGGAGCTGTTGTCTCTCTGTCATTGCAACGTATGTGTTCATAAACAAATTATACTATTATTTTGTAGGTCTTAAATAGTTGAATGAATAATAATATACTGTATATTTCATTGCACAACTAGCTTTTTTTGTTTTATACTCAACTTTATAGTGTGAGATTAGCCTAGGTTGATACTAGTAAATCTAGTTCATGCATTTTATATGTTGGTTTGTATTCAACTGAAAGATAGTTAAGTTGCTTCTATGTTTTCTTGTTCAAAATAGTACTGATACACTAAGTGCACAGATCTAAGTTTCTAAATACTATTCTCCAGTGAGAGCAACCAGGTCTCAAAGAACGATGGGTCATATTGAGAGACATAGAAGCTAGCTCAAATCTGGGGCAATTTGAGCAATAAACTAAATAATGATAATAATTGGTTATAATGCACTGAATTAAAAAATATCCATGAGCTCATACTGCTGTAAATAATACTCAAACTTTTACCCAGTCTGTGGCTTGCCTTTTCACTTTGCTTGTGGTGCTTGCAATTGTGCCTTTCATTCTAGTTTTAATGTAGCCATTCAAATTAAACTTTTCTTTTACAGCTTTTGTGTGTGTGTGTGTGTGTGTGAGACATAGCAATGAAATCATTCCTTATCCAAAGAACATAAGAATATTTTCCTACAGATGTTTTAAAGTTTGGTTCTTCACATTTAGGTCTCTAATAAATCTATAATATCTTTTGTGTATGGTGTGAGGGAGTGTCATTATATCTTTTCCATATGGATAATCACCTGTCCCAACATCATATAATGCCACTATTTATTAAACATTTTAGTTTCTAGACTCTTTAATTTATTGATATATGTCTCTCCATCAATTACTATAACTTTTTATTAAGACCTGATATCTAGTTAGTCAAGTCCCATCAACATAATTCTTCTCCAATATTGTCTTGGCTCTTTTTAGCCCATTAACTTTTGTCATATGAATTTAAGTTTCCTGTTAAATTCTATGAAAAATCTTATTGGGATTTTGATTGGAATTGCATTGAATTTAAGATTTCAATGATCATAATATCAAGTCTTTTTCACCCATAATCTTGGAATAGCTCTCCATTCATTTAGGTCTTATTATATTTTATAAATCTATAATTTACCCCATAAATATTTCATACATATTTTGTTAGATAGTTACAGTTTAGTATGTAAGAAACTTGTTAATCTGTGCCAACAAGTAAAAAGCTAAACAAACTGAAAAATCAACAACTCTTCTTGGATCCATAACAGAAGTGAAGTCAGAGGGCAAACTGCTGTCCCCCAAATTAGAGAGACTGACAGCAGATTCCAGAAAATCACAACCTACCTGTGCAGAAGCCCTCAGGCATCAACTTTCACAGGAATTAGTGTCAGGTTAGGAAACCTGAAATCTAATTGACAAATTGCTGGAGGCTCAGTGTGGACAAGTCTGAGAGATAAAAACTCCAGAGGACCCAGTCATTGTGGGGGAGGGTATGCTTTTGTGAGTTTTACCTTCTGGAGCTCTACCAGGTTCTCACAGTAAATATCAGAGAACAATCCTCTCCTGTTGCTAATGGTGGAGGTGGGGAGGAGCCATTTTGAAATACGAGTGTGCTGGAGCATTCTGTTCTTAACAAGGTTTGCCCTCAGGAGAAACTATTTAACCAGAGCCCAAGTGACCTGGAGGAAGGGAAATACTCAACACCAACCTCCTCTAGTCTTCCCCATAGGAGAAGGGGAATAATCAACTCCAGCCCACTCTAGCCATCCTGTCCCACCTAAGGGCAGAGGGGCTGAGCAGCACCTGTGAAGTTCACAGGTGAGAGATACAGGGTGTCACTATTCCTTGGTGTCTATACTAGTTGGAAATTTTCTAGCTGCCTGAAGAGACCCTGCTCCAGTGTCATATGGGCTCAACCTCTTAAATAAAAAAAGCCCAAATGTATGTAGTTGTTCTTGTTTTAATGACTCAGTGTCAAGGTTGAGGTTTTGCAATTCTCTCTTCTTTTCTTCCATGGGCACAAAATGATTTCTGGAGCTTCACCTCAAGTGCCTGATTCCATGTAATGGGAAGGAAGAAGTACAGAAAGATAAAAAGGGATTTCCTGCCTAACATTTTTTGCTCGCATATAATTGGCAACCTCTAGATTCAAGGGAAATTGGAAAATGGAGTTTTTAAGCTGGCTATATTTTCACCCTGAATAAAATCAAAGTTCTCTTACTGAGGAAGAAAAGAAAAAACAAAATGGATGGGGTGCAACTAGCAGTGCTGTTCCAGGGTCTTTGAATTTCTGATGTTATTTCAAATATCTTTCAAAAATGGCAAATCCCAGTTGTTTTTGGTATTCATAGAAACATTTTCATTTTTAATATTATAGTTGATATGCAGAAAAATTTACTTTCTTAAGTGTATATTTCTGCAAGTTTTGATAAATGCGTGTCTTTTTTTTTTTTTTTTTTGAGGAAAACATCAAACAGTGAGAAACAGAAGTTTATGAGATTTGGTCAGAGAAGCAGGCAAGACCACCCTCTTAAAGGGCATTTGATGGATGATAAGGAGTCTGGATTTTTATCTAAGTGCAGTAGGAAGCCATTGGAGAGTTTTAAGCAGGGGAGTGACGTGATCCAATTTATGTTGGAAAACTCACTCCCTATTCTCTCTAGAGAATGGATTGTAAGGAACATACAAGGAAGAATGGTGTCCTATTAGGAGGCGATGGCATAGTCTCGGTAAATGTCCACGGCCACTTACCGGGATGGGGTAGTAGCAATGTAGATGGAGTTAAGACAGATTCAGTATATATGCTGGAGTCGACCTGATTTGCTCTTGGATGTTCATCGTCAACGATTTCTATTACTTGGATGTGATTCCCTTTGGAATCAGATGTTCAGAATAATCACTGTAATTTGCGAATTTCTTTGCATACATACACTGCTAATTTGGCAAAGCTGTTATTTTTATTTTGTTTCATCCCCCATTCATGCGTGCAAGTGTGGTTCACAAGCTGCATGAAGTAATTACTTTTCTGGATTAGAGAAAAGAATGAAGAAATATTCTACTTCATGAAAGAATTTTAAACATGCTCATATGATCTGGTGTTTACATTAAGATTTAGAAGCAAGTTAAGGGAACTGAATGGAGATCTTACCTCAGGAGTTTTGAGAAGGTCTTGACTTCATGCATCTCTTCCATGGATCGCTTAACTTTCATTAACAATGTTCTTAAAAATTTTTGTTTGTGTGTGTGTGTGTGTGCACGCGTGCTCGCCTTCCTGAGAGGAGTGGTATATTAAATCCCCAACATATAATACACAATGTATAAATGTATTATACATTTCTTTATTAATTTACTTTCCTTCTTAGTCACTCTTGATCACAAATAGGAGAAATGGGTATTTGCAACAATCAGTTTCAATAACTTAAAGTCCTTAATAGGTGAGTAGGGATTGAATCTATTTTATGGAAAAAAGAGATGAATGAACAGAATGAATGCAATGAATAGACTGAAAGAAGAGTCCTGGGGATCTCTGGCCACTTGGTCTATGGCAGAGGTGCAGGCAGAATACATGCCATACAACAGTGGTAGACGATGCAAAGAAATAAGGAAACAGTATTAGGAAAATACGAATAAAAATGGAAAGCCATGACGACATTAAAAAAAAAAAAGGACCATAAGTTTGAACCATGAATGGCAGCCTAGGTACAATATTTGGGCTGTAAATTTGGGTTTGGACTCCCAGAAACCAACAGAAAATAAGAGTTGCGATCAGTTGCTGAATTCCTGTTATCGGAATAGCAGGATGCCCAGCAGGTTAGGTCTCATTTTTGGGGAAACACGGTAATAAATATTTTGAAACACTGTGTTAAACATATTTAAATAGGATCCTTTCTAGCATTTGAGTCTTCTTCCGAGGGGCATGTAAACAGGTTTAAGGTAAATCTAATGGCTGTTACTCTTAAGTGCTTATGCAGTAAAGCCTTAAAAAGTCCACATTTCCCCCAAATAATTCTGGGTGAACCCCGAAGGTGTCGGAACAATTCTAGAGAGGTTTCTTGTGACTTCTGCTGGGCACAGAGGTAAATTCTCTTAACTCTCACTGCCCCTGGGGTATGCCCCTGCCTGGTGTGGTTCCCGTATACCCCCTGGCTCAAAAACACCTTGCCAGGAAATGTGGTCTCACATCAGGCTACATATTACCGTTACCCTTGTCAGGCATTGCAGTACATTCTAGAACCTCATTGGATACTGCTTCTACTTCTGTGCTTTCCTACTGGACACAAGATCCTTTTTTTAGGAGCAGCTCTTCCTTCCACTGGCTCCTTTTGGGCACTGCCACCATGCTGGGCATTGCCACTAATGCAATGGAAATTTTAGTTTGCTAAGCTATTTATCAGTGATGAAGTGGGGACAAATGCCAACCAAGTGTCTTCCTTAAGTACTTCAATATCTTACGGTCTTTTTAGTGCAGCAGCCACATATTACGGGTGGGAGAAGAGGTTATTGGACCTTAAAGGCTTGTGTTTTGGCTCCATTTCAAGAACCAAAGAAGTCAGAGCCAAGGCTTGGTGGCTCAGGACAGGCTCGTGGTATTTATCCACGGGCTGGTTGGGTAAGCGGACTCAGTTTGCTATTTGGCTATTTTAGATGAAGAAGTAGAAAGTGAGGCCACATGCTTCAGAACAGCTTATCAGGAAAACTCTGCATTTCGTGGGGCGGGATGCAGATGGCTTGCCTAGCTATTGTTTTCCATTTGTCTATTGTCCAGCCCTTATAGGAAACTCATGAAATCAGAACCCCACTTCAAATTATGAGTATCTAGTATTAATACTAATTATCCTTAGTGTATAATAAAGGGAAAAATGCAAACCATTGGGGAAGGAATATATTTTTCAAAGTGTGTGATTGGAAAACTGACTCTGCAACAAAATCTACCTACTTACATGAAACAACACCAGTGTAAAGAGATCAATGTAAAATGTGAAACCATAAAAAAATATTATAAGAATATAGAGATGAATATTTATTTTTTATTGGGATGGAAAAGAATGTTTTTTCTTTAAAGACAATAAAGGAAATAATAAAAATCAATAGATCTGACCACATGTAAATATAAAACTCTTGTTAAGTCAAAATATACCAGAACCAAAATTTCAATGTTACTAAAAGGGAGGTTGAATAGTAATTAAAATCATAGACTCTGCATACTCTCAGAATGTGGTTTTGGAAATAAGCATTGATAAAATCAATGAACGGTCATGTAGCAATGTCTATCAAAATATAAAATGTACAGACTTCTCCACCCATTAATTACATTGTTATAAATTTATTGTACATATATGTTTATAAATGGCATGGCAAGGATGTTAACTGCTGTATTGTATAACAGCAAAAACTGGAAACAACCTAATTTTCTATCAGTAGTGGCCATGTTTAATATAGATTTTTTGCATCCATACACTGGAATGGAATGCAGTGTATGGCAGGGTGAGAAGAGATGCTGAGTTCAGTTTTGTGCATGGGGTAGTAGTATATCCAGGTGGCACATTTCCCTTTTTTTTTGTTTTTTCTTTTTCTATTACAGTTGACAATCAATGTTACTTTATATTATTTTCAGGCTACTGCTTAGTGGTTCGACATTTATATAATTTGTGAATAGATCCCCCTGATTAGTCTAGTCCCCACCTGTCACCACCCATAGTTATTACAATATTATTGACTATATTTTGCCCACTATGAAAACCAGAGGCATCATCAGAAGAGAAATCATCCTGACACTTTAAACTCTCCATAAATCTACATGTGTTTCTGATAGAAGTTTCCACTCATTTTCTCCTTGTGAGTTCTCTACGTTTGGTGACATTCAGCAGCCACCTACAACCACTGAAGTATTGGCCTTTATTCAACCATTTGGGCATTAAAGTTTTCCTCTTGAGTCTTCTCTCATGGTTATGTGAATGCAGCGTTATGTAGATCTCAGCATACCTACCTGAGAGAAGATCTAAATATTAGTTGTAGCACACAATTTAAGCAAAGTCACTGCGTGACAGAAAAATACCTTTCCCTTTGGGAATGATCCCCAGGAGACTTCAGAGCCAAAGTCCTGTGAGCTCCTCAAAGGCTTCCACTGAGACTAGAAATGCTTCATTCAGGGTATTTCGTGTGGGATACTTTTAGTAGATATTGATTTCCTGTAGAAAGTGCATCATGCTCCCCTGTTCTTTTCATTCATATGCTCTTGAGAGCATTTTTGCTGAGTTTAGAAGGGAAAAAGTACAATAGGAGGAGGCTCAGAAAAAACATGAATATAGAGATCTGTTTGAGTTTTATGGGAATCCCAAAGCATTGTCAAATAAGGTCTGAATTCAGAGCCTGGCCTACTCCTGGAGGGCAGGTGTCATCAGCTGGGAGATGATATTGGGGTGAACTCTTTTTGAACCGGGGGAACCAGAAGGAATGAGCGCAGAGGTCTATAGCTGGCAAGCTGAGGCTAATAAGGAACATTCTAGAACCGAATTAGCCTATATACTAATGGAGGAGTAGGGGAAATCATAATCCATTTAGAGAGGCAAGGGGCGATGTAAAAGACAAAGCAATGCTGGTTGGTGAAAGGCTAAGTGAATGACAAAGGCAGAGCAGGGGAGGCCCCAGAGTCTATTTTATTCATTCATGCATTTACTCATTCATTCATGGAGCAGGTGTCTTTGGAGCTGGGCCTGGGAAAGAGGAAGGCTTTAAAAACTGGCGAGGAGGGGATAGAAATCTTCCGGGGAGGGAGTGATAGGACTGATGACGTAGAAGTAGAAAAGTGAGGATGAAACATAGTTTTCTTACCATGAAATATATTTAGGAGAGAAATTTGCATCAGAGTGGATAGAATCTTGAGTTCTGGGATAAAGGCTCTTTCATGGGTTTTGCAACATGAGTTTTGCAAAGATCAATTCATAGGCATAAGGAAGATATGGTGGAAGTGAGAGAGACTGGAGGCAGTAAGACCAGCTGGGCAAGTTTTGGAGAGTCCACCTGATAGATGCTAAGAGTCTTGAGTTAAGGAAGTGGTCGTAGGCCTGGAAGAGAGAAGAAACATGTAGAAGATATCACAACATTATTGAATGTCCTGGTAGAATAGGACATAACAGTAGATAAGACGTGAACTCTAAGGGAGGAAGGGCTTGAGGTTACACGCCCAGGGGACTGTGAAGTGACGGTGGGACTCTGACCGTCTAGACTAAAAAGGTCCCCAGTTATTTGCCAATACACCCTTGGCAAAGCACTTAGTACTATCCAATATTTTTTTCCTGGTTTTTAAATTTACTTTGTTTTGTCTTTCTTTCCCCACTAGAAAATATGATTCATGCAAGTGAAGAAATTAACTGTCTTCACCAATATCTCTGCCTCCTAGATCTGTGCCTGTCAAATAATAGGTGCTCAATAAATATTTGTTCAATGCATGCAGAAGAGTTTCTTTTATAGAAAAAGGAAAAAAAATGACAGGAATAATAAGTAGTCTAAGAGACAATAATTTCAGAAGTTACAATCAATTATCTAGCCTAGATTTGTCACTAACCAGCCATGTGAACTTAGGGGCATGATATTGCCCCCTTGTCTCACCTTTCTAATATACAAAATAGGGGTAATTGTTACTTTTCCTCTATTCTATGGTTTGGGACTTAAAATCATAGAATGGGTATGAGAGCACTTTGGAAAATTAAAAGTAACAATTCAAATATGTGGCCTTGTTAGGAGAGAAGGCAGTGTTACTGTTTTTAATATCTTCTCTAAGAGAGAATAAAATTGTTTTAAACTGAATTAACTGAGGAAATTATAAAAGACACTAACTTCTTCTTTTCTCTCTCTTTTTTCTCCTTTGATATGATAGTGTGACTAAGAGCATTCGTTGGAATGTAGCTATGATGTTTGAGTCTAAAGAGGAACCCAGCTGGCTTTTCCCCAGTTAATTTTCCTTTAGATAAGCCATGATAATTTTTAAAGGAGCAAACAATCACAATAAAAGGTATGGTGTCTTGGAAAATGAATGTAACTTTTGTCAGGGAGAAAATTGAGTAGTAATACGTCTCAGGATTTTCACAGCGAGAGATGGGGTTACCACACAGTGCAAACTAAATGCATTATGGTATTTTAGAAGTCACAGGGTGGTTATCTCCTAGCGTGTCGTTCATCAGTGTTGAAGGATTTTTGACCAAGAGGAAACATCCGTGTTCTCCTGGGAACTTTGCATTGTTTTTTCACTAAGAATTTCCTTTGGAAAAGCTGCCATCCTTTCTGCATTTTGTGAAAGCTGCCTCTCTGTTCTGGCTGTTGGTTTGTGAATCAGAGTTGAGTGGTCACACTGGAATGGTCAACCAGGAAAGGATTTGGAGTAAGAATTGCAAGTGGATAGGCCTTGACAAGACAGGGTATAGAGGGAAAGAGGAGGGGATGTCCCAGGTCCTGGATGCTGAGGGTCTCCCCTAGAGGGAGGACATGGTTAAGCTACTCCAGACTCCAAATGGCAGGGGAAAGAGCAGGGGGTGACCGCAGTATCTGCACTACCCAACATACAATAGAAAGACCCAGCAACAAAGTGAAAACAATGCCTGTGCAAAATAATTGTTTAGCTAAAATTTTTTTTTTGTTAATTCGCACCCATCCTTGAGTGCAATTGTCCTTCTGTGGTTGTCCTTCTGTGAACTTGCCCAGGATGGCTGTTTCTTTTCTTCTGATATGGTGGAAATGACCTGGGCTTTGGAGACAGACAGACTTGTGTCCAAATCCTGGCATTGCCGCCTCCCAGCTGTGTGACCTTGGACACATTACCTAACCCCCAGGCACAATGTTTTCTTCATCTGTTAGATGGGGAACAGCATCTTCCTTAAGGATTGGTGGAAGGACTAAGATTATCCAGCATAGCATGTGGCTCAGGCCTTGTACTCGGTATCTAATAGTTATTACTCTCCCCACCTCTGCTGCTTCTTTGACTATTGATTCTGTTTCATTGATCATGCCAATATTTGATGATTACTTGTTCATGTCGTTCAGCTCTATGAAGTATTGAAAGAGAAGAATAGAGTTGGAGAGCTTCACTGTGGGAAGTATCTTAAATCCAGCATCTCTTCTCTGTAAGATTTAGTTTATTTACTTCTTGAAACCATGAAAAGGGGGGTCAGCAACTACCCACATGCTTGAGAATAAATGAGACCATCCCTATTCTTATTAGGCTATGGATTTTCCAACCAAGAAGGTAGCAGGGGGCTTTTCTGTTATTTTCTTTAGCTCATCAGCTGTTAAAGAAAGATTTCTCAATCACATTACATTCTAGCCACATGATTTATATTACCTGTACAACTTGACAGTGCCTTTTTCCTCTAGAGATGACATCACAAAATAGCCATTGGCCACCAGAGAGTACTGATGTTTTATGTATAGGTTCTTTGCAGATTAGCTCACGTAATTCTCACAACAAGCACATGATATAATATTTTCTTTGTAAGTGAGGAAATGGAATTTTAGAGACGTCAAGTCTCTTAGCTCATGGATACACAGTGAACAGTTAGCGCTTATACCAATTTGACTCTATAATCCACGCTTTGTTTAATAAAAGAGTTAAATAAGTCTAATCAAAGTAGAGCTGCTTTCTTTGAGACATTTTGTTTGTCTAGTTCAGTGATAGCTGGACAGTTCGCTTACACAAAGCTGCTTGTCTCTCAGTGAGACTGGATAAATTGAGCTTTTGCTGTGCTCTGCTATTCTCCTGTCCTCTTTTCATTAGGCTGCACTGACTTTCACCTTTTTACTTTTGATGGCACTGACCTGGCAAACAAACCTAGGGCATGGTGTCCCATTTTCCGAGGCCAGAACAAAGGCTGCTTTATTTAAAAATCTTGCTATGTCTGGAGTTTGGCTAGGGAGCTTCATACACTCATGGAAGGCAACTACAGGGAATTTCAAACTATACTTTAGGCAAAGATATTTACCAAGTAAATGCTTTAAAGACTCCATAGGATTGAAAGCCATCTTTTCTCCAGCAAGAGATAGAACAAAAGGCATAGGTGACTAAGTCAATAGAAAAGCCTTAGACTTCCCTCTCTCAGTTCGCCCTAGTCTTATTCTGAACTCAGTCTGCTCACACCATCTCTCTTACTATCATCCTAGTTCAAACTACCATGTGATCTGGCCCCTGACTCAGTCTCCAGATTCCTGGGAACCAATATGATCTACTATGTTTCCCTGAAAATAAGACCTAGCCGGATAATCAGCTCTAATGCGTCTTTTGAGCAAAAATTAATATAAGACCTGGTATTATATTATATTATATTATATTATATTATATTATATTATAAAAACCCGGTCTTATATTATAGTAAAATAAGACCAAGTCTTATATTAATATTTGTTCCAAAATACGCATTAGAGCTGATTGTCTGGCTAGGTCATATTTCGGGAAAACACGGTAGTACACTGTGATCTTTGAGTTATTTGACTAGAGTACATTTACTTTTCTTGCTTTAAGATGTGAACACAAGCAATTTCTTCTGCTCCTCCCCTGACCACTATATGGACAGCTTCTTAGGTCTTAATTTAGCTTAATTTTATTTCTTCAGAGTGCCTTACCTTACTGTCCCCTCTAAAGTAGCCATCAAGTCACTTTCTACCTCATCTGTCGCTTCTACTCCCCCCACAATACTGTTTCCCCGAAAATAATACCTAACTGGAAAATAAGCCCCAGCATGATTTTTTAGGATTACATCATCTGAACATAGGCCCTAATGAGTCTTTTGGAGCACAGTTTAACATAAGACCCGGTCTTATTTTTGGGGAAACACAGTATTTATTGTAACCAATTATTTTATTGTTTACAGATTGGTTTTTTATTTCTTGATTTTTCTCTGTGAGAGAAGCAAACTTTCAACTTGTCTCCTCAGCATATTCAGCACCATGAACAATGCCATACACCAGAAGAGAGTCATGAAATATTTGTTGAGTTAATTACAGAGATCTTCTCATTTACATTAAATAGGGAATGTTACACGGAAAGGCGAGAAAAAAGAATCAGAAGTATCTGTTTATGAAAAAGACAGAAGTGTGTGTGTGTGTGTGTGTGTGTGTGTGTGTAATATATATGGTATCTATCATCTATCTATCTATCTATCTATCTATCTATCTATCATCTATCTATCTGTAATTGAATAATCAGATTGGCTCTTTTTAAAAACATAATCCAGATTATATCACTCTTATTCTAAAAATCTTTCAAGCCTTAAAATGGCCTTACATAATTTGCTCTCTTCACATTTTAGGTATTATCTCCTATTATTTTCTGTCCTATTCACTCTCTTAGAGCCTTTCTGGCCTCCGTACTGTTTCTCAAACATGGCAGGTACATTACTGTTTTAGGATATTTGCAATATCTCTGCATTCTGCCTGTAATGCTCTTCCCTTAGATCGATTCCTTTCCTTCTTCAAGTCTTATCTTTACAAGAGATAGTGCTAATTTCCTTATTTGCAATTTCAATCCATGCCACTGCAGATCTTTCATATTCCCGGTTTTCTGTATTCTGCCCATTATTCTCCACAGCACTTATCAACTTCTAATATTTACTGATATATTTATATTTTTTATGTATTTACTTATATTTAAATTGTATTTATTGTTTATTTTCTGTATCTTTCTACTAGAATATAAACTTGGGAACGGGGAGAGCAGGCATTTTTAACTGTTTTTATTTCACTCTTATAGCCCAAGTTCCTCATATAGTTCCTGGAATGTGATAGATTTTTTAACAAGTATTCTTTGTTTAAATTAACAAATAAATGTTACCAAATTGAATGCTTTATGTTCTGAGAAACTTAAAGTCTGATGGATTCTGTGGCTGGTGATATTTGGTTTTTAAATCTGTTTACTATAACCTCAAATCTGGATTGCAACCTACATGTAGCCCTATCTTAGTGAAATTTCAAATCACCAAGGTTAAAAAGATGTCCTAAACCTCTTTAAAAAATAAAGGAAAATATGTTTACCTACCTGCAAATGAAATCAAATTTCATTGGTTGTAAAAATTTAAGGAAAAATCTTTAAGATTGAAAAAAAAATAATTTTGGTAGAATTCTATACATTTCTAAGTTATACATTTTTGAATCACTTCACTATAAGAACAAATTAGAGATTCTTTTTCAGAATGCAACAATTTAAAAGATTTAACTTCTACAGTTTCTAAAATATTGCTTGAGATTGTACTCCAGAGAAATGAAAAAGGAATCTAAGAAAAGTGAAGCTATGGTGTCTAAGAAACAGTGGGCCTGAATGAGTAGTGCAATTAAAAATAAAATCGTATGTTGACAGGTGTGCAGCAAGCTTGAAATGCAATTGAAGGAAATTAGAAAAGAAAGTTCTGTGATGAACTCATTCGACAGTAAAACAAGTGCCATTATAATTCATATAATGAAGAATATGGGCATTCTTAAGGATATGATGAAGGCATGCGTTTTCTGTCTTCAAGAGAAAGAAAAGGCAATGAGAAATGCATCAAAAAACAAAAAGGTGTACAAGAAAGTCATGGTCCAAATTTGACAAAAAATGAATTGACACATGGTTTAGAATAATCAGTGCTGTGAAAAAAAGAGAAACCACATTATTTTAACTTTTTTTGTTATTTTATTAAGGCAAAATTTACTTACGATGAAAAGTATAGATCTTAAGTGGATAAGTGCACATACGTGTGTTACTTACATTCCATCATTCCAGAGATTTTCTTTATTCCCCTTTCCCCAAATCCCTGCTACCCTCCAAACTCACAGGCTAGCAGGGTTCTGTTTCTTTTACTATAGATTATTTTTTCTCTAGTTCTAGACTTTATTTAAATGAAATAAGACAGCATTCTTTTGTGTCTACTTTTTGGATCAGCAATATTTTTTTTTTTGAGATTTAAACATCTTGCTGCTAGTATTCATGCTTCGTGTTCATTGTTTGATAACATTTTATTGTAGACATGTATCACAATTTCTTCTTTCTCCTGTTGCTGGACATGTTGACTATGTCTCATTGTGAGTTACTTTGTATGAAGCTGCTATGAATATTCTAATATGGATATTTTTGCAAACATTGTATTTATGTTCTTTGGGTAGATATGCAGGACTGGAATTGCTGAGTCATAGCATACATACATGTTCAACTTTATGAGAAACTAACAGTTTTGTAAAGTACCATTTTACATCCCTGACAGTAGTGTACATTTGAAAGTTTAGGTTGTTCCACATCCCTGTCAAGATTTAACCAACTACTTATGCTTAACCAGCATCTAACATTTAACCAACATTCAGACCAACCAGTGTTAGTTTTTAAAATTTTAGTCATTCTAATGAGTTTGTAGTGATAATTTCATCATGGTTTTAGTTTGAGTTTCACTTATGATTAACGATGAGCCCTTTTTCATATGCTTATTGGCAATTTTCTTTTTCTTTCAGAAGTGTCCATGTTGTTTTTTCCCATTTAAAAAATTAGGTTGTCTTTCTAATATTAAGTATAGAGATTCTTAATATATTTTGAAAAAAATCCTTTATTAGATATACATATGGGGAAAATTGTCCTTTTGTCTGTGATTTACCTATTCTTCCTCTGATAGTTTTTTGATGAGCTGAAGTGTTTAATTTTGATGAACTTGTATTTATCAATATATTTTTATGATTAATACTTGCTGTGTCCTGCCTAAGAAATCTTTGTTTATCCCAAGGTAATGAAGGTATTCTTCCATTTTTTCTTATAGAAGCTTTACAGTTTTTGCTTTTTCATTGGTCTATGATTCTTCTGAAATTAATTTTTGACTATGGTGTGAGATAAGGGTTTGAGGTTCAATTATATAAATATCTAGTTATTTCAGTCCCGGTTGTTGAAAAAACTTTTCTTTTCCCAGTGAATTTCTCTGGTGCCTTTTTAAGTGGGTGCATTTCTGTACTCTCTTCTCTGTTCCCTTGATCCATTTGTCAGCAGATGGGGGAACCAGTTGATTTTTCTTCATTTGGTGACATTGGATTACATATCCTTTTCTTCGTGTGGGTCTAATAATAGTATAATATAAAAATTATTTATTGCTTCTATGTTTTAGGAAAATATTTAGTAAAATACTATTTAGGAAAATATTTAGAAAAAGCATTTTAATTTTCTTTAATTTTAAATAATTTAAGTTTTAAAGAGTAATTATCTTTAATTTTCAATTAAAGAATACTTTATCAAATAGCAGATCTTCTTGCAGGAAGTAGTGGAAATATTCTTGTTGAACTTCATGAGGCCC
Organism: Rhinolophus ferrumequinum; assembly: GCF_004115265.2. NCBI lineage: Eukaryota > Metazoa > Chordata > Mammalia > Chiroptera > Rhinolophidae > Rhinolophus > Rhinolophus ferrumequinum. Next base: position 42,156,954 of record NC_046301.1, read on the forward strand.
AGAAACCTTATCTGATACAATGGAGAGGAGCTGAATTTGCCTTGACAACTATAGTGAAGCATTTTGGTGGTGAAATGGCAGTGAGGTTGCCACATCTCCCGGATGCTGTGGTTGGTCCATTGAGGAATACAATCGACATAAATAATTGGAAATATAATACATATAATACATATCCGACATAAATGATGGAAAGTCTCTTCTGGAAAAGGGCGATGGTCCTGCCTAAGAATTTGTGAATTCTTTGCCAATTTTTGAAACAGAAACAGGATTCTGAGCTTCACCCTTGTACCCAGCTCTGCAGTGAGGCACATGGCTGCTCGTTGTATAGGCGTCATGAGTAAAATCGCTACCATGGAAACAATGAATATTTTTTTGGAGAATATACTTCCATGGCTGGGAGCAATTGATGATATAATAATATCAAACAAGAGGGTGCAATTGAAGCCCTTGTCTGTGTAATGGAACAATTGGATGTCGGTATTGTTCCATATGTGATTCTTTTAGCTGTGCCTGTGTTGGGAAGAATAAGCAATCAGGCAGACAGTGTAAGATTCATGGCTTTGCAACACTAATTAGACTCATGCCACTTGAGGCAGGCATTACAGACCCTCCAAATATGTCAGAATTAGTCCAATTGAAAGCCAAGGAGCGACACTTTTTGGAGCAATTGTTAGATGGGAAGAAATTAGAAAATTACAAAATTCCACTGCCAATCAATACTGAACGCAGAAAATATCAGCAGGATGGTGTGAATTGGTTAGTATTTCTTAATAAGCATAAACTTAATGGAATTCTATGTGATGACATGGGTTTAGGAAAAACTTTATAGTCCATCTGCATTCTAGAAGGAAATCATTGTCACGGGGCCCAGGAATATGCAAGATCAAAATTGGAAGAATGTATGTCACTTCCTTCCTAGATAGTTAGTCCATCAATGGTAACAGGTCATTGGGTGGATGAAGTAGGTAAATTTTCCTCCAGAGAATATCTCAATCCATTGCACAATATTGGACCTGCTACTGAAAGAATAAGGTTATAACATCAAGTAAAAAGGCACAATCTGATAGTAGCTTCATATGATATTGTGAGGAATGACATAGATTTGTTTAGAAATATTAAATTTAACGACTGCTTTCTTGATGAAGGCTATGTCATCAAAAATGGAAAAACAAAATTGTCAAAAGCAGTAAAACAGCTGACTAATTATAGGATTATTCTTTCTGAGACACCAATACAGAACAACATTTTGGAACTGTGGTCATTATTTGATTTCCTCGTGCCAGGACTTTTGGGGACTGAGCATAGCAAACTTGCTGGATATGGAAAACCTATATTAGCAAGTAGGGATGCTCAGAGCTCCAGTCGAGATCAAGAAGCAGGTGATCTCGTGATGGATGCACTGCCCTGCCAAGTCCTGCCATTTCTTTTGAGAAGAATGAAAGAATATGTTTATAGGATCTTTCACTCAAAATTATTCAAGACTATTACTGTACTCTTAGTCCTCTCCAAGGTCAGCTCTATGAGGATTTTGCTAAGCTGCACTTTTTGAAGAAATTGAAAAAACCAAAGCTTAAAGCGACAGGCCATGTATTCCAGGCATTACAGTATTTACGTAAACTGTGCAATCACCCAGCGTTAGTCTGAACACCTCAACATCCAGAGTTCATGAGTACTACTGACAAATGGGCAGATCAGAATTCTTCTCTTCATGGTATTCAACAGGTCCCTAAACTCTCAGCTTTGAAACAATTGCTGTTGGACTGTGGTTTGGGAAATGGCAGCACTTCCGAGAGGGGCACAGAGTGTGTGGTGGCCCAGCACAGGATACTGATGTTCTGTCAGCTTAAAAGCAAGCTGGATATAGTAGAACACGATCTTTTCCAACCTCACTTCCCCACCATCACTTCTTTGAGGTGAGATGGTAGCATATCTCCCGGCCAGAGGCATTCCCTCGGGGCACGGTTTAACAATGATTTATCCATAGATATTCTCTTACTTACAAGTCACTTTGGTGGCCTGGGGCTTAACTTAACAGGTGCTGACACAGTGGTATTTATGGAGCATGCCTAGAATCCTACGTGTGATTTACAAGCCATGGACCAGGCCCATCACATTGGGCAGAATCGTGTGGTTAACATGTACTGATTGATAACCAGAGGAGCGCTGGAAGAGAAAGTGATGGCTTTGAAAAAATTCCAGATGAACACGGTGGATACAGTTATTAGCCAAAGAAATTCTAGTTTGCAGAGTATGGGGACAGAGCCACTTCTCAATCTGTTTACTCTTGATAAGGATGACAAAGCAGAAAAAGCTGACATCTCTGCTCCTGGAAAAGCAAATATGAAATCAGTTCTTAAAAACCTGAGTGATCTTTGGAATCAAGAGCAATGAGACTGAGGGTACAGCCTGGAAAATTTTATGCATTCTCTCAAGTAACTATCACGTATTATAAATGCAGTTGCAGCTAGCTTGGTTACATTTCTGCTGATATTCAGCAAATTTCAAAGTTTACGGGTTTATAGTGAACTTTTAGCTCAATGTGTAAATAGATATGAAGAATATTCAGCATAACACTGGTTCTTGTCTCACCAGGAGGAGCAAGTTATTCTCAAATATTTGCACTGTAGTAAATTTAAATGTTAATGTGAAGTGGTTTAAATTTTACATGCTGCATAGCTGCAGAGCAGAGGAACCAAATCAGGTTTCCATGATGTACCGGGAGGTGTTCCTACTGGGAGCGAGCCTCCAATCTTTACGTAGTCACATTGTACAGGATAAATATCTATGAGCACTTTGGTGTTCGTTTACATTTTTTCCTTTTACATAGAACTTGTTTGCCTAAGTGCTTAAAAATAGGGCTATTTGAATAAAAGTCTTAATGAGCCACAATTTTAAGAATAATGATGGATACTGGTCACTCTTAGAACATGAAAATCCTCGACAATGAATTAAACCAGGTCCTTTATATATTTCATACAGATGCACAGTGTTTTTCAAATCCTAAACATCATTTTGTCAACTTTTACAATATATCAACTATTCTAAATATAGGTAATGGTCTATTTAAAGCTATCATAATAACATCCTATTAAGAGATTATTTTTAAAATTTATCAAATGGCTAGGATATAGCCAGATTCAGAGAACATATGTACGCAATAGGTTTCAATCATATATATTTCAACCATATATATGATTGAAACCTATTTCATATATCATATATATACAAAGGGTGCCAAAAATGTATACACATTTTAAGAAAGGAAAAAACTGTATTAAAATTGTAATACTCAACATATACCGATAACAAAAGATGAATACGAGTCATGTGTATACATTTTTTTGGCACTCCCAGTATATATATATATATATATGTATATATATATATATATAAAATATATCTTTTCAACATATACAGTTGATAACATATATAGTTTTCCAGAAGTAGATTTTACACTGTTTAGAGTTCCAAAACCTATGGTGAAAAGACTATTTATTGAATACATGACTGAAGCATAAAAGGGAGGAATAATTTTTTATACATATACAGACATACATAAATACACATATCTCTAGGCACAGATAGACTTACCCTGCCACTGAAAAGGTGCTTGCTATTGGCATTAAAATCACATAGTTATCCTGGGCAGCAATAGTAATTGGGCCTGAAGCTGATTAACTAGTGTTAGAAAAATGAGCTCCAGGGTGAGGGCGGGTATATGTATGTAGATGTGCATGCATGCGTATGTACATAATTTTATAAATTTCACGTATAAGTTAATACATGCCTGTGTGCATATGTATGTAGGGGAGATATTTGCATGTACATGTATAGGTAATAAACATCCCCAAGTTATATGGCTGGCCATATACGCAGGCTTCGGCTTAAAAACCATCAGATCTCAGCTGTAAAATAACATTTTTGTTGTTTAAAATCATTAGTTATACTGTTCTGCAGCATTTAGACATGACATTTGTCACATTTCAGTAGCTTTGACAACCACACTGTAACATGAAGCCTGCCATTCCACAAGAGGATAAAAAATAAGCTTGAAATTTGAAGAAAAAAAAATCTTTAATTCTCTGGAAAAAAAACAAATTTCTTCAGCTGAAGAACAAATGGTTAGATGACATGATTTCTAAGAGCTCAGTGATTTTTCATTTCTCAAATTGTTAGCCTTTTGTCCACTAATTCAGATTAATATGCATATTTGAGCAAATTTTCAATCTGTGCTTTCTTCAGTGGGAAGCAGAGAATCTGGTGTCACCCATGTTTTCTGTGTGTAATCAGATTTATGTGGGTCCATGAAAATAGGGATACGTGAGTTCTCACTGGCAGCCTCATATTGATGCAAATCCGCTTTCACCTGACTTAATGGTTTCTCTAAGTGAGCCACCTAGTGCCTAAATGATAGTTTTACTCTGTTGAGAGCATCTTACGATCTCAGTGGCATTTGTGGCTTCCTGAATAATTAAGCTGGGACTAGGATAAAATTTCTTACTGTAACCCATAAGTCCTCTGCGTTACCACTCTGTGGCCATGAAATAGGTTATACTTCCTTTTTGTACCCTTTTTCCAGCATGAACCCCCCACCAACTTGCTGGAAATTAGCCTCTCCCTGAACCTGGTGATTTCTGCAACTCAGTATGCACCCTGGAACAAGTCTGTCAAATATCTCTTTCTGGTCTCTTCAGTTTGTCAACGTGCTACTTCTGAAGCTTGTAATATGGCTGATCTTCTGGGTTTTTTTCTCTCTGTCTCTTTCTCAGTCTCTGTTCTTGCTCTCATTCTCTCTTGGCCATGAAGAAGGAATAATGCTATTCTTAATTTTACTGAATATAACTGAGACCATGACTATGACTTCCAACAAGGCTTTGCTGAAGGCTTTGGGCCATATAAATGTGATTCAGAGGTATCAATAAGTGGATACTAGGGCCAGAGGTGCAAATCTGACAAAGGTTCCTTAGCAGGTCAGCCTCCTATTTAGCCCCAGGCCTGCTTTCACTTGGGAGGGGCACATTTAACTCCATACTTGGGAATGTTCCAAACATTAACATCCTTCTTTTCCAGGGCCGCATTATTTTTATACAAGATTAACCTACTCCCAGCGTTACTTTTTGGTTCAGATTATTATTTATGTCTTTGTTATGCATCAACAATTATTTAGGCTTAACTATGGCTTTCACTTGTTTATTTGCTATGATTTTTTCTCAAGCCCCAAGTATCCTCTTTTTAAATGACTCTTTTTTTTGTTTCTGCTGGAATATATCCTAGGTAATTCTTTTAGGTATGGTCTATGCATGGTCAACTTTCTAAGTATAAGGAGATCTGAAATTGTTATTCCTTCCCACCTGCATGTTAGCTTGACTGAGACCAAAATTCAGTGTGTGTTTCTTGCCGTTGAGTTGGCTCTGACTCCCAGCATCCCGATGAAGGAGTGATGTCCGTACTGTTCTGTCCCATAGAAGACCCAAGCCAGCGACTTCTCCTGTTCTTTTCCTGGGCCGAGAGAAGAGAAACAGCCCTGCTTCACCCTCCTGTTGTAGCTCAGCTTTGGCTGCAAGTCTCCCATGAGTAATGGCCTGTACAGGACACATATTCATCTTTTAAGAACAAAACCCAATTTTCATAGGCAATGTAAACCAGGTTTATAGACAAGACCATACCAAATAGGGTCTAATCAGCAGGGGAAACCACTAATGCAATCAATTTACTTTATTGAAGAGAATACTTTATGTGTCAATATGAAATTTCAACATTGAGACAATTTTCCTGCATTCAGGAAATCTTCCTTGAAACAATGGGTTAGCATTTTTCTTGTATCTTCTTGCCTAAATCACATCCTCATGGTAGTTACTTCCTGTTCCAGGGCAGAGCATGTCCCATGGAAAAACTGCAGTCTTAATCCTAAGAGGCAGAAACTATTTACAAACCTTCCGAGTGGCAGTTGTTCTTGTTAAACAAAAAAAAGAGTGGGAATGAAAATTCTTAAAATGTGTAGCTTATTAGGCACTCCATTAAGTTAGGTAAAAATATTTATTGGTAAATTATTGTCTATTTAGTTGCTTCTATAGCACATCTTTCCAGTTTTTCAAACCCAAATAGCTATGAAGGCATGACTGGCAGTGGAAATACACAGTAATCAAAATAAATGTAATAAATTAACTCCACAAAATACAAGGCTGATGGAACTCGATTAAACAACAACTTGGGATCCACAGCATGAGACGGAGAGAGTCTAAGCTAATGCAATTATGCTTCCCACCCCCCACTATCCCTTGGTTCAGTCTTAGGGGCATGTGCCAGAGTGAACAGTAATTATTGTATTGTTCCTGGGTTCTTACCCAGTCTCAGACAATGGGAATAGACAATGCTAGCTCAGTTTATCAAAGGTGCACCGAGTAAGGGCCTACCAGAAACCAGAAACTTGACTTAGCGTGAAACACATCCACTTGCTCTCCAGTGATAATTTGATGAAGGTACTCAACAATTGGTGAATTAAGGAGCAATAAAAACAATGCCAATTCAAATAGTTCTCTGTGGTCAGCAGTCAATTGAAATAGATTTTCCTCTAGTTGAGGGAGAGAATGAAGAAAAAGATCCCAACAACTTTAATATCTATTAAAAAAATATTTCAAATAGGTATTTATAGCGCCAAGAAAAGGAAGAACATCCCTTTTAAAATAATTTGCTATCCGATTTTTTAAAATACGCAAAAATGATCTTTCTCAATAGAGTATAGTTTGGAATGGTCTCTCTCAGCGAGGAAAAGTACATTGATCTCATATGTGACTTCCCGCCCTACTACCATGACCTCTTGGTTCATAAGTACTGAGGGCTGGGATAAGAAGATGGCTAACATCCACAACACCTTGTTGGTAAAGCCTTGTTGGTAAATCATTCCTCCTGGTTCTGCTTTTTCATAATTATTTTGGCCGTTCTTACACATTTACTTTTCTATATTAATTTTAGAATTAGCATGTCAAATTCTATTAAAAATGTGTTTGAGAGTTTTATTAGAATTGAATTAACTTTATGGATTAATTTAAAAACTTACATTTCTTTGCAATATTGTCTTCCTACCTGATAGCATACAATATCTCTATATTTATTCTAGACTCCTTTTATGCCCTTCAGTAAAGTTTTATAGTATTTTCCATAAAGGTTTTGCATATGTTTCATAAAGTTTATTCCTAGAAACTTTATAGTGTTTACTTCTTTTATGGTAAATAATATATTGCTCTTGTACCTGGTTTCTTTGCTGAAATCTTTCTTATTAGTTTAATAATTAAAGTTTATATAATTCTTAGATGAGAAGAGCCTTCTATAAGACAGTAAAGCAGAAACTATACATGACATTTTTTGTTAGTTTTGTCTGTATATAAAGCAATAACTAAGATTATAAAACACCATACACATAATTAAAAAATAACAATCTAAGACAATATTTGAAATACATAAGAGAAAACTATTACATTACTTGTATGCAAAGAACTTTATAATAAGCAAAGGATAAGATGATCACCATAATATACAAATAGGCAAAAGTCATGAATAAACAATTTGCACAAACTAAAAGAAATATGCATCTTCAGTAAATGTGGAATGAAGGTCAAGTTCATGAATAAACAGGAAATGCCAATTAAAATGTTATAATTTGCCACCTATCAAACAGAGAAAGGCAAATGAATGATAATCCTCATTGCTGTCATTAATTTGGAGAAAGAGACTATCTTTTAGGCTGTAGACCCTTTTTAGAAGAGTCTTCAGTAATAGATATCATGAGTTTAAAACGGTCCTATACTTTGACCCAGTAATTTCACTTTTAGGATTCTAAGATATGTATTTCTGAGGCATATTCATAAATTACATTAATTTGAAGGGTTTTCTGTGGTTTAGCAATTTGGCAAAATGTTGGCTTAAACAAAGCTTTTAAAACAAGAGAATTTCTCAGAATTTTCAATGTGCAAATGTATATTGTGAACTTCTAAACTTATTTGACCATAGAACTATTTGTTGGCCTAGGTACTTCAAGGAATTAGACCCCCACCCAATATGGATTGAGAGATATTGGCTTGATGACGTTATTATGGAAGCCTATGAAACTGAGCTGTAAGAAAGTTCATAATAAGTGTTTCCTGGAAAATAAGACCGGCTCTTATATTAAGTTTTGCTCCAAAAGACACATTAGGGTTTATGTTCAGGGGATGTCATCCTAAGAAATCATGCTAGGGCTTATTTTCCGGTTAGGTCTTATTTTCGGGGAAACATGGTAACAACAGATATAATGGCAAAAATAGTTAATACTCAATATATGTTTAAAAATAGGTACTGTTTAAATAAAGCATGCTACATCTATTTAATCGAATACTGTAGTCATAAAATGTGCTCTAGAAGAATAATTAATGCTGAAAATGTTTATAATATTTTATAATGTAGAAAAAATCAGGCTATAAAACATTAAGTGTATATGTAAGATACTGTGGGTACATGTATGCACAGAAATATGTATGGAAGCAGATTTATCAAAACGTAAATAGGTGTAGTTACTGTCTGATGTGATTATCTGTGACTCTAATTTCCTTCTTTATTTGTTTTTCTCATAGTGAACATAAATTACCTCTAGTCTAAGAAAAAAGTTACCTTTCCATGTTATTGCGAAAGACTTGTCTTTTATCTCTCCATAAATTAATGTTGATGTACCTCCTTCCCACCCCTCCATTACTTTTCTTATTTTTGGTCTCTACTGAATTCTGTGCACACTGCAAGTTGTTCTTACTCGGGACTGCATTTAATAGTATGTGCAGCTGCTCTTACACTTTAAAGATGACATTTAATACATGGATTTTTAAGTCAGACTTTATTTCTGGTGCAGGAAATAATACCCTCTTAAAGCATCTGTTGCATTTTAAAATGTGTATTCAGATAATATCTTTCCCATTAATTATTAACCTCATAACTGAATAGCTCGCATGAAATCTGAACACTTCCTAGTTCTGAGGACATTGTGTCATATGAACCGCAGACCCACAGGGCTTCTTCGACTCTCGAGCAAAATACGTATTTTGTAGTTCTTTCTGTTTTCCCATGCTGTTCACAGAGATGTGGACACTGCTGTGTAACTCTGAAGAAATCACGGTCGCCTCATTTTCTCTTTGAAATGAGGAGTTTTTGCACTTCTGATCACATTCGTTGCTTTCACTTTTATTGTCCTCATGTCTTCATCTGTAGCAATTCGTGTTTCAAACCTTTCCGACCACACTCCTCCACACGCAATCCTCTCCTTCCTCTCATTATCACGAAGCATTTCTCTCAGTTCTCCAACTGTTTGGAAATATATGTGTCAACTTATAAATTTAAAATTATATAAAGTTATAAATGTTTCCAAATTCTATTATTTAGGACCAGGAATTATATCATCCTTACCTTCTCTTTATGAATCCTTATGGTTTCTCCCCTATCTTGATTTGAGGACAGATGGGTATGTGTTAAAGACTCCCTCTGCTCTGGCACTGTTTTTGCTTCACCTTGTTTTTGCTTTATGTATTTTCATATTGTTATTCAACTTGCAATATTTCAAGAGTTTTAGCTTTCATCCAACAGAAACAGAAAGACAAATCATAAAAAATAGTTTCTTCCTTGCTTCCTCCTCATTAGCAGTTCTGCATCCTGAATTCTGAAGACAAGCCACGTTGAACTATTTCTTTTGGTTTTGTTTATTGTTTCTTAAACCAGTCTTCTAATTTACAAATGCCTCAAGCTCCCCCTTGCTCCAAATCTCTGTGTTTCTTATCACTTTACCTCACATCTTCCCTTGGCTGTCTCCTCATGATTCCGATGTCAGGTCATTTCTTTAAAGATGCCACTCGCTCTGAAACAGCCCCTGCCTTCCTACTTCCTTTTTCGTTTTACCTTGGTTTGTTTTCCTTGTAGAACACACCACGATCTAGAGTCACCTTGTTTATCTCCTTGAGTACTTGGCTGTTCGGTCTATCCCATTAGCATGTAAGCTTCCTGAGAGCTTGTACTTGGTCTTTTATCATAACATCCTGGACCCTCAGACTTAGAAGAATAATAGGCATATCAGTGGTGTTCCATAAATAAATAGATTTCATGCAAGCTTTTCAGTTATGAGATTAATAATTAACGGGAAAGATATTATCTATTGAATAAATGAAACGTTGTCCTGCACTTACCTGTCTAATATGCAAATGTTGAATGATCGTTTTTAGGTTGCATGCTCTATTATTCTTCAGGTGTGTTCCTCTTATTGAACATTTGCATTGACTTCTCCTGCTCCTTGGAATACTTTCGCACTAGATATCCACAAGCCTCACCACTTCATCTTTTTCAAGTCTTTCTTAAATAAAGAGACATTCCTGAGCACCTCTGTTTAAAACTGCAGGTCCTTTTTTATCTCCTACTGTGTCTGATTTTTCCTACCACATTTGCTTTTCCCTCAAAGCATGTGTTATCTCCAAACAACTTAGACAATGTCCTTACATATTATGTCGCACTGGATAGCTTCCGTTTGTCCATCCAGATCTAGTCTGCACCCCACACCTCTCTGAACTGTACCCTGAAGGCTGACTTGCAAGGACCCGAGCTCTGGGCAGCACCCTCACTCGCTGGCCAAGTGCCTTGGCCCAGGTTTACTGCTCCTGTAAGCTCTCTCGTCCCTCTCTCGTCTCCCACTTTCTGTAATGGCTCCCTTCCTCACTGTCAATCTATTGTTTATGTCTGTTTCTGTTCTCTCTCATGACAGCTCCATGAGGGCAAGCAGTCTGTTGTTTACTGTTGGATCTCATGTGTCCGGATGAGTGCTCGATGCATAATCGATTTCAATAAATATTTGATGAATATTTAATGATTTTTGACTCTAGGTTCAGAAAAAAGATTGAGCCCATCCATGTTATCCCTTACCTCGCCTTTTTCCCTAGACCTCCCCCGCAACATTTTGGTAATTATATTATTATTTTAATTATTCTCTGGATGCCTTTATAACTTTAAATAATACGCTTAAAGCTTTGTTTCTCTTCTGTAAACTTTAGATGGTGCCCTTTGATTTCCTACTGTCTAAAATGTGAGGATGCGAACAGCTATCAGCCCCTCCACCCCTCCTTTCATGTGTTTCACCGCTTGAGTTTATAATACAAAGTTCAGTGATATCTCCCTCTGTTTTATGTTCTGTATTAGTTTGCTAGGGCTGCCATAAAACTACCAGAGACTGAGGGGCTTGAGCAATGTAAATGTATTTTCCCACAGTTCTGGAGGTTAGATATCCAAGATCAAGGTGTCACCAGGTTTGGTTTCTCCTGAAGCCCCTCCTAGTAGGCTTACAGTCTACTGTCTTTTCACTGTGCCCTCAGCCCTGGTGTTTCCAAATCTCCTCTCCTTATAAGGACACCCATCAGATTGGATTAAGGCCACCGTAATGGCCTCATTTTAACTTACTCATCCCTTTAAAGGCCCATCTCCAAATACAGTCACAGTCTGAGGTACTGGGGGTTAGGGCTTCATGTGAACTTTGGGGGGACACACAGTTCAACCCATAATAAGCCTCAATTAATTTTTCTGTCTTTTGTCTACAGCTTAGTTCTAAATTTTAAGGCCAACACACATTGGATTGGATTATAGATTATATGTTGAATATTTAAATCTATTCAAGGCATTGTGAAGTTGCGTGTTAGAATTGCATTGCCTTCACACGACCTCTGTATGAATGGAAGGGGGGGATGTTCCTAGAGTTAAGGTAAAAATGGACTGTTGCCTCACATTTCCAAAATCATGACACATTGTAGTTTGCTTCGTATTTGAAATGACTTTCCCATTCAGTGTTGTGAGTTGTGTGGCATACAGAATACATTAAATTCAAAATGATTTTCCTTCAGCACCTGATGAAACTGCTCATTGTTTTCTAGTATCCAGTACTTAAATTTAGATGGATTTGCCTTGCTGTATAGTTTAAACTGTACTTCTCTAGAGATATGAATAATAAAATTCCTGTTATCACAAAAGTCAATTAGTAAACTTTTACTATCTCTAGTTTTTCTTCCCCATTTTTTTTTATGCCTGAAAATTTGGAAATTTTAGTGTATTACTATTACTTTAAAATATTTTTGCACTATTTAACACAAAGTTAAATATTTTTTTCAATAAATATTTATGATCTGCACCATGAAACATGATTATATGAGGTTTTTGGGTTTAAGTCTTTATTTTACCATTTTCTTTGCTCACTGCTAGTCCTTGTACCAGTATATATCCTGGTTGCTAGTTATTTATGTTGAGTTTTTCCTGTTACTTTGAGAATGATTCTTTTTTTTTTCTGAGAAAAATTGTATAGAGGTTATTTGCTGAGTACTTGTGTATATGAGTACATTTCTGGTGCTTTCACATGTAAATAATAAGGTGGGTGGCTTTGGAATTCATGGTCATGGTATTTTTCACTTACAACTCTAAAGACATTAGTGCTTTGTCCTTTGGCAATCAGAGTTGCTAAAGAGAGTTGGGAGTCCAGTTCTCCCAATTTTTTTCTTTGTACCTGCTTGGATGTCTGTACCATTATTTCTTCATCCTTGAAGTTAAAAAAAAAATCACTGGGATAAATCTACATGTTAGTGTCTTTTATGAACATTCTTTTCTTAATGATATGTCCTATTCATTTTCCTTTATGCAGTTGATTACTGCCTTTGTAATATTGATTCTGATCTCACTAAAATGCTGACCATCCATATTTTAAAACATGTGTTATTCTTTGTACTCTGATTTCTTTTTTCTGATTGCTTTCATAGCATATTTTTCCTCTGCATTTTAGAAGAATTTTTCAAGTTGGTGTTTTAATTCATGGGGGGCTGTTTTAACAAAATGGGTGAGTTGGGTGGCTTATGAACAATAGAGATTCATTTCTTGTATTTCTGAAGGCTGGGAAATCTAAGCTGATGGTACTGGCAGATTGGGTGTCTGATGAGAGCCTGTTGTAACCCACCATAGTAGAAGGAGGGATGAGCTCGCTCTCTGGAGTCGCTTTTATAAAGGCGCTAATTCCAATCATGAGAGCTCTCTTCTGTCCTCATGACCTAATTACCTCCCAAAGCCCCCACCGCCTCATACCATCACCTTGGAGGGTGGGATCTCAACAAAAGAATTTGGGGAGGGACACAAACATTCAGACCATATCAATGAATTGGTAATCTACAACCTAATATAGATTCTGTTCTTTATTGCTTCCAATGCCACCTTAAGTCTTATTATATCATAGTTTCCCGATGTTCTTTCCTTACAATGACTTCTCAATTTTCATTTCACTCTTAATTTTTCACATCATCTTTTGCTTTATGTTTGCTTATTCTTTACTTGAGTGTATAAAACAGATGTTTGCTGGAGTATATCCTTTAAAAATATATATCCTTTCTCTGCCTTGTGTGCTGGGTGTATCGTTCTCTTTTATGCTGCTCCTTTTATTTTTCAGGATTCATTGTTATTTCTGTGTATCTTTCAATGAGAAAGATCTATTCTTTTCTGCTATTTGTTCTAGTCTGAGTGATTTCTCTTTGGGTTCCGGAAGTAGTCGAATAGAAATTGTTGCTATTCTCCTATAGTATCCTACACTGAAAAGCTGTGACTCATCTTCCGTAGGGTGTAGGTTTTGTGAAGGACCTGGGCTGTGGGCAGTCTCAGCAGGGAACTCCATCTTTGCAAGTTTTTTTCTCCTCCAAGGTGTTGAAATTGCTCTACTAGTGCTTTCCATAAATCCTGGAGGCAGTTGATTCTGCAAGTTTATGAAGCAAATTATGAAGCTTCCTCTCCATCACGCTTCAGTCTAGGACATATAGAAGGGGATCTTATTTTTTCCCCTTCTGGCTGCTTTCTGGACACTGCAAATGTTTCTCAGGAAGAGGGATTGGAAATCCCCCCTTGGCAATGTCTGTGACGTTTGTTGCAAGTAGACGAGAGCCGTCCCTTTCTTCCCCCACCAACACTCCATTCTTTGTTTCTGGGACTGATGCCTATTTTCCTTATGGCCATGTTTGTTACATATTTGAAAATGGAGAAGTTTCCAAACTCCTATGAGTCTCAATATAAATTAATCAGGAAAATCTCCTCCTCTTGAAGTGTGATTGGTTTCAGGGATGGGCTACAACCCAGCAGAAATGTACAATTTATTTATAAATTGGGAAAATAACAGTATGTGCCTCAAAGACTTGTGAGAATCAGGCGAGATGATTCCAGTGCTGCACCTAGTACACTCTCAGGAAATTCCAACTCTTGTTATCCACGGTGGGGATTGTTCATGTTTGTATTTGTGATTTTAGTCACCTTTGGTCTGTTCCCATCACCACTGTGCCTGGAAATCCGTATTTAGGATGTCTGTTTGACACGCTGGGGTGTTGCTGATGAACCATCACTAGATTCACATGTCCTCTAAACAAAGCTTCAAAAAGACTGAAAGGTTATTTTGGACAGCACAGACTGCATGAAGGAAGCCAGTGTATTCATTTATCCACAATGGTCCTGTCCTCCTTATCTCACATCAATAACAAATCATTTAAGAGAGCTGATAACTGCAGATTTATTAAATTATATGCAGTCACTCTCAAGGGCACTATCAAAAAATTTGGAATCTAAAATAAGCCTGCTCTCATGAATAATGGCAATGTTCTATCTCAGTCTTTTGTTTGCATTTATTAGCTAAAAACATTTTTATGAATAGATCTTTCTCTTATCCATTATTGTGTTACCCAGTGTTCATATAGAAAAGGCAGGATCAATACATGATTCTTTTCCTTTACCAGTTTTTAAGGTAATGAGTTTGTTCCCAGTCTTCCTCCAAAGGTGACCAATTGATTTTTTTTCCAATCGATGTTTTTTTATATCATTATAAACTCCCAGTCTGAGGTATAATTTTATGGGCTTCAATCCATTGTATTTCTTATTCTTACTGGTGCTCAAATAGGAAGAACATACCATGTACCTGAAAATATAGATCTGGAATGACCAACATCAAGACTTATTTTAGTAAAATTACGGGACTTTAAAAAGAAACAAAAAATCCTTTGGACATCTAAGCAGAAGAGCATGTGATATTTAAGGATTAAAGTTATATTGTCACCAGACTTTTCAATAGCAATCCTTTATGCCAGAAAAAAAATGGAAGTATATATTTAAGATATTCAAAAGAAAATGTGAGCTAAGGATTTTATATCTAGGGAAACTGACTTTTGATTATAAAGGACAGAAACTGTAATTAACATGCAAGAACTAAACAAATACTCTTTCTATGATCTTTTCCTGAGGAATCTACTAAAGAATATTCCAGATAAAAATGACTGCGGAGATATTAGCATTAGAATTATTGATGAGCATAAACCATATAGTTACCCTTAGAAAAAAGACTAAATGAAGTTTAAAAGAGAGAGAGTATAGTTTGTAATGGCTATACGGTCTGATAATGTTGATAAATTACAACTTTAAAAAATGGGTGGGGGATGCGGAAAGCATATGCAAAATTTTTAAATTTGTTTAAGCAATCAGAATTGGTTATGTTAGTATCATCTTTCTGAGAATGTTGTTTGTATAATGTGAGATACAGCAAAGAGGAATTGTGCAATATTCGAATTCTATCATTTTCTGTGCTTTGAGGACCAAAATTCTCATTGTGGAAGAAAGAAAATATATTACATAAGTAATATAGGACGGAATATGGAAACTCTCAGTATTAATTTGAAAAGGAAATATTAGTATGAACTCATAAAGCATCTTATCTTATAAAATCTCTCTCTCTTTCTCTCTGCCTCTCTCTCTTTCTCCACCTATCTCTAGCTTAGCTTTGTCCTCTGAAAAGGCCCATAAAACAATGTTCAGTGAACGCAAATGAATATCCATAGTCTATTTCTGGATTGGAACAAAAAATAAACTTATTTCACATATTTCACAAAAGAAGAGCCCGGAACATCTTATCATAACAAATAACAAAAAAGCTATTGAAGACACTAGGTTCACGTCAAAAGGACTCAGGAACAAAAATTGAGGAGACTCCAACTGGCTAAAATTGCATCATTTTGCATCATTTTATTAGGAAAGGTTTCATACATATAGCAAAATACATACATCCTTCTTCCCACCCCTAAGTGTTAACATTTTACTATACTGGCTTTATTAACATTTATTTAGCTATCCATCCTTTTATCCATCCATTAATCTATCTTATTTTTTGGATGCATTTCAAAGTAAATTGCAGCCATTAGTACCCTTCCTCTTAAATACTGCAGCATGAAAATATCCACATTTAAAATGTAAAACTAGAAATAAAACACAAAGGTGGCCTTGGTGACAGGCTGAGAGCACTGAGGTGGAGCTGGGGAAGCAAAGAAAGAAGAAATCTATAAGATAAATAAGTACTAAGGATGTCATATACAACATGATGGCTCTAGCTCAGGCTACTGTCTGATACATCAGAAAGTTGTTAAGAGAATAAATCCTAAGAGTTCTCATCACAAGGAGAAAAATTTTTCCTTTTTACTCCCTTACCCTGTCTTATATTACTTCTGTATTTCCTTTTCTTTCTTTTCTTTTTATTGCATCTATATGAGAAGATGGATGTTAGCTGAACCTGCTGTCATTTCACAACATATGTAAATCAAGTAATCATGCTGCATGCCTTAAACTTATACAGTGCTGTATATCAATTATTTCTCAATAAAACTGGGAAAAAGCAAAAAATATGTTGCACACCTTAAAAAAAATAAAAGCAGAGATTAAGGGCAACTGGAAACAAGCGTTTAACCTTGACAGCTTTGCCTTGGGGCCTTTCCTGGATGTCTAGTATTTTCCTCCCCCAGCTAAGCCATTCATCTTCATACACATCTCTGTCTTTATTGCTATTGGATCCTTTGCATAATTGAGTAGGAAATTCACAATAATGCGTTTTTTCCTAGGATAAAATAGTTGCTTTTCTATTAGGCCCTGAGCTTATAATAATGGAAGAAAAATAATCAGCAAGTTATTCATTGAGACCAATTATGTTCACTTAGATACGTAGAAATCACTAGCTTTGTCTTCTATGTTCCAGACACTTAGTAACACTGGAGCTTCCGTCTGTTGATTGCGTGTATTGCTTTTTCACCTAAGGAACTTGGAACATGCTCCAACCTCTGCCTGGAAAGCCTGCTTTATCAAAATCACCTTTGGCTGACTGATTCCCACTGCAAAGTGTGTACATTTATACAGAACTATGTGTATGTCAGTTATATACATTATGCATTACACATAATGCATAATGTATTATATATAATGTATATATTATAATGTGTATATATAATCTATGTATGTATGATATATAATGTTTTCTCTATTCTCCTACATTTAAATATAATACACACGTATTTACATACATGCACATGCTCAACATATGAATCAACTATCAATTTACCTAAGCCATTTTCCACAGCAGCCCCAGTTGAAGGGAGATAATAGTAAACTGTTCTCTATATGTGTATCTCCTTATCCATGTAGGTTCTTCCAGTTTTGTTCTTGCTTTGATCAAAGATTTAGGATGATACCTTCTCGGCAACTCAGTGAAAAGCCAAGGAGAATGCTGAGACAACAGACTACTTTATAAATTAACTGCAATGTAGGGGAATAATTGTAAATTTCACTTTATAAGGGACACATAAGATTTATACGACTAAATTATGTACGGCTATCTGTGGACCTGCTTATGTACGTCAGCCATGATTAAGCTCTTCCATTCAAAGGTGAGCACCTATTTCTGGAGCATAGCATGCTTATACTTTTAAAAGTTTGAATATCCTTATTACTGAAAATGATGCTAGTGTCCATCTAGTAATAGAAGCTGTGGAGTTACTACTAGACAAGTCAAACTTTATTATTGGCATTTACTCATGGGGTACAGAATATTTTGACAGCCATTTTAATGTAAATATTTTAGTCACAATTATGCCACAGGTCAATTTTTAAGACAGCCATAAATTGTATTAAATCAACTTAATTACATGGTTGATTTTTTTTAAAAGAGCAGTTAAAACATTTCCAATTTTCCCATTTTTATTTTATATAATTGATTTCATCAAGGTCTTTTATTTTAATTAAAATTTTAAGATTAATATTTTATTCATCAGTCAAATGTTACTCATTCTGGTTTACTGCCACTGGGGATTTTCTTTGGTGGCAGTCATTTCCTCTTAAGTCCAGTACTCTTTTGTGGATATAAATTCCTCAAGAATATATAATTCTTTGATTAATTTTTACTCAATTTTCAACATTTAAATTTTAGCAGTTAATAAATTTGTATTGTATTTAATTATAGGTAGGTATATACTAGCTAATCTGAGACAAAATTGAGACCATTGTTATAATAGAGAGGAAGAGAAACACAGGCAAGGAGATATGGGGGACCCTAGAAGACGGAGAAATGTGGGAATACAGAAGAAATGTGGCAGTTGACAGAGAGGGGGAGAAAGAGATAGGTGTGAGAGAAGTTATTTTGATATATTGAGTGATAAGCAGTGGATTTCAGTGTGGTATTTATGCAGAGTGAGGTATTCAAAACATCCTTAGGGGTAAGTGTTTTACGTATTTAGGGTGTTAATGCAAATCATTTTTGTAAAGATCACCTTTGGAGCTCCTTTATTCACAGAAGCTTGGAATCAGGGAAGGGGAAACTAGGCTTGTCCATCTTGGCTTGGGAGCAAATGTATTTCCGTGGCATAGAACATTTTTCTATTCTTGAGAGACATGAGAAGGAACAATATTGTGCTGTACATAATAAATAATTCAGAAGAAAGTGAACATATTAATCTCTTTAAAAAGATTGCAAATGAATCTTAATTAGAAGTTGCTGATAATTCTTCTTCCTTTTCTTTTGGGGGGGAAGGATAAAAGAAACATTTCTTTAAGTTCCATAGCATATTTCCATAGACAGTGTACTTTCACATGACCCCACACTGGGTCCAGCTGCATTTTTGCTAGAAAGTCATCTTACTGGCATGGTGTACGGAAAAAGTCATGCCACAGGGAGCATTTGAGATCTTCTCTAGGGCATATGTCAATTTGGCTCAAAAAAACTCATAAAAATTTTCAAAAAGAAAGAAAGAGAGAGAGAGAGAGAGGAAGGGAGGGAGGGAGGGAGGGAGGGAGAGAGAGAGAGAGAGAGAGAGAGAGAGAGAGAGAGAGAGAGAGAGAGAGAGAAAAGAGAGAGAGAGAGAGAAAGAAAGAGGAGAGAAAGAGAGAAAGAGAGAGAGAGAGAGAGAGAGAAAGAGGAGAGAAAGAGAGAAAGAGAGAGAGAGAGAGAGAGAGAGAGAGAGAGAGAGAGAGGGAGAGAGAGGGAGGAGAGAAAGAGAGAAAGAGAAAGAGAGAAAGAGAGAAAGAAAGAAAATAAGTAAGTCATGTCACAGCCTGGACCTAAGGCAAGTGTTCTCTCCTCTCTAGGTCCCACCTTCCTCATGTGTACAAAAAGGAGTTGAAGTTTGAGGTTTTTCTAGCTCTGGATTATAGGTTTACTGTCTTTGGGAGGTTTATATATGTCCTCTGGATATTCTGTAAATGACCAGAGAGCAGTGTCAACACAGCTTTGTCTTTCTACCTACAATCTGATGACTGGAACACTTTCATTATTGAACAGCTGCCATCCCTTCTTCCATTACTGACCCCAGCTTATGGTAGGTCAGGGGCAGGGCCTTGGCCCAGGCTGACCCCTGGTTAATGGGAAGTGAGCGTAATCACATTAGCTCAGTTGGGATTTTTGAAAATTACATTAGCTCATCCAACAAAAGTGAATCTGCCAATAATTGATGTGATGGATTTGCAATTAGAATATAGAGGGTTTTTTCTTCCTTTGTGTCATTTTGGTAAAGAAACAGATAGAAAAACCACCCAAAATAAATTAAAATTTCAAGCAGCTTACAGAGTATGTTTTAATAGAATTTCATCCTCTAGTTATTGCTTTGTTCCCCTAAGTAAAGGATATTTTGGGGAATGATATTTCTTGGTCATTTTACATAATCTACTTAAGGGTCACTTTACATAATCTACTTAAGGGTTCTTGGTAAAGATCACAGATAAATAAGTTTGAATAGTTATTAAAAACACTTGTGCAAGCTGAAAATGTCAGGAATACTGGTTTCACTTAAAATCTTTAGAGGAATATTTATTTGCTAGGTTTTTATAATCCAATATGAAAAGTACAATAATGTAGAGTATGAGGTACTTTTAGAACCTACATTCGAGAGCCTTTAATTCTGTTTTTGAGTGGGAGAAGTGTTTAAGGTAGACCAGATAGAGAAAGTAGGCACTTATTTGCCTGGTAGGATATGCTGAAAGGGAGCTAACATGAATTAAATATCAAATACAATGCTATTTTTTTTACATGCATCATATTAAGAACCGCATAGAAGAGATATTACTTGTATTTCATTTCACAGGTGAAAAACTGCAGCTCACATTCCTTAAGCAACTTTCCCATACCACACAGATAATAGATAGTTGAGCAAGACTCAAGACTCTAGAGCCTTGAGCATTGTTCTCAATTCAGGCATTAGATTAAAAATCACCCAAGATCTGGAAAACAACATCTAAATCAACAAAAGCAATAACAATAAAGGCTTAGTGAATCAGAATCCTTGGGAGAGGGGCCATCTTTAGTTTTAAGAAATTCCACAGGTAATCCTGATGTATAGCCAGGAAGGACTGGTGTGGATGAGGGGTCAGTATGGGCAGTTTAGATGGGTTCTAGTTTTGGAGAAACCCTAAAATGTATCTGGTAGTCATAAAAGAATGAAGTTTTCGGTGGTCTTCAGGAGATATGATATACTTGTCTTTTTGTAGTAGACATACCTCTGCTGAACATGTGTGAATTGCGAGTTAGTCATTGCACTCGGAAGGCATATAAAAGGCACTAGGTTTACTGGGGTTTCCCTCTTTTTTTCCACAAAGAAGAAAGATAAGGAGCAGAAACTAGAACACTGGAGTTCCATGAAAGGAAAGAGACAGTCTTTCCAAGTAGGGTGAGTCGCAACCACCTACGGAAGAGAAGGCATCACAGGCTCTGGAAAAGGAAGAGTATGTAAATGGAGCAAGGTGCTGGAGACAGCATGGTGTAGGTGGAGAATGGAGAAACTGGACAGAGATGCTGTATCTGAACACAGGGACTCTGACTCCTGTTCCTTTCAGAAATGGCAGACAGTACCTGGGGAGAGCTATATCTGGTTCTATATATTATACTTGAAGAGAAGCATGGAAGAACCAGATGGTGTTTTGAAGGAGTAACTGGGCATTAAGTGATTGGAGAAAGTCATTTAATAAATTAAAGAATTTGGAATGCCCCTTATCTCAGAATGGGAAACAGCAGACTTAGAGGGGGTCATATAAAACCTTTAAAAATGTTTGAAGATATCATGCGGAAGATGTAATACTTTTTCCTTTGACATTTAGAAATTCTTTTTTCACTTTAGTCTTAATTTGTATGGTGCTATCAAGTTGTCTGATTACAAGCTAATTTTATTTCTTTTATCAATGACTTGGTCTTTTACCTGATGGCTCAGATTGTATTTTTATTTATCTTTAAAGTCTAAGAGTTTATCGCTTCTTGGCCTTTTGGCTAAGATCAAGTGTAAAGTCGAAGAGTTTCCAGTACATATTTTGCCGTCAACCATAGTAGATCCATTTTCCCAGATACAATGTTGGGAACTTTATACTTTCATTTTATTCTCCATGATATATTTTGAAGCTTTCTTCATTTTGTTATTTGGATGATCGCTTTTCATTCTACCCCTTCTTTTATTTATTTTAATTATGAGATTTTGAATATTTAACTTAAGGAATTTTTAAATTTGCAAATGTTTCTCAAAAGGTATTTAGTTTTTGTTGGATTATTTATTATAGTTATCCTCTGCTTTATGGTTGATTTTTAAGGGGAGACTTACATTAGCTACAATATTTTTATTCTCATTTAACGTGTCTTTATATAGTGGTTTTATAAGTACTTTTACATAATTTTCTCTTCACCTTGAAATATTTTATATTCTTCTGAATCAGCGTTACTGGGTGTATATAGGCAGGACTTAGGTGTTTCATTGTATTCTAGGTTTCTTATTTCAAAGGCATCTTCTTTTGTGGGTAAAGAACAGTTTATTTAATCAGTGATAATTGTTATGAATCGATGTGTTTTCTCATTTTATGATTCTGAATATTGTCAATAATTTCAACTATTATTCTCTCTTTTTCTTTACCTTTAAGCTTCCAAGGGATGCTTCTCCATTCCAAATCACTCTTCTTTTCTATAGAAATAACATCTTCCCAAGCTTGCTACTGCTCCCATGTACTTTAAGCCCCTTTTTTCCCAAAAGTGATTAAAAAGACATGGCAACTAAATACAATGTGTAATCTTAAAACAGCTAGACATTGTCATTGGGGTGACTGGCAATACTTGAGTAGGAACGGTGGACTATAGAATAGTATTGCATACTATATGGTAAATTTACTAATCTACTGAGTTTGAAAACTATAATGTGGTTATGCAAGTTTTTTTTTTCTTCAGAGATATGTACTATTGTATGAGGTAAATGGGCACGATGTCTCTAATTTCCTGTCAAATGATTCAGAAAAACTTATCTCACACACACACACACACACACACACACACACACATTTTAACTAAGTGTAAACAAGCAATTGATTAATTTGGAAATTTGGAAATGTGTATATGAGTACTCTTTGTATTCTTCCTGATATTTCTGGAAGTTTGTACTTAAACAAAAAGTTACAAATAACAAAGCCTCTTCCTTTCAATTTTTCAGCAGATAGATACATCAGGTCTCAGGCCTGTTGTCAGTATTTCCTCACTCCTGGTGGGATTCTTCCTTCAAAGTTTATATATTTGTTTCCAACACCCCTGTTGTCTTCACCTCTTTTGCTTGCAGAAGCTTCTGCCGCCGTAAACTGGTAGAACATGTAAGTGATTATTTTGATGAATTATTGGAAGCTGAGTATAGATTAACATGAGAGAGAAATACTACTGGGGGCAACATTCCTAGAGGATCTCCCACACTTTTGTGGGCATCACCTCCATGAATTCCAGCAGGTTCTCCACCTGAAGATCTGGGAAAGATTTCCCCCAAGCTCTGGCTAAAGGAAAGGAAGAGCAATTCTTGTGTAATACATCTAAGGCCTTCTTCATGACAAGCACCTACACCCTGGAGGTAGAGCCTTAACTTAGCTGGGAGAGGCAGTCCTGACTCCCTAGCCCTTTCTAGCTTTCCTGTCTCAGCTAAAGGGGAATAGACACATAGTAAACAGGAATCAGGGTTTAGAAGAAATAGATTAGGAATGTTTTAGCCTGGGAAAGGAATGGGGAATGAGGAGGAATAAAAGCTATCCCACTGGAGAATCACTGGTCACAGACCAGAGACACAAGGCCACTAAAAGACTAAGATTTAATCAAAAGATTGTAGAATGTTTCTTTTCCTTCATATTATCACTATAATAACAGAGCTCCGGTGAAATACAGTGGAAAGAGCCAAAGGACATAAGTTCTCCCTGAGGAGAAGCCCAAAGTCAATTGGGAAGATAAAAACAAGGACGCTAGAGAAACTTCATGTCACTAACTATGGAAAACATTAAATACAGCCAAGGTCCTAGCCAAATTACTGTACATGCTCACAGCAAAGGTCTATTTACCTCAGTTCCTATTACCTAATACATTAAGTCCAGCTTCCAATAGAAAATTACAATACATGCCAAAGACAACCAAGATAGTCTCAAGAGATAAATGACTCATTGGAACCATGCTCAGGTCACAAAGATGTTGTAATTATCAGAAAGGAAATTTAAAATATGGTCAGTATATTAAGAATTCTAGGGTGAAAGTAAACAATATATAAGAACAGATGGGTGATGTAAATAGAGGGAAACTAAGAAAAAAGCAAAATAAAATGTTAGATCAAAAACATTGTAACATAATTGAAGACAGTCTTTCATGAGCATGTCAGTAGACTCAACACACTAAAGAAAGAATTAATTATCTTAAAGATAGGTCCATAGAAATGTCCCAAAATGAAATTCAAAGAGAAAAATGAATAAAGAAAAACTAGACTGACTAAAGTAGTGAGTCAAAAACCAGGCTAATATTTATGCCAAGATTTATGCACTAGTTTTTTTCAAAATATGTAGCTGCTGTGATTAGTAAAATACAAATTTAATGAAAAATGAATAGAATAGAACATCTGAAAATGTGGGACAATTTCAAAAGCTGTAACTTATGCAAGATTGGAATACCAGAAGGAGAAGAAAGAGAGAATGGAGCAGAAGGATATTTGAAGTAAAAATGGCTGCAAGGTTTCCAAAATTAATGACCACAAACCACAGATCCAGGAAGGTCCAAGTACACTGAGCAAGACAAATAACAAAGAGAAACCACAGCGAGGCATGTTGTATTCAAATTGCAGAAAAGGAAAGACAAAGTAAAATCTTAGAAAGAAACCAGAGGTGTAAAACATCATTTTTGTAGAGGAGCAAGGATAAGAATTACATTAGACTTCTTGTCAGAAGCTATGCAAGCAAAAAGGGAGTGAAGTGAAATATTTAAAGTGTTGAAAGAGAAAAAGAGCAACTAACCTAGAATTCTATATCCAACAAAATTATCCTTCAAAAATGAAGGAGAAATAAAGATTCAGAAAAACAAACAAATAAAAGAACTAAGAGAATTCATTACTAACAGACCTCACTGTAAGAAATGCTTAGTTATAAATCTAAAAAAAAATATGCATAAGATCTTAATGGGGAGAACTACAATATACTGATAAAAGAAATCAAAGGTCTAAATAAATGGAAATATATTTTGTGCTCATGTGTTAGAAGACTTAATATTAAGATATAAATTCTTCCTAACTTGGTCCATAGATTCAATGCATCTTAATCAAAATCTCAATAAGCTGTTTTGTAAATATCAACAATTGATTCCAAAGTTTATACTGAAAGGAAAATGTTTACATGGAAAGCTAACACAACACTCAAAAACAACACTGGAGGACTCATACAGCCCAATTTCAAGACATAATATAAAACTACAGTAATCAAATGATTTGGTCTTTCCATAGGATAGATTTCTTGAGGTGAAATTACTACATAAAAAAACATGTAAATCCAAAGCAGAGAGAGAGAGAGAGAGAACCTGGTTTGTTTTAGAAAGATATCTGACTGCTGTATGGAGAAAAGATTTCAAATGGGTAAGAGAAAAGACCAATAATGCTTCACAATCCATTTAAGAAAGTGGTTTGACAAGGCTATTAGCAGTGAAGTGGAAAAATTAAATGGATTATAAATATGTTTTAATGATGAAGGTGACAAGACTTGCTAATTAATTTGTGATATGAAAGAGGATAAATAAAGGGTAACTATTAGAATTTGGGATTGGACAACTGGTTGGTTAGTGGGACCATTTACTGGAACAGGGAAGATGAGAAACAAAATAGCATTGGATCTAATGTGGTATATGAAGAATCCTGCTTTGGCTGTATTAGTATTGTAATGACTATTAGGTTCCCATGTGGTGGTGCAAGAAAGACCTTAAATACACAAAGTTGGAGTTCAGCAAATGTCAGGAATGAAGATACAAACTTGGAAGTCACCAGTGTGTAGATGGTATTCAAGGAAATAGGAATGAAAGCGATCTCTTAAAGAGAGAGTATAGACAGAAGGGTGGAAAACCTAGAACAGAGTCTAGGATAATTTAACATGTTGATGTCGAGCAAAGAAGGAGAAACCAACAGTGGCAAGTGAAATAGGAAAAATCCAATAGTTTGGGGTGACTAGTAGAGTAGGAACTCTTTTAAATGGACAGATGAGGTGAACTCAGTTGACTGCTACTGAGAGATCAAACAAGGGGAGGAGAGAACAGTCATTGGCAGCATGGAGTTCATTGGTCACTGTAATTTTTATAGTTTCAGTAACGTCGTGTGCCTTAGTGCAGAGAAGATGATGCGAGGAAGAGAAGAAATACATAATAGGTAACTCATAGGTGTGGATGTTTTGCTGAGAAAGGGAACAAAGAAATGGGTACTAACGGGAGGAGGACACAGGTGTATGGCCCTGTGCGTGTGCGTGAGTGTGCGTGTGTTTGAGTGTGTGTGTGTGTGTGTGTGTGTGAAGATGGGTGATGCTAGATTAGGTTTGTATGCTGCTGAAATTGATCCAATAGAAGGAGAAATCAATGATGAGAAATGTAGGCTTTAACAGCTATATATGATGTCAGAGGGATAGTAGACTTGCGGGGGTTATCACTTTTTGAGGGGTGTAAATGTCTAATCATTATGTTGTTTTGTACACCTGAAACTAATATAATAATAATAATAATAATGAAATGTAGGCTTGAAGTCCTCTTAAAAACACAAGTGGTGGAATCCAGAGAACAAATGTAAGATGAGCCTTAGGTGAGTCTGGGGACACTGTCCATAGTAACAAAAGGCAAAGTAGATGTTATAGATGCAGGTGCAAATAAATTAGTTGATGTAGTGGAAAAAGTGAAGAATTACTAAGTATTAACTTTTTCTTAATGAAATGTCAGGCAAGATTAGCTGTAAGGGAAGTAGTTGTAAAGGAAGTTTGGAAAGGTCAAAATTTTGAAGAAAGAGGAGCACAAAGCAAATATTTTTGGAGAATGGGAGCCTGAATATGTTAGGAAAGGGTCATAAGATTGTTGGGCAGTATTGTGTGCCTGTAAGAGATTTGTAATCAAGAGTTTGAAGTTAGACTTTTAGGGTGATTATATATTTTTCTCCAGATCATTCCAGCTGCATATGTGCAGTCAGAGACTAAGCAGAAAGGTGCGTTTAACCAGGATAGATGGAGTGTATGAGAAATCCCTTTCTCCATAATCTCAGTAACTCTTAATATTATGCATCTTTAATTTTTGCCATTATAGTAGCTAAAAAACAAAATCTCATTTTATTTTTGCTTACATTTCTCTGACCTCTAGGGAGACTGAATATCTTTTCCTGTGCTTATCAGTCATAGTTATTACTTCAGATTCTTTGTCTATTTTTTTCCTAAGTTACTTGCTTTCTTTCTTATCGATTTTTAAGATTTATATAATGGATACTAACATTTTGTTTGTTATATATCTTGCACTATTTTCTCTCAGGCTATTATTTATTCCCAATTTACAGTGTCTTTCACTATGTTGATGATTTGAAAGTTTACATAGTCAAATATATCAATGTTTTTATTTGGAGCTTCTGGGTTTATGGCTGATTTAGTCTTTTTCTCTTCTACTCCACTTGAAGTTTATAAAATTATCCTCCTATATTTTATTATAGTATTTTCCAAATTTTTATTTCTTATGTTAAGTTTTGTATACAGTGTGTGGTAGAGAATCTAACTATTATTTTGATAAATGGTACCCAATTGTGCAGTAACTTTCCCCACAGATTTCAAATGTCACTATTTCAAATTTTAAATTTATATACACACATATATGTATATAGATGTATAGTCATGTATCTGGATTTTCTTCTCTGTCCCATTGATTTGCTTGTCTACACTTGTGTGCTGTTTTAACTAATACAGTTGTGTACCCTGTTTTGACACTTTGCAGAACAAGTCCCTCCCTTATTATTCTTCCTTTAAAATTTTTGTTGGCTATTCTTGCTTGTTAACTTCTCCAGACAATTTTTATAATTTACTTATCAATTCCAATGGGCCTTGCAGGCATTGAATTTACATGTCACTTTGGGGAAGCAGTTAAATTCTGCTTTGGGGTAGGAAGAGGCAAGAAGAGAGCAAGACACCCTCGGCAAGTTTAGGTGAACTGATCCTGTGAATTTCAGGACAAGGCCACAGGCACTCTGGACAGGAGAGTTCCAAAGGCAGAAGGAATAAGGGACAGATACTGAAATCAGCTTCACTCTATCGTGCATTTACCAAAGAGTAAGCTAAAAAGGTTTTAAATGCAGCAATTTTGATAAACACTACCTGCTGGAATGATGTCCACTTAGTTGTATCACAGCCATTTGTTTTCCCAAATTGATGTTTACATCTATCAAAATAAACTAATATTCTCAAATTATTCAGTTATTTGCTGGGAACATGGTTCAAAAGAAAACAGAAACCAGTGGTAGGAGAAAGGAGGCAAAAATGGTGATGTGTAGGAGAGGAAGTTTACAATTGATTGTAATAAGAATACGGACAAATTAAAAAAATTCTGTTATGTGAATGTCTTGGACGGAAACTTTGCAAGGGAATTAAAGTTTATGCAATAAAAGGAAAGATACTAGATTACCATATTGATTCCTTCTTCACGGACCCATGAAAAAAGCAAGCATTAGATGCCAACCCTGAAAGTATCACAGCCCAAGGCCTCCCTAGTTTAACCCAGGGAACATCTGCATTATTTTCACAGCTGCAGGAGTGTTAGGAGTCCTATGAAAAAGAAACATTGCAGTCTTGAGCTATACATCTATCAATGCTTATTTCTATTTTTTTTTCTGTGGTGTTGATTTTTCTCTTTTGTTTTCTGCAAAAAGTAAGAAAGAGAGACCTGATTAGAATGCAATCCTCAGCGGCCTGCAGGGCTACAGTGGTGCTATAAAACCTCATTCTGATGGGGCCAATGGCAGGGAGCTATTTATAGACTGGCTCTGAAATTTCCTTGGTGACAAGGGTTGGAAGACGCTCTCTCCCCGCTGCTGGAAATATCCCCGGCCAGCTAGTGTGGCCTTGCCCCTATAACTTTGGAATTCTTCTCAAGTATTCATAGGTTCAGTATTATTTTCTTGTACATTAACAAATGATTCATGGTTGGAGACCTTTCATGAATATTTACAAATCCAATTGTGTATTATAATTTGTTTTGATGATAATGTATTCTCTTGAAGGAGAGATATTTCATTTTGATGGCTAAGCTTTGTACTGCCGCAACTAATGTCCGTGCTTGCATTTTTTTGTGCTTTGAAATTTATAAGCCGTCTATTATACATCACATTTCTGGGCATTGGCCAAAATCCTAACATTTTCTTCCTTCCCTTTATGTTTGTTCTTTTTTTCCTTCCCTCCAGCTTGACCATCTGTCTCCCTACTTTTGTTTCGGTAGAATCATGGACTAAGTACCTAGGGGTGAAACAGCACATGTCATCAAAGATTCAGTTTTCAGAAGTCATCTCTGATCTGTGGAAGTACAGAGTGACTTCTGCAAAGTGTTCTACATCTTGTTACCATCTGGTCCTATTACCTCACCTAGTTAGAGCACAGCTAACGAGGCCAAGGTCATCGATTCAGACCCCACATGATCCAGTTTACTTTGTACAGGGAAGAACGTTTTTATGTGGCCGTAGTCTGCAACTGCTAATACTGGCTGATCCATCTTGAAAATGAGCCCACACCGGAGGACCTGGGGAGAGTTGGGTAGCAGCCAAGCGCTCACCATGTTTACAAAAACTTCAAAGCATATGTTCTACAGCTGGACAGTCAGCAGAACCCCTATCTCAGTGCACTCTTTGTATTAAGCTTTCGAATAGATAGGACATGAACAATCATCTGTTTCACACATCTAAGGTCACATGGAGGAAGATAAGAACCCCCCAAATTAGTCCTGTCCTCTATGTCATTCTTCCTTTCTATTCATTTTTCCTAATCACATCCCTCTGTGAACTTACACATTTGAAAGACTGGCACCATCAAACCTGGTGAGGTAAGCCGACCCATATAACTGGGAGGAGAGTTGCAGTTAGATGAATACAATGTCTGAGGACGCTAAAGAACAGAAACTTTAAGCATCTTCTGCATTTGGCTTTTGTACTACTAATAGAAAATTTTCAGGATGATTTAAAATTTACAAGCCATTTCTGTATCTTCCACTCATTTGGTCCATCCAACGTGGGATTGGCTTGCCAGTTATTACTATATCTTTCAGATTAGACAAATTATGTACAGAAAGGTTACATTACTTGTTCAAGGTCACAGAAGTTATGTAGACTTTGGACCCTGATTCAGGGGTCTTTCCATGATATCACACTGTATTTTATTTCTTGACTTACACTTACAGAAATATCTCAACAGAAAATTGATTGTATTGTAGAAAGCATTTCTATTTTATTTTTGAGTTGATTAGGGAGGGCAGATTTCATACTTCTATAGTCATAATTACATACCAAACCAGATTTTTGAAACTTGAATATGGTCTCAAAAGGAGATTGAATAGATGTTTCTGAAAATCTTCCAGAGCTTTTTCAGAAAGGCCATGAGATATGGCAATTGATAAAGTTTCTGAAATTAAAGAGACCTGCTTTCAAATCCTTTCTCTGCCTCAGTTTATTTTTCAAACAATCCTACCCTCCATGATTAAGAAATAACCTTACATGATTAAGAAATAGCCTTGGCAACGGTCTTTCTGAAACTAATTTGTTCCAAACTGTGTCATAGTCCTGCTCAGAATCAAAGTTCAAAAGTAAGAAAATGATGAAAGGGATTTCAATTCAGAATCCAGGGAGTAGGAGGAAGCAAGATGTTCCTAGTCTCTCCCCCCCCCCCCCCGACCCCCAACACCCCCCCCCGCCCCCGCCAGCCCCCCAAGACCATTGCACTTTAATTGTGTGACATTTCTCTTCCAAATCAAGGCAGGTCTTATAGCCAAAGGGTCTCATTTACATTTTGCTGCTTTGCAGACCCTAGCATCATCTTACTTTACTTTTTACAACATTACATAATGCATTATGTCTTGATACAACTTAAGGCTTCCCGCTGACTGCTTAAAATTGCTAAGCAGAAGGTCAGACTAGATCAGTGAACATCTATTAAAATGCATAGGCAGCAACACAAACAGTAGGTAATAAGAACTCAGAGCAAGCCAAAGCCTCGTGAACTGTGAAGGAAAAAATAAACAAGGTGTTTCTTAATTTTGTGACTGCATCTTCGTTTCATTCATATTGATGGCTGTAGATTTAGATCCATCATTAGTTTGCCTTTTTGGAAATAGTTTGTTTTTCTTTTTGTGACATATTTTATACATTCAGAAGAATGCATAAAACATATGTACCATTTGAAAAACAATTACAAAACAACATCCATGAGCCTCTCAGGCCAAGAAGAAACTGGCCACAAGCCTCTCCAGAGTCAGACAGAATCTACCTCCACCAACAATAACACCAACCAAAGAAATACGTCCGTCTGAATGAACTTGTTTGTACAGATTTATCTCCTCTGTAGTTTACCCCCTAAAGACTTTAGTTTTATTTTGTCTTTGAAAATTATGCAAGTGAATTATACAGCTTTTTCTTTTTTGACTGCTTCATTCACTCGGTAGTATATCTGTAAGCTTTCTCCATGATAATGAATGAATATATAGTTTCTGTATTTTTATTGTTGTATAGTATAATATTATATTCCTAGTTAACAATTTTTATATTGATTCTATCTTGAGACACCTTGGATCATTTCCAGTTTGGGACTATTTTGAACAATGCTGCTATGAACACTACTGTATCTATGTCCTGGCTACGTAGTAAGAGTTTTTCCAGAGTACTCTTAGTACGTAGGGGGTAGAATGCTATATCATCGGACATGCATACTTTCAACTCTGCTAGAAGATACTAAACAACTTCCAAAATATTTTATCAATTTTCTCTCCCAAGACAGAGTTCCTATGGGTCCATTTTCTCACCAACACTTGAAATTGTCAGAGACTGTTCATTTTTGCCGATTTCATGGGTATATAATGGTTTTCCATTGTGGTCTTAATTTGCATTTCATTGCTTGCTAATGAGTTGATCACATTTTTTTTTTAGCAGCCATTTAGATTTCCTCTTTTGTGGAGTTTATTCAAATCCTGTGCCCATTTTCTTTCAGTTAGGCTATTTGTCTTCCTTATTTATCTTTTTGAGGATTATTTGTTCTATGAATGATTTTGAAGCAATGACTTAAAGAGATGGTGGAACTAGTCATGGGGATAACAAGGGAAGAAGATTCCAGGTAATGGAGGTCCAGTGCACGGTCCTATGCCAGAAGCCTGCCTGAGGTAACATAGTGAGAGGAAAATTAATAGTAGTTGAAGTCATAGGGATAATGGAGGGAGATCTTGTAGAAATCTTTGGCTTGGACTCTGAATGAAATGGGGAGTGACCGTAGGGTTCAGAGCGAAGGAGTGATATAACCTGACTCCTCCTCTTTTAAAAAGTTAATATATTTTTTGAACAGTTTTAGGTTTACAGAAAAATTTAGTGGGATCTAATGTTCTGTTGGAAGCATCTGTGCTTCCCTCCCTGCAACTATGGGCTCTGCAAAGTTAGAAGTTTTGGCCTCCAAGGGGCATAGTACCATAAAGGGACAGAATGAGATCTTATTGAACTATCTATTGTACCTGCTGCCAGGGCATTTTAGAGTCCTTTATAGGGACTAGCAAGTGAGAAGAGTAAGCATATTGGGAGGAGAGTAATCGTATTGACCTGAGAGTAGAAAGAGGCACATTGGCTGTTACACAGTAGGGGTAGAAAGGAGCATTTGTGGTACCCAGGTGTCCACTTGGATGTCTCTTAGAACTTCCCTGACAAATTACTTAGTACTTCCCTAAATGAACATGTGCAGGGACCCTTGAGAATAGTATATGATGACCGTGGGCTCAGATCCTGTTTGGTTTACACTACCAGGTAAAACACCAACACCCGTGTGGGCGTTGGCTGAGGGTAGGGACATTTACCGTGGACGATGGAGGAGGAGAGTGATCAGTACCAACTGTGGCCCTGAGACGGACTGCAGCAGTGAGGGCTGTAGTTTGTCTCATTACGTTTGCCCTGAGGAAAAGAGGTCAACGGATTCCTGGAAAATGTCTAGAGATGTGGATCGGTACAGAGCAAAGATGGAGTGTGGTGGACATGGAGATCAGGTGCTCAGGCTCTCTGCAAGCAAATCTTCTGTGGGAAGCATCGTTAGACGAACGCCTCTGTTTATATTCAGATATAATATGACGTTCACACTGAACCATGCTTCCCCTGGGCCATTTCCAGCGTGGTGAGGTTATTAGAGTTGGTATATTCTTGCCTCTAATGGGAAACCTCTGCTCTGTGAGCTTTCGTTAGCTGACGGTGATATTTTTAGAATTGTGTAATGGTCCAAGGCTTGTCCTACTCAATTCTCCTTTCTTTTCTCTCTTCTTTCACAGATGTCAGATCTATATTGTGGTCTCCCAGACTACCTCACTTGCCTCCCCCTTGCTCCTTCGCAAGCATGTTCCCCAGTAAATCTCAGGAACATCTAATCCCATTTTGGCATCTGTTACTTGGAAGACCTGAGCTGAAATAAGGTATGTTTAATATAGTTATCAAGATGGTTTAGTTTAAATCTACCATCTTGCTATCTCTTGTCTATTTCTTCCATTTGCTCTTCTCCATCCTTCTTTTGGATTGAGTTTTTTAAAATATGATTTTTTATTATCTATACCTTTTGTTTTATTTTTCAGCATTTAACTTTAGTATCATTTAAGTGTTGGTGTTTGACTTTCAAGTGATGCTATACCACTTCACATATGGTGTAAAACATGTACAGCAGGGTATATCCAATTTTCCCCTCCTGTCCTTTGAGCTATTTTCAGGCATTTTACTTCTGCATGTATTATAAGCCCCACAACACATTGCCGTTGTTTTTACTTTAGACAGTCAAATATCTTTTATAGATATTAAAAACGATAAAAATGTGTTTTATACTCTTCCACGTATTTGTCCTTTTTAGTGCTCATTACTGTATGTAGAGCCAATACGTAACGTCACGTTTTCCATCTTTCTTTAATTTCTTATAGTGCACATATGCTGCTGATAAATTTTCTCATATTTTGTCAGTCTGACAAGTTTATTTTGCTTTGATTTTTTTTTATTGTGGTAAGATATTCATAGTATAAAATTGACCATTTTAACAATTTTCAAGTGTACAGTTCTATGGCATTAAGTACATTCATGTTGTGTACCCGTCACCATTATCCATCTCCAGAAAGGTTTTTGATGCAACTCAGTACCCATCTGAACACCCATTCTCCCCTTCCCCCAGTCTCTGGCAACCACCACTCTACTTTCTGTCTCCATGAATTTAACTAGTCAGGAACCTCATATAAATGGAATCATAAACTTTTTGTCCTTTGATTGTGACTGGCTTATTTCACTGAGTATAATGTCTTTAATATTCATGCATGTGGTAGCATGTGTCAAAATTTCCTTCCTTTTTAAAGCTGAATGATATTCCATTTTATATGTATGCAACACATTTGGTTTATCCATTCATCCACCAATAGACCTTTTGGCTATTGTGAATAACGCTTCTATGAACACAGGTGTACAAATACCTGTTCAAGTACCTGTTTTTCCTTCTTTTGGGCATATGTGCAGAAATAGAATTACTAGGTCATATGGATATTAGGTTTCTTAGGGCAGCCATAATGAAGTACCACAGGCTGTGTAGCTTACAAAATAGATATTTATTTTCTCACAATTCTGAAGGCTGAAGGTCTAAGATCAATGTGGACTTGGTTGGTTTCTTCTGAGGCTTTTCTCTGGTTTGTAACTGTCTCCCTTCCCCCTGTGCCTTCCCTCTGTGCCTTTCTGTGGCCAAATTTCGTCTTCTTACAAGGACACCAGTCATATTGGACAAGGGCCAACCCTAATGGCCTCATTTTAACTTAATTACCTCTTTAAAAACCCTACTCCCAAAATAGTCACAAGCCAAGGTGCAAGGGGTTTGGACTTCAACTTATGAATTTTTGAGGTATAGACACAAATTTAGTCCATGATATTCTGTACTCTGGCTCTTCAAAATTCATGTTTTCCTTGCATGCAAAATGCATTCACAATAACCCCATCCCAAACAGCTCCAAAGGTCTTAACCTATTCCTGCAACAGCTCTTAAGACCAAAATCTCATCTAAAAATCATCTAAATCAGGTACGGGTGAGATTTGAGGTATGATTCACCCTGAGGGAAAATTTTTCTACTACTGTGAAGCTGTAAAACCAGAGAGAAGGTTATATACTTCCAAAATATAATGATGGGGCAGGCATAGTTTAGACATTTCCATTGTGAAAGGAATAAGTTGTAAAAGGCAAAAGATTTATGCAATCTGAAGAGAAACCAGAGTATTTTTTTCCAAATCCGATTACATGAGATTTCCCACTATCTTTTATTTTAAGTGTTTCATAGTTTTAGGTCTTATGTTTAAGTCTTTGATCCATTTTGAGTTAGTTTTTGTATATGGTATAAAGTAAGGCTCTAACTTGATTCTTTTGCTTGTGGATGTCCAATTTTCCCAGTAGCATTTGTTGAACAGACTGTCCTTTTCCCATTGAATAATCTTAGCACCTATGTTAAAAATTATTTTACTGTATATATGTGGGTTATTATTTCTGGGATCTCTATTCTATCTCACTGGTCTATACGTCTGCCTTTTTGCCAGTACCCCTCTGTTTTGGTTGTTATCATGAATTCAGGAAGGTGAGTTCTCCAGTTTTGTTCCTCAGTTTCAAGATTGTTTTGGCTTGGATTCCGCATGAATTTTGAAGATTCCAACATGAATCTTTTTTCTGTTTTAACCTGAAATAATTTTGTTGATATTTGAATCATTTTCAGTGGGACATTTGCTTTAAACCACAAGGTATCTCCACCTGGATTATCAGAGTAGAAAACCCCTTGCTCCATCCCTCAGACAAAATGGAGAAACAAACAAAACCCTGAACTCACAACTCAGATTAAAATAATATACTTTTCTTTTTGGTCTATCATCTGTATCACTCTTGGGAATTTTCTATGGATTTATTTTCTCCTTGTTACGGGTTCTATTTTTCCATATCTGGTAATTTTTGATTGATTGTTAAACCTTGTAAATTTTACATTATTGGTTGCGAGATGTTACTGTTTCTTTTAAGAGCATTTAATTTTCCTCTGTAACATACATAGTTAAATTATTAAGACAGTTTAAACTTTTGAGGCCTGCTTTTAAAATTTGTTAGGGCAGGTCCAGAGCAGCTTTTAGTGTAGGGATAATTTAGCCCCATTAGTAAGATGATACCCTTCTGCGGATTCTACTTGATATCCCATGCATTATATAATCTTTCTACTCTGGCTGATGGAAAATCAAACTATTCCCCACACTGTGAAATCCGGGAATTGCTCTACTACTCCCTCCTGGTGGTTCTTCTAACAGCATCAGGTTGTTTCCTCTCATGCGTGTACAGATTAGTACACAGCAAAAGACCCGCCGAGATCCCTCTGCAGATTTCCAGAGTTTTCTCTCCCTCTCCCTCTCCCTCTCTCTCCCTCTCCCTCTCTCTTCTTCTCCCTCTCTCTCCCTCTCCCTCTCCTTCTCCTCTTCCTCCCTCTCCCTCTCTCTTCTTTCCTCCTCCCTCTCCCTCTCCCTCTCCTTCTCTCTCCCTCTCCTCCCCTCTTCCTCTCTTTCTCTCTCCCTCTCCCTCCACTCCCTCTCCTTCTCTCTCTACCTCTCCGTCTCCCCCTTCCCCTCTTCCTTCCCCTCACCCTCTCTGGCCACATAAATCATTCTTCTCTCGTACTCTACCTCACCATTTCTAGATGTCTGGCCTGCTCAAACTCCAAACTCTGTCTCTGCACTTGGTGAGAATAATGGGCTTCTTGGGTTCCCCCTCTGGATACTAAGGCCTGGAAACTCCTCAGGCTTCAAGCTGGTACAATTATAAGGCTCCCCTTGTTTTTTCTCCCCTTCTCGCAGGGGTCACAGTCCTCCATTGACTGTTTCCTAACTCTTCTAAACCATTATTCCATACATTTGCCAGAAGTGAAAGTCTTCCAAGTTCTGTTTTCTAATTTTCATTATTATATTTCCTTTCGTTCAGAGGTTATTTAGAAGTGCCTTTTCTCTTCTCTTCTCTTCTGTTCTCTTCTGTTCTCTTCTGTTCTCTTCTCTTCCCTTCCCTCCCCTCCCCTCCCCTCCCCTGCCCTCCCCTCCCTTCCCCTCCTCTTTCTTTCTTTCTTTCTTTCTTTCTTTCTTTCTTTCTTTCTTTCTTTCTTTCTTTCTTTCTTTCTTTCTTTCTTTCTTTCATTAATTATAAGAATATTTAACATGATATTTATCCTCTTAATAAATTTTTAAATGAAAACTAGAGTATTGTTAAGTGTAGGCACAATGCTGTAGAGCAGATCTCCAGATAGAACCGTATTTCTTAATTTTCAAATATGGTGATTTTTTTTAGATACCTTTTTACAATAAAATTACATATTTTAATGAGACTTTGATTAAAGCATGTAAATTTAATGTTTTAAAATGTGTTGAGAGTTTCTCGATGGTAAATTAGACCAAGTGTGTCAACGTTGTTCAGTCTCCTATATCTTATTGCATACTTATTCTAATCGACATTTTATAGGTTTCTAGGTTGACTTGTTTTTTTTAGTACTTTAAAGATACTACTTCATTATATTCTGGTTCATATAGTTTCTGACATGATATCTGCTGTCATTCTTCTGATTTTTAGGGTGCATAACATGCCTTTTTTTCTCCCTCTACCTTTAAAGTTTTCTCTTTACCATTGGGGAATAGAAATTTTGTTATGATGTTCATTGATATAATTTTTTAGAGTTTATTCTGCTTAGGGATTGTGGAGCTTCTTGAACTGTAAATTTACAATTTTTATCAAATTTGGAAAAAAATTGAGCATTATTTCTTTAAATATTTTAGTGTTCCTCCTTTTTCTATGACTCTAATGAAGTCACATGTGAAGCCACTTAGATCACCAAGGCTTTATTTTTTTAGTTTTTTTTTTCCCTTGATTGAGCTTTCATTTGGATAGTTTCTATTGCTACATCTCTAAGTTCTTTGATATTTTCTTATATAGTGTCTAATTGTTAGTCTTTTCTAGTGTATTTTCATTTTAGGGCTTATTTTTTTAATCAACATAAATTTGATTTGGGTATTTTGCTACATTTTCCATATTTGTATTACAATATTTATGTTTTTCTTTACAGCCTTGAGTATAGGAACACATTTATCTTTAGTGGTTGAATGACTTCTTCCATCATTCCTATTATTTATGGGACTCTTTTTATTAATTATGAAACGCTTCTCCCATTTTCTGTAAACATAGTAATTTTTGATTGGCTGCTCTATACTTTACATTGTTAAGTGCTGGATATTGTTGTGCCCCTTTCAAGAGTACAGGTCTTATTTTGTTGCAGGCAGTTAAATCACATGTGTGTTAAAAGGTTCAATATGAACCTTTTGGAATGTGTTTTTAAATTCTTTTAGGATAGGTCTAGGACAGTCACTACTGTAGAGCTACTTTAGCTCCATTTATTTTTCCTTTTACGTTTGGGCCTTCAGGGGTCTCTCCTGACTAGTCCACATGTTCCACCAAATCTCTCCATTCCTGCTGGAGAGAACTCAAGTGGTTGTCAGTCCTGAGTGATCTCTGGAAACTATTAGCTTCCTGCTAATAGTTCTTCCCTTGAAAGTTGTTCTGGTCCATCCTTGTTGGCTTTTACCTTACACGTGTGTAGAATGATCTTCAACCAAAGACTCAAGAGGGCCCCATGTGTGTTTCTGGAGCTCTGTCTCTGTGTAACTTCCTGTTTTCTGCTTCTATAGCTGCCTCAGCCTCACCCAACTCCTGTTTCTTAATCTCAGGCAAGATTGGTGGATTCCGTTTTCCCTCTTCTAGCCCCTCATTCAGGATTCCCTTAGTCAGAAAATGATTTTCTGCTTTTTTAGGATCACAGATCTGTCCTATCTGTTGTTCAGTGTCTGAAAATAGTCATTTTTCTATGTTTTGCCCTGTTTTCTAATTGTTTCTAGCAGGGGAGAAAGTCTTGATTATTTTAGTCTCTTAGGTTTGAAAATGCAAGTTCCCTGGTTATTTTTTTTCCTCTTCTTCTTTTTTATTTCTCTTCGTGAATTGCTTATTTGATCTTCTCATATTCTGCTCTTAGGCAGCTAAATTTAAACTAAAATTTAGGACTTTAAATACATGTCTATGAATGTTCATTTTGTTCATTTGAAAGCATTCTTCTAGCTTGCTGAGTTCTTTTTGATTTTGTTATTCATGTTAGTTTTCCTTTTCAGTTCTTATTTTCAAGCTCTTCAAGATTCCTTCTTTATAATAATTCATGTAGTTGCTAAAATGTTATTGAACAACTGCAGGGTAATGAAGACTAGCATTTTTGGTTAACTGTGATGTATTAATAAAATATTTTGTATCTGGTTTAGCTACAAATTGTCAAGTGGTGAAGTAGTCCATAAGCAGCAGGCAGTTTTTAGGTTTGCTTGCCACGTTTCTGTAGATCCCATTGGTTAGGAGACAATGAGCCCTAATAAATTTATGTGACTTACTATCCATGGTACAGTATGAGCTTTACATTTACATCCGTACTTCTTGTTTCCGTAATCTCACTGGGAGTGATGTGGAGTGGACCAAGGTGGAATGTTGTTTATGGTGGATCTGTATCATACCTGAGGAACACTCAGTTCAGGAAACTCCCAATCTTATGACAAATATGCCCATCACCCCCTCCAGAGACATGGTCTTTGTTACGCTGGAATATAAACAAATCTACACTAGGGAGAAGAGGAAAGCTTTAATACCCTGGACTTTCTCCTTATACAATCATTGTTAAATTAACTCTAAGTGCCTTTGCTCAAAAGACTCAGAATGTGTAGAAATGACCTCTGTCATGTAGAGAGAATGTCTCTTAATGGAAACATATAAACCTTCTGTTAATGGCACTTCTGTTTATACTCATGTGATGTTAGGATAAAACTCACTTGTAGTCAAAATTATTCTTGAATAATTCCTGAATAATGTAAAATACCATATCTAGGAAATTTTATATAAAAATTCCTTACAGTAATCTGTATGCCAAATATATGGCGAAGGATGAAACCACGAGGATGTATGCTGTACACACTCTGATAATTGGTATTCCAAGCCATCTGTCACTATTCAATTTATTTTTCTCTTTTGCTTAGTGTTGAGTTTAAATAAGTTAATTATGCATATGATAAAACTTCAGTGTATTGCATATGTTTCCATTTTTTCCCACAAAAGTATCATGAAGGAATATGTCAATGCTTTTTAAAAAATAATCACTTTCTGCGATGCCTATTGAATTTTCCCGATTTTTCAGACTGGAGATAGAATAAATAGAAAATGCCATTAATTTTACATGGCTTATATACAGTTAACTCACAATGATTCCTAAGGAAAACTATTCTCTTTTATGAGTTCTCAAAAACACTGTAAATATAAGTATATGTCTTTAGAATTTGGGGGGCATCTGCTTTAACTTCTTTTGTTTTGATTTCTGAAATCAACTCTTACACCATCTACTCGTAGCTTCCAAAGAAAAGCCTTTCATCCTGTATATCACAATAGAATTTTCTCTGTTTTCCTACTTCATGCCAAACTGGCAAAGAGGTGATATAATCACAGTATGAATTTGAGAACAAATGCCATCGATCCTAGTTGGTTTTTGAGAAAGTCTAGCCTTGACATCAAATATCCTTACTTTAACTTCTCCAGTTAACAATGTGGAGACATTGAAGAAAATAAATAGTAAAAACTCAGGCAGTATAAAATGTACTTATGTGGTACTAATGCTGCTTAGGATTCTAATCTATCAACTTTTAAACGATTATCATAGCCTTCATATCGTTGCACATTTGTTAAGTGCCTACTATATTTAGAGCCTGTCTAAGTGCTGAGGACATGTTTTTAAAAAGGAAAATATGTTGCAAGTTAAGTAATAGTAAAGTATTTGAATAATTCAGTACAACAACAAAAGCACTGTCACAATGCATAATAGTCAATGAATTGCTCAGGCAGTAATTTCTGTGAAAGCTCAGATACATAATAGCCCTGACTTGAAGCAGGAATGGTCTGAGGAGATGTCTGCGGAGATGGGATAGAGATAAAATAACGTGAATAGAAAAGCTGGGAAGGGCCTTAATGGTCAGCTACCATTGTGAATAAAAGGACAAAGGGAGGGTCGGGCAAAGGGGTAGTAACTGAACCAGTCTGAGAGGCACATGGCTTTAAAGAAGGCTAACAAATGGAAAAACTGAAAGAAAGCTTTTGGTAAAATTGTTCAGGGCTTGAAATACCACGTTAAGAAGTATGAATAAACAGGCCAACACAGAAGTCTTAATAGACAGTGGGAAGAGAAGAAAAGCAGGGCATAATCAAGCTTAGTGAGTTTGTTCTGTCACACAAGCACCAGCAAAGCCCAGTGTAGTAGAGTGGACATGGTCAAAATGAATCCCCCAAGAGCGTACTGTCTATCTTCAGGCTTAGGGACAGTTCTTTATTACCCAAAGGAGCTTTCCCTAAATTTCCCAAACATTAGACTCCAGGAGCCTGGAGGAGGAGGCACACAGCTTATAAACTTAGCCAATAACATATGTGGTTTGGCAATTAAGTTTGCGAACATGTTACAATGATGTTGCTAACCTTTCCTAATATCAGAGGGATTATGCATTATGGATTTGTACAGACTGGAAAAACAGTTAACCAAGTTGGAAGTGCTGAAAAGGCTGCATGAAAAAGTTAGACGACCTGAATTTTTCACCAACAATTCATGGTTCTTGCATCACAACAATGCACAGCTCACACGGCACTGTCTGTGAGGGAGTGTTTCGCCAGTAAACAAATAACTGTATTGGAACACCCTTTCTACTCACCTGATCTGGTCCCCAATGACTTCTTTCTTTACCCAAAGATAAAGGAAATAATGAAAGGAAGACATTTTGATGACATTCAGGACATCAAGGGTAATACGATGACAGCTCTGATGGCCATTCCAGAAAGAGTTCCAAAATTGCTTTGGAGGGTGGACTAGGCACTGGAATTGGTGTCTAGCTTCCCAAGGGGAGTACTTCAAAGGTGATCTTAGTGATATTCAGCAATGAGGTATGTAGCACTTTTTCTAGGATGAATTCGGGAATGTAATTGTCTGACCTCATAGTTCTAAGTCATTGGGGTCTACATTGTCTGAATCCTCTAGAAGTTATGGCTCAAATTGAGAACG
Organism: Rhinolophus ferrumequinum; assembly: GCF_004115265.2. NCBI lineage: Eukaryota > Metazoa > Chordata > Mammalia > Chiroptera > Rhinolophidae > Rhinolophus > Rhinolophus ferrumequinum. Next base: position 42,198,976 of record NC_046301.1, read on the forward strand.
CTTGTAAGGCAGTGGGAAGAGGAAAGCAATAAACATGTATATTCTGTCAGTTAGAGTGAAGTCTATGTTGAAAAATAAAGTGGCGAAGAGTGTTGGAGGATGTTGTCACTTTGGATGAGGAGGTTAGGGTAGACCTCACTGAGAGGGGACACTTGAGGAAAAACAGGATGGGAGAGAACAGGTCCAAAGTGTGTGTGTGTGATGGGAAGAGCAAGGACAAAGACCCCACAGCTGGAGCAAACTTGCCCTGTTTAAGGAACAGCGTTGAGTGGGCAAGTGGGAGAGGTGTTAGGAAGTGGGGTCAAGGATGCAGGGACAGGAGGGATGAGGTTCAGCCCCAGGTGGAGGTCTCAATAATGACTTTACTCTGAATGAGGTGGGAAGGCCTTGGAGGGTATAGAGCAGACAAGTGTCACAATTTATCCTATTGTATTTCATTGCACTTAAGACATCTTCAGTGTTAAGGTCTATCATTGTTTCGTGTACCACTAAAGGGGACAAAAAGTTGTCATCTAAATGATGACACGAAGCTTTCTTTTTATTCATTATAGTTCTCATCCTGATTTCAGAAATGTTAAAATGTAAAGAAAAAGTGCTTGGGAAATACAAAATGCACTGCATTTTTAAAATTTCATTGTCTGCTTAATTGACAATAGGCTACTGGGGAGGCTATCACAACAAAACACACAAGAAATAATTGTGTTTGGACCAGATGGGTGTGTGAGAAATGGTCAGACTTTCGATATATTTTTAGTGAGAGAAAACCAACAGAATGGTTTTCGGTCATGGGAATAGTAAGTTGTCATTTACTGAAATGGGAACCACTTTGAGAGGAACAGACTTCGTAAGGGACAATCAGAACTTTGATTTGGACATGGTAAAGTTGAGAGTCCAAAGGGACATGTTGGGTAAGCAGTTAGAATACACGTGCACACACACATGTGCACACACACACAAACACACACACAGTCCTCAATATTTGTGAATTCCGTATTTGTGAATTTGCCTACTCATTAAAATTTATTTGTAACCCCCAAAATAATAAGCAATACATTCATATTCACGGTCATTCATGGATACTTATAGAATGGTAAAATTTTGAGGCTCCCAATGTGCAACATTCCCAGCAAAAGCTGAACAAGACGATGCCCTGCCTTTTTGTTTCAGCTCTCATACTATCACAGTAGTCTTTGTGTGGTCTATTTAGTGCTTCAGTTTTTGCATGTTTGTGCTTTTTGTTGGTGATTTGGCTGTTTTAAAATGGCCAAGTGTACTGCTGAAGTGCTGTCTAGTGTTCCTAAGTACAAGAAGCCTGTGAGGTGCTTATGGAGAGAATCCATGTGTTAAAGTTTGTTCAGGCATGAGTTACAGTGCTCTCGGTCGTGAGTTCAACCTTAAGCAGCAATACATGTTATATGCTTGTCTTTAAACATAAACATACATAAAACAAGGTTATGTATTGATCAGTTGATTAGTGTTGTGACCAGAGGATCACAGGAACATAACCTTTTATTTCCCCTAGAAGCAATGGTTCAGTATTTGCTAATTCAGTGGCAGTGGTGACTTCAGAGAACATCAGCTACTGTGAATAATGAGAATCAAATATATATATATGTTAAATATATATATATATAATATATATATTTATATATTATATATATATTATATATTATATATATGAGAGAGATTATATATATATATATTTATATGAGAGAGATAATATATATTCATGAGAGAGAGAGAGCCAAAAAAAAATGTATACACATTTTAAAAAAGGAAAACAACTGTATTAAAATTACACTGATGGTAACCACTTTGAGCACCTCTTGTAATTGCAGAAGTCAAACGTGACTCGTATTCATCTTTTGTTGTTGGTGTATGTTGAGTATTACAATTTTAATACTTTTTTCCTTTCTTAAAATTTATATACATTTTTTGGCACCCTCTGTGTGTATATATATGTACAGTATATGTATATGTATATATACACGTACACACATATATCTATATCTATATATCTATATCTATATATCATCTCCATCTCTATCTATATTCTGGAGTTCAGTGATTTTAAGGGTAGATTGGGAGACATCAGTATATATCCACAGTTAAAAGTTCCATTATCCCATAATTACACAGATTTGAAAGAAATAATTCAAATTCCTCTAGACCAGTTCTTTTTAAACTGGGGTCTATGGACTGTATATTATCAACATGCAAAGAGATAATCACCAAGATCGAGAGTAAGCATTTAGAAACTTTTATAGCACTTGACAGGCAATATTATATCTTTGAATGTAATAATAAAAATTGGGCTTGTATTTTGTATGTGTGCTATTTTATTTTTATAATAATTTGTTTTTATTATATTTTATAAAATATCCATAGGTGGTAATGGGGGAAGAATAGTGCTTCCCCACTGATAGTTTAGCGGCACTGCTATAGAAGTTGGTTTCATCTACTCTGTCCTACATTCTAAAGGTCAAGTAGCTGTGAACCAGAGGTTAGCATGAGCATTTTAAAAATAATGGATGAAAAACATTTAGAATAAAAAATGACAACTAGTGAGGATGAAAGATTAAGACATGAGAGCTTAGTCTTTCTGTTCAAAATGTGGTCCATAGACCAGCAGCAGCGTTGGCATGATCTGGGAGCTTGATAGAAATGCAGAATCTTAGGCCTGCCCCCTCTCAGAACCACGGAATCAGAATCTGCATTTTAGTAAGATCCCCAAGTGGTCCCTATGCACATTCAGTGTGTGAGAAGCCCCAAGTTAGAAATGTAAGATTATGATCAAATATAATAGTTATCACACAGTTAAATTAGTGGATCTAGGAATTAATAGGAAAGTGATCGGTGGTGGTCAGAGTGGCAGTAGCGAGAAGTCAAAACACCTCAGCAGGATCAAACGAAAATGGGATGTTGATGCTTGGCCTCAGTTCTATGGTTCATTTTACTGGTAAGGAGAAAGGTGAAGACCCTCAGTCTTCTAGACGCATGGAGCTGTCCAGGCAGGGAACCCGAGGGCCTGCTCCCAAGTTCTCATGGAGAACCTTCCAAGTGCTGTGCCACAGCTGTGGGACTTGTGTCACTTTCACGCTCTGTGCTCCAGGCACCTTGACTTTGTTGGTTAGCAGGATTTTCTTTGGCCTACTAAGTGATGAACTATCACATCTTCACAGGTTTTTAAACACCTCACCAGAGGGGAAGGAGGTATTAGGATCTTGCTAACTTTCTCTGTATTATAGCAGGAACCTGCCGGGTTTCTTGGGGATGGAAACTATAATAAAAATTCTCATACTTTTTATCTTTTTGTCCCATACAATCCACTGCAAATACCCCATTGAGTTTGTGTGCATGTGTGTTTATGCAAATTTAGGTGATGGTGTGGAAAGAAAAGCACTGGGCAGTGTGGGTCACACATTAATGAATTCCGCGCACCATTTTCCACCACCTGGCTTTGTAACCATTAGTCACTCTTGAGCCTTTATCTTTAATATCTGTAAGATAAAGGGTTGGACTAAATAATCTTTGAAGTTTGTGTTGACATTCTGTGATTTTTCAGTAGGCAAAGATCACTGTCTCCTTCTCCATTTACTTCTCCCAGAGTAAGTCAGTATCGTTGAATGACCAGCAGATGGATAGCACTTAGAGACAAGTATATTTTGTCATTTGTGAGACTGCTCGAAAGGGGCAAGTTCCCATTGAAGGGTATTTAGTGATGATCATGGTGGCTGGAATTGAACAAAGCCTCTCAAAGGAGACTGACAAATTTCTATTCCCAAGGCGGAGAGAAAGGAGTTTCAGGATGACTTCTATTAGAATAGATCTATTCTAATCAAATCTTCATTGTCTTTGGAAGAACATTCTGAGGATCCTGCTTTTTGTCTCGCTGAGGTGGCGATGTTGTGGGCAATGAAATTAAATTCAAATATACATTATTAAATAATAATACATGTTCTAACATCATCTTTTAAAATAGCACCATCGTCACAATGTTTAGGAAAACCAGAGTGTCTCTGTCAGCAGAATGGTCAAGTAGGATTTACTCAATATGGCATTGATTATCTTAATCAAAAGGAACGTATGCTGCCAGAGTTCTGGGAAGGATGGCAGCGGGGGCACAAACACTCTGCTCCCACTCCCTCCCTCCCACCAGAACTGGCTGAAATGACAAAGAAATATAAAAATAGAAGAAAACCAGGATCAATGATGCAAACTAAGAAGGTGTATCATTTCTTGTCACAAAAGGCAGAGTCTCTGCTGGCTTTCCGGCAGATGGAACCAATGTGAAAGCTGTCAGAAACCAACTCACAATTCTCGTCCATGAAAACGCTGGGAAGTCACAAAGAGCTAAAATAGACTTAAGGCATGGAATTGTGGGTAGGGTATGGGAGAAAGAGAAGGAGGGACGGGACACAGAGAGAGGAGGGAGAGAGGGAGTGAAGGAAAGAGGGAGGGAGAGAGAGAGAGAGAGAGAGAGAGAGAGAGAGAGAGAGAGAGAGAGAGAGAGAGAGAGAAAGATTGCTCTACGTGCAACAACTTTTGCACCCAGAGATAGCTACACTTGGAGGTTGCCAAACTAAACAGAACTTGTAGGATTTCTCCTGACTCAGTTTCTTCCAGAATGTTTTAGGGCTCCTGCTATGCTGCACGGACAGTTCTTGGACACTACAGTGCTCTCTGCTGTTGGGACAGGCAGTAATACCAGTTACAGAGAGTACTTAACTAAGATGGAGGCTTGGTTGAAAAGAAGCTAGATACAGTAAAGCTCCCTAGTATGATATTTTCAGTAAACACAGAGAAGAAGCCATGCAGAGACAAAATTTACCTGCTGAGACTATCCTTAGCATCAGTTCCCTCTCTATCTTTCTTATATCACCACATTATGGATCAGAAAAATTTAAGTAAGCTGACATCATCCAACCTCCAGACAAAGACATGGGAGAATTCTAATACAATTTAGTGGAATAATATGGAAAGGCAGAGAGAAACCACCTTCAGTCCTTTGAGGTAAATGCCAGGACAGGGTAGACCTTGTCTTATTCAAATGTAAAAGCTGGATGCTTATATTAAAAAAATACATGGTTGAATCATTCTAGATATTAGTTTTCTAAGGGTATCTGTGTGTCTGGTGGGAGAAAAGGGCAGAGTTTGGAAAATAGGGAAACATGAAAGAATGAAGTAAGGGGTTGGGAATTATAATTGGGGTAAGAAGAAAGAAATTGGATGAGCTAATGATCACAAAAATGTTGATAGAGCTTTCTCCTATGAATGCATAACTGGAAGTATACATAAAGTGAAAAACATAACAGCGTCAACAACAGAATGAAAACAGAAGTTCTTGAAGTGAGTGGGATGGGAGAGTAGCCTTTTTGGAAGTGGTGGTTCCTAGCAGGTGGAGAGAAAGTTGAGACCAACGTAGTCATTCTTCAGCTTGTACCCGGAGTTGATTGCCTCTGATAACCTTTTAGGAAACTTTACTTTGACGCTTGCCTATTGAATCAGGGGGTGTATAACCTTAAGACAAATAAACAGTCATAGAATTGAGAGTGGAAGCTAGGAATGAGAGAATGGGGTAGGGAGGGCGTGTGACAGGGATTCTAGGCCTGACGATGAACTTCCCAGCTGAGAACGCTAAAGCAGAGATCCATGGACCTGAAAACTAACAAACAAACAAACCCCCAAAAGGAAACAAAGAAAAATGCTAGACTTGCAAAAATAATTTGTGATTAAATTATGAAAGACTGAAACAAAGCAAATGTAGTTTTGGAATATCAACCTTCTTAAGAAACACCTCAAAGGAGATTTGACTTTGGGTGGTGAACACACAATGCAATATATAGATGATGTATTATATAATTGTACACTTGAAACTCATATAATTTAACCAATGTCACCCCAATACATTTAATAAAAATGTTAGCAACATCCTGATTAAGCAATTATTTGATGTGGTTGCGCCAAGCTATGAATCTCCTTTGTTAGAACAACCCATTAACTTAGAAGAGAAAGAAATAAAGAAAATGGCTTGGTTTAAATGTTAAACTACAGGAAATTGATTAATAAATGATGGTATGGTTATATAATAAAATACTTTGCAGTCATGGCTTGAAATAATTTTAATAAGGTATATTATAATATATTTTAAGTGAAAACACACATTACAAATCAATATGCAGTTTTGTGTCTGGAATCTGCACCCCTCCACCTCCCACTCACACCTACCTACCCACCTGCTGACTTAATATTTCTCTAAATTGTCTATCAGGAGAGAGATTATAGCATAACAAAATTGTGGCCCATGGAGTCAGATCTGCTTGGGTTTATATATATATGCAAGGTCTACTCTAGAGAAATTTTTTGATATCTCTTTGCTTCTGTTGTCTCACTTTAACATGAAAATATTAATAGTATCTACCTCATGTGGCTTTTCTAAAGTATAAATTATGTAATTCATGTAAAACAAGTAACAGAGTACCTGGATACCATAAATGCATGTCACATTTAATGTTAATTTTTAATTATATATTACACAAAAATGTATAGAAAAGTCAAATATATATCTAGTGGTTATATCCTGGTGGTGACATTATACAAATATAATTATGTATATTATGAATTTATTATGTATATTATGAATTATGAATGTATGAATTTCTTTATACCTTTTTATGTTTTCTAAGCTTTCTACAGCAAACATGCATTTACAGTACACTAACAAAAATAGATATGATACACACATAGGAAAAAAGGAAAAACCATTCATAGATTCTTACATTGGGTCAAAATATCATTTATAAGTATATTATTTATAAGACATAGCCACAATTTATTGATCCAGAGGGATTAGAAGTAAAAAGTTGTCAAAAAGGCATGAAAACTCAATGTAATAATAAATGCAATGTTTGCCGTATTAATATAATTTTCAGAGGAAGGCACATAGAAGCTCTTTTTTTAAATACAATCCAAAAGTATAACAAAGTAGGCTTGAAGCTTTGTGTTTCAGATAACATATCATCAGACTATATTTAAATAAATTCTTTATAGAAATACATAAAGAAATCTAATGGCAGATAAGAATAGCTGGAGATTTTAACATACTTGTTTCAGGCTTTGATAGAAAGATTATAAAACAGATAGTGATAAAGAGATTCTGGTCTCGGGTGTAGAGATCCAGGCATAGAATTTTGACTCAACCAACAATTTTACTACTTTCAGGTGGGTAGTTAACGTATAATTAAGCCTCAGTTGCCCCGCTTGTCCAATGAAATTAATATATGTCCTTACATTGCAAAAGTGTTTGTTATAAGTGTACACGAGAGAACAGTGGGTGGGCAGATGGTCCTAAGTTGAAGAAAAGGCCTTGAGGGTTGAAGGATACTTAGGATTGTTCCATGAACATAAGGAGGAAGGAAGAATTCCCCTTAGTGTAAGAAATGATAGCATATGGAAGGCATAGAGGCATGGAAAATCAGGATGGCATTTGTTGCTTTTTTTTTTTCTTTATTATTAGTCTTTAAGGCAAAACAACAGCAGTGGTATAGTGTTGGTTTAGTTGGAACATACCAACTGGATTGATGGGAGAAAATGCTGGAGAGAATGAGCTTGTGATGGGAACATCCATAGTGGTTCAGAACCCTGGACTTGAATCTACCTCCAGGATTCAAATTCTGTCTCTACCACCTAATATTTATCTGCTGTTAAAGATACTGCTTAATTCCTTCATAACTCAGTTTTCTTGACTGTAAAATGGTGTGCTAATGATGCCTAAAATGCTGTTACAGATACTATTGCATAGGTTCTTTAAAATGTGTAAGGAGGTAACATAAATATATTTAACAAGCTCAGAACAATCCTTGGCATGTATTATTTAGCTATTCTTGTTTATTGTTGTTGATAATGTTTTATTACTCCAATGAGGAGCTATGGCCTTCTCCAGTAGGTTAAAGAAACCATTAAAGAATTTTAAGCCAGGCAACACAAATCAACTTTGTGTTTCGTAAAAACAACTCTGGTAACACTGTGATGAGCGGATATGAGTCAGTTTTCTTTGTATTTCTTCGTGTTGGATAATGAGAACTGAGTCAATCTGATGTTTTATTTTGCATTATTAACTTTCCATCATAAATATGTTGCTGCAAAGGGTAGCATGAGGATCTAATGACTCGAGAGATCTTTGAAAGGGAGGTGGATGCATTGCAGCTCTGGTAAGTGTTGTGTCGCTGTCCCTGTTTTTCTGGTCGTTACAGTCTCTGAGGAGTGTTTCTGCCGAATGCGAACCATCAGCATTAATTTTGGAAGCTTGGTAGACATTTTAATCTTTGTGGCCTGATCTGGAGGGAAAACAGATAAACCAAGTCTCCCCTTCTGCCTACAAAACAATCAATATCACAGAAGAAAATGAAAAGCACTTAAGCCACGCTTCCTGAATGGATACCCCCAAGAAACATAAGGGATTTTTCCTCAGGAAAGTTATTTTGGGGATTTGAATCCTTTATATACCAAAGACAAACGGTTCAGAAAGGGGGATTAGTAGAGTCTCTGGGAATGATAAAGAGCATAAGGTCATTGCTGCGGTTGACAGAAATAGAAAGGTTTCCTTAGAAAATGTCAGTTAGGAGAAACATTGCTATTTATAAAGTATCCAGACCAGTCGGATGAGGGCAATTCTTCCTTGTCATTTGGCAGAGGCGATCTTTTATTTGATATACATTTCTGAATGCTTGACAGTGCCCCTCACGCCTCTGAAATCAGTTATTAAGAAGATATGGAAATCCCACAATAAGGTATTTCATTCAGTTGGTCAGAACACTGTGTGGGAGTCACAGATACCTCCCTGTTATTAAAACCCATCTATACTTTTCCATCCTGTCCTTCGTTGACTTATCCTTTAGTTTAGATTTTACCACCTCCTGATAATCACTCTTGATCCCACTCGCCAAGACTGGATTATGGGTCCTTGTATGTGCTCCCCTAGAACTCTCTTCTTCCCCCTTTTGAAACGTTTATAACACTATATTATAAGGGTCTATTTAAAATTTTTTCCCCCAAAGCTATGAACTCCTTGAAAACATGCTTTGCCACTGTATTTGCATCATGTAGAAGAATATTGGGGACATAGTAAGTGATGAAAAAATATTTCTGAGAGAGAGAAGGAGCATGAGTTTGTGACATTATAAGATTATTAAGTCCCATGTAGTTGAATTTTCAGAGAAGACGGCATTGAGTACATTTCAGAGAAGATGGCATTGAGTACATCTGAGTCTCCAACTGTGCTTAATTTCTTTCACGCTATGCTTAGCACAGAACTAAACACACTAATTATATAAATAAAATTGTTTTAAAATATATGAATAGATTTGAATCTATTTTATAATTTGAAAGGATAAAAAGCTTTGTAATCTTCAGTAAATCTAAACCAAACCCAGTATATTATATTATATTATATTATATTATATTATATTATACTATCCTAAGTATTATATTATACTCAGTATTATATTATACCCAGTATTTTATTATATTATACCTGGTATTATATTATAGAATATAAGACCCAGTCATATAATAAAATAAGACCGGCTCTTATATTAATTTTTGCTCCAAAAGATGCATTAGAGCCCATTGTCTGGCTAGGTCTTATTTTCAGGGAAACACGGTAGATGGCGTAGCTTTGCTCTGGAATACTATGGGTCAGTGCTGCGACTCTTCAAGTAGGCCTTGCTAGAGACTCCACAGAGTATTCTTACCTGTCGTGAATTCCTCTGGCACCACTGACTCTGCTCACACTGCTTGATTTGCAGGACATTCTGTAGAACCTTCCTTTGTGCCCCACTCAAAACTGGCAAACTTCCATGTTACCTATTAAATGAATCAGAGAAATATTCCTCAAGTGGTATATAATACGTTCCAAATCCAAAAAGGTACTATTGAAACCTAAAAACTTCACCAGTGTGTCTGCCCCTGAATATTTCTGGAATTTATCTTCTGCCCTTTGGCATACCTATATCTCATGAGGAAATTTAGTGTACTTGCCAGTTCCTGTTCACAGGTCCAATTAAAATGATGTTGTCAATACAATGGAGCGGTATTGTGTTTTTCTAAATGTCAGGAATATCAAGGTCCCTGGAGAGCATATGATTAGAGCGAGCAGGAAAGTTAGCATAGCTGTGAGACAAGAGAGGAAATATATATTGCAACTGAAAGTAAACTGCTTTTGATTCTCCCTACTGAGGGGACCTGAGAAGGAAGACTTTGCCCAATCAGATCTCCACACCAATGTCAGACTGTGATGATTCAGTTTGGCAGTTGCATTTGGATCTTCCTCCTGGTCAGTTTTACCTGAGTCCACGCCATTAGCCACAGTCCAACCAGTTATTGCAGAGACGAGGTTGTGTGGATAAATGTGTACATATTAGGACTGCCGCCACTACAGCCTTCAAGTCTTGAATGTGCCACTAATTTAGGCACGTCCTCCCGGGTTGCAGTATTGCTTCTGATTTACTTACTTGGCTGGAGGGGAAGTGTTTTATGAGTTTCCAGTTGGCTGTAATAATCCTCCTTCTCATATCAGAGAATCAATTGAAAAGTTTCCCAAATCTAAGTAGAGCTATCCCAATTAGTCACCAGAAGACTGTGGGGAAAAAAAAAATCACAGGTGGGAGCATGAGGCCAATGGAGTCACCATGAGACAGATTGAGGACAGAACTCCACTTTATATTACCACTCATGAATGTAACCAAAAACTCGTAATGATATTTTGGGTCCCCAATTATGTGACAGCTCAGACCCGCACTGTTGTCCTCAAAAGGTCTGTGTTTTCCACTTTTTGTAGCGTACGCTTTTTCTGACCAATGGCTGCAGTTTCCTTTGGGGAATATTACAGGGACTATTAAATGAATATACTTACAGTATGTTTCCGGAAGAATTTGTCAGCTAGTTACCTCTCATCTCCTGTCTTCCATCAGCTATTATCATGTCCTGTGAGATAGTAACACTCCCTTACTTGTAGGCTGCATTCCCCAGTAAGCAGTTACTGGGAAAGCTCAGTTAAGTTCAATCCATATTTATAAGTTGGAACTGTATTCACAGCTCGTAAGCCTGTAGGGATGACTGAGGTAACATCAGCAACCTGGCCCCACAAACAAAAGCACAGCACAAGTGTATCCTAGGGCTGCTCTGGTCAGAAAACCATGCAAATGCAGGTTATCTGGGGTAGCTCATACGAGGTGAGACAATTAAGTTCGCGAACTCATCCTAGAAAAAGTGCTACATACCTCATTGCTGAATATCACTACAGACACCTTTGAAGTACTCCCCTTGGGAAGCTATGCACTGATGCCAGCACCTAGTCTGTCCTTCAAAGCAATTTTGGAACTCTTTCTCTGGAATGGACATTAGAGGGGTCATCGTATTACCCTTGATGTCCTGAATGTCATCAAAATGTCTTCCTTTCAATATTTCCTGTATCTTCAGGTAAAGAAAGAAGTCATTGGGGGCCAGATCAGGTGAGTAAGGAGGGTGTTCCAATACAGTTATTTGTTTACTGGCTAAAAAGTCCCTCACAGACAGTGCCTTGTGAGCTGGTGCATTGTCGTGATTTAAGAGCCATGAATTGCTGGTGAAAAGTTCAGGTCGTCTAACTTTTTCATGCAGTCAGCACTTCCAAATAGTAAACTTGGTTAACTGTTTTTCCAGTTGGTACAAATTCATAATGAATAATCCCTCTGACATAAAAAAAAAAAAAAAAAAGAAAAAAAAAGGTTAGCAACATGGTTGCAACATGTTCAAGAACTTAATTGTCGGACTTCGTAGACTGGGCTTAAATACCATTAACAGGATTATCAGGTGTCTACTGGTTGTGCTTGATTTTCTGTCTAACATTGTTTGATTGTCCTACCTTCCAAATGCTGGATCTCTCAGGGGGTGCATGTGAGGGTTCTTCAGAGAATTCAGTGGGATTGGACACCCAAAAAGTAAGTGTCCAATATTATTTAGACTAATTTTAAGTTATCTTTAGCTTCATTCTAGGTTTGGAGAAGCTCAGATCTTTGCCAATTCAACCCTATCCTAAGAGAACTATGTATTCTATGTGTCCTAATGACATTGCCTCTTGTAATTCTTAATATTCTAAGTGGGTATTCTGAGATATGTAATAATAAATATATTATTAAATATTAAAGGTATTCTAAGGAGGATTCCATATTCTGGGCTAAATGTCAACAATGTAAGCAGGTTTAATGTTTCAAAATGCTCTGGAATTGTTGAGCTAATATTGGAAAGAGATTGGGGCATTCCTCAGGCCCAAAAGGGAAAATTTTAAATTCTAACAATAGCGCATGAATATTGATTTTATAGCGAATGCCAGGAACTCAACAATTTACAAGCATTATATAGATTAATTTTCAGTCATCCTATGAAGTAGAGCCTATTATCTCCATTTCATAGGTAAGAAAATTGAGAGTAAAAGATACTGTCACAGAGTAAATATCAGAACTAGGACTGGACTTAAGTCTATCTGATGCTGAAGTTTATTCTCTTAACCACTGTACTTTCCTTCCCCCTGGAATGTGATAAAACTGTCTTTAGCCTGGCCTCTTCTGGAGCCACATTTATATATCAGCACCTCTAACAGGTCTGGGTATAAAAGAATTATAAAATAATTCTTGCAGAACCTAATCCCTCCAGGAAGTTATCTGTTCAAGATACTGGATAAGTCTCTAGAGACTCAGGCTCCATCAACGTTCCTTTTAACCTTTTGCAACATAACCCCTTTATCCAGAATAAAGAAGGGGTCCACGTTAGGAGGGGGCCCGTCCTACCTACTTTGTAGTTAACTATCTTATTTAATCCTGATTCTTGAATTTTTTAAACACTGTGAGGATTTTTAGCTTTATCACCTGGAACTTCAGTGATACTGGATTTGGACCATGAAAGAATTTCATTTTGCGTGGAGTCAGCGACTCCATTTGTTGTCTGTCCTCTCTTGTTTGAAAGCTCTCTCAACATGGTGACCTCTTCCCATCATCCATGGCAGTAGGGTTCCAACATTTTCATGTGGCCTCTTTGTAGGCCTGGTTAGCACATGAGTTACTCAGTACACTATATTATTTAATTTTCTTAAGTAATTCATTTTCTGTGTCAGGTATAAATTGGATTGTCACAATTTAAACACATAGAAAACTGAAACACCATTTCCCTTTGTTTTTCATTTCCTTTCCTAGCCACGATTGCCACTCAGAAGAAAATTTATCTTGTCCTTACTTGCTTTCAATTGAAAAGTCTGCTTTGGGTAATATTCCCATTCAAGTATTATCATCTCAATTACTCCTCACAGCTCTTTTTATGCATGTCCTTTTTTCTTATAGGTCTTTTGTGTACTATTTTTAATTTAATGGTAGTGTAACGGACATCTCCCTTTGTTACTTGGTATTATTTTTTTATGCTCTTAATTATTCTATACTCCAAAAATGCTTATATTTTACTGACTCAGTAAATATGACATGATTAGGCCATTTCTAATATAAATTTCATAATAGGCCTTCTGGTTTATTATGTCACGACATCATCAAAGCTTTGCCTCATACCTAGCATATAGTATATAACCTATGAAAGTTTGCCTCTGTCTGGCAAAGCTCCCTCTCTTTTTATTCCCCTTCCTCTTTTATTTTCCCTAAAAAGGCATTCTCCACATATTAACTCAAAAAAATAAAAACCTGGGGGAATTTTCCAGTAAGCAATCTATAAATAGGGATAAATTTTTCATCCTAGTCATTTTGGTTATTGCTCATAGAAGCCTGCAGTGCTTAACAAATTGCCCAAAAGCCTATTTTTCATGGGGTGACGCTTAGAGTGTTGCAAGTTTCAGATGAAAAATGTAAGCCCAGGATCGCAGCTCTTATGAAGATTTTGCCATGGTTTGTATAGTCTTAGAGGCCAGAGACAGTGGGGTCTGCTGCTGTCAAGACAAGCAAGGCTTTCCTGTAAAAACAAAAAGTAAACAAATAAAAACAAGGTTTGGTGGCATAAACCAATGCGTTCTTATTTCTTGTTAGTGCTTCATGCCCATTGCGGACCAGCAGGGCTCCATTCACTGGAACAGCTCAGTGACAGAGCAGCCACCTTCTTGAATGCCAGACACGTCCCAGAGCGACAGAGCATGGCAAAGCATGCACTGGCTCTTACAGCTTCTAACAGCAGTGACTCCCATTTCAAACTCAGCCACATGACCACTCCCAACCTAAGAGGGTGAAGGAAATGCTGCTCCATGTGCCTGACAGAAGAGCCAGGGATACTTGGGAAAAGAGCACCATGACATCCACGGTAGGATGTATTTTGTGTCTGAAGAGTGTTCATTCAGCTTCTACTATAGTGTCAGTGTCACACGGAAGATGCACAGAGGGAAAATGGGCACTGCTAAAATTTGGAGTCAGACTCCTTTATGGCTGATAAGTAGGATGGAAGCACTTGTGAACTCTAAAAAGTTTGTTTGGATCTCTGGCTGAAGGCCCTTCCCAGAGGGAGACTGGGGAGACTGGGTCATTTCCCCCAGATCCTCAGCTTGTTGTGTCTCACTTTACGGGGACAACATGGAAGGAAATCTAAGCCCAAGTGAAATGAGACCAAAGGAGCTGTTTTCTTTTTATCATCTGAGCCAGAGCCAGTAGAAGTGTCCCGCTGTTGGGGCCCTAGTTGGTCAGAAAGCCCACCCAAGTGGGGCAGCCCCTGATTTAGCCGCCCATTCCAACTAGATAGGTACATGGAGAGAGAGGACAATCCAAAGAGTTAAGAATACAAAGTAATTATGGCACAAATCATGATTTTAACCCTTTTTGCTATAACTCTAAAAAGGTCCAAAGGAAAAGATCTTTGCATCTTCCCTCCTCAAAATTGAAGTGAAAGGTGAAAGTGGTGCTTGAATTCCTCTGAAAGGGTATCACTGACCTTAGGTAAGGATTCAGTTTTACTCACTTTCTTAATATGGAGAGATTCCCCAGTCACGGGGAAAACACTAACTTTCTGTCTCCCTAATTATTGATAAAAAGAACTGCTGTTGCTCTGTTTTCTCCAGCCCCTTGATCTCGTTCCAGTGCTATCCAGTGTGTCATGGCCTTTGTAAGTGGTCTATTCCCAAGCAGCCACCCACCTCCAGAGCTGTGCTGAAGGCACCGACACCACCCCTAATACTTAGTCTCCATGTCCTTCTTGGTCATCAAGGTCTCATGTCTTCTAAGATCTGAACTTTTAGACAGATTTTCTCTATAAGATGAAACCAGTTGAGCACAGCTATGTGCTGAATTACCAGTTACCACTTGATTGCTGATTTTTCGTGTTCCTTAACAAAGTAGCACTACAGTCTTTCAGTATTTGCAGCAGAAACTTTCCAGTTGAAGGGGACCACTAGCCATCAGACCAGGACCCTAATCCCCATGATCTCTTATTTATCTATTAATTAATTAGCAAACCTACCTCATGCTGGTATCCAATGGTTTTAGGTCCCCTTTTAACGGAAGCACTTTAAGCTAATTTTGGGGAACTCTTCCGAAGCTTTTAACATTCAATGGCTGTTTCTTGCAGCTCTTTCCCAGCACCCTGGGAGAATGAGAACACAGCAGGTACACTGACTGATGCATTTCCTTTGCTTCATCCCTGCTGCCTAACTGGTCAGGGCAGGAAGAGGCAGGATGGGAAGTGAGACTGTGAAGGTGATTGAAGAGAGCAGGGTGGATGGGTTCAGAGGATTAATTTATCTACATGTTACAGAGAACATGACTGAGAGTGGCTTAATAATAACAGGTTCATTATTTTACTTTTCCGGACTTAATTCAGTGGCATAACCATCCGCTCAAAACCAAGGTGTTTTCCATTTGCCTGCTCTGCCATTCTTGGTAGAGGGATGGCACTCTGCCTCATGGTCAGAGTATGGCTGCCACAGCTCCAAACATTGCGTATATCCTCATAGAGAAGATCCATAAGCAGGGAGGGGCAAGTCCCATCTCTGTCCCTTCTTATAAGTGAGGAAAGTATCTTCAGAGGCCTGTTCAGTCGTAGATTTCATTTGCCAGATTGCTTAACATATTCAGGTTTATACTAGTCACAGTGGGTATAATGGAAATACCATAATTTAAATTCTCTCCCTGGGACTGTAAAGTTATCATCGTCCATGAGCTTGGGGGAGGCTAATAGCCGACCAAGGATAGGGTTCTGCTAGAAGAAAGTATGTGGAGAGATAGATGTGGCTCTTGGCAACCACTAATGTTTGCTTCAGAATTAAGACTCAGAGAGGTGTTTGTGGTTCCCTTTGATTCTGTGGAAAGTTGATATCAGAGCTAAATAGAACACTGGTCTCCTGTCCCCAGGGATTTTCTACTGTGCCTTTGTCATCCCCTCTATAAAAGGGCTTGGAATAGCGCTTGCCTGAGTTCTATGGTGCTATGCATCATACTAATAATGAAGAAAGGAAGACTTGCTGAAGGGATTGCTCCCACAGCTCAGGTTCACAGACGCTGCAGCCTGGATGCAGGGAAGACTGCTGACTTATTGCAAAGCTCTGCTGGGGTTGTCTGCTCACCCCACCTCTGACCAGGTGGTACCCCTTGTCTCATCCTTTGCCTCGTGTTTGCTTGTTCTGATGTATGTCCCTGCAGGAAGGAATTAAAAAAAATTCCCTCCTTGGGGTTTGTACCGCAGACAAGCCTTTCAGCCCTTTGGCCCCAGTACTTCTGCAGAGCTGACACATGCAGTTCTTTCTCCCGCATGGAAATGCTGGAACCAAGCGCCTCCTCACTGTGCTTGACCCAGAGAAAGGGCTGGGGCTGCTCTGGGCTCAAGAATCATCCATCAGAATAGCTTGATATTTCTTCTGCCTTTTGCCTTCTAGAAGCTTGCATGCATATGTATTTTTTAATTCCTCTGGGATTCCAAAAGAGAGGCGATGAGCTAGGCACCCACCCTTTGGTTGGCTCTGGGTCACCTGACATCATGCGATTGAGCAAATGGGGGAGGAGGACTTCTGAGGGAAGAGAGAGCCTGCAGTGAAGGAAGGACTGCAGAGGTCTGAGTCAGCATTATCTCCTCCTGGAGGGCTCTCAGATGATCCCTTGGCCAAGGGCACTGCAGGAAGGGCAGCGGCATGTGGTTGGGGACAGAAAATAAATGCTTTGGAAGCAGACTGACATTTGCTTTTTAATTACCTCCTTTTGGCTTCTGAAAATGATTTTTTTTTTTCATAGCAAAGAGCCAGGAAGAAAATGTCCTTTCTACAGAGCTAAACCATGTCTGTATATTAACCTTCAGCATTGATGAAGACAACTGCCATTTCAACCCCTGATGCTCTTAGATAAAATTTGAATTCAGCTGCCCAGCTCTCGATAAGCTTGTGCTCAGCTTCTCTGTTACGATCCTCAGTCACCTCGGGTTGTCAGAGACAGGGGGAACAGGTCAGTCACCTAGCATTAGTGTGACCCTGACAAATGAAGCCGTTAGGGCTCAAGTTCTTTTTCCTGTCTCCTGGGTGGTTACGCAGGCACCAACAGAAACGTCTTGTGCTCATAAAAAGCTGTAAGGCAATCCATGCAGCACACCACGTGAGTGGGACTGATCATAAATGCAGTAGCGATTTAGAGCAGAGATTTCCCTCTGCTGAGGGTAGCACGAAGAGCGTTGTAGAGGACACTGATTATTCGAATGGGGAAGTAATGTTGAAAATATCATATCCGTACTTTTTGGGAAAGAGTGAAAAATGAATAGTTCGTATAGCTTATTAAATTTTTAAAACTGTAGAGGAAGTTTATCTTTATCTCACTGAAAATAGCACGAGCCTCCGCATAACTTGTCTGTTATTTGGGGTGGCAGTGGTAATGGTCCCGATATTGTGTGTATATGCAAGGTGGGAGGTGCTCTGTGGTGTTTCTTTTGCCAGAAGGAAGCACTCCCTCCTTAAGAAAGTTGAAATCTAAAATTCTGAGAATTGCTGCTGTCAGGAGATAGGGAGGCTGAGTAAATTTTTTCCTAAGCATCCAATTGTCTGCCCCCACCAACCTGCTAAAAGTTCCTGTGGGTCCTGCCTGAAATAAATCCCAGGATGACATTTTACAAGCTTTTAGATTTACAAGGCTAAGATTTTTAGTTTTCCTTTTTCTTTTTCCTGAAAGCAGAGACCTGATGCAGCAATTAAGCAGCCTGTATCTAGAACAGTCTGGCCCACAGAGATAAAGGCTTTGGGGAAAAAAAAAAAAAATACCCCCAGAACATGTCATCCTCCCTGCACTGGTTTTCTGCTCTCAGAGAGAAGATTCATTTTTTGCCCCCAAATGGGTGGCCAAGGCGAACTGCCCTTCACAGGGGCTGGTGAAAGATAGGCCCATGGGGAAAGAATCCACTCCTGTGAACTGCAAGTTTATTTGCTATTCGTGGAAGGAGTTCTCTGCAGCTATGAGTAACTCGAGTTTTTCACGAGGGAATAAGGGTGATGACTAAAGACCAGCTTGCTTCTGTCTCTTCTCTTTTTAAGAATTCTAATGGCTGTTGGGGGCGTTCTGTGCTGGTTATTGATGGTTTAGCTCATACCACACAAAGCATACTCTCCTGACGCTAAAAAGGAACAGCACAGAATAAAGGAGAGAGGCAAAGGTCAATGGAGCTGACGTCCCAGGGAGGCTGCCTCCTCCTCCGAATGTAATTTGTACTCAATGTCCTTTTCTTTCCAGCTTCCTGCTCCCCCGTTGCCTCCAGGGGGAAGTTTAGGGTTGCAGATGGTTTCATTAAAGGGCAGCATACTGCCTGTAGCACTTCGCTCAAGGGGAGGAAATCAGCAGGATGCATTTTCACTGAGCCTAGTGCTCCGAGGGACCTGGAGAGGTCTTGGATTTCTGTCCCCTTCAGGATGGACTGTGGTAAATCAGGCCAGGTGGCTGACCCCTTTTGGATTCTTAGAGAACTTTAATCAGGGCCCGAGGGGCCTCTTTGATGACACTTTCAGAAACCATTTCATGTTCTGAGGGTAGAAGTATTACAGGTGCGTCTGTGGTTCATTCCAGTTCTGAGGCCAGGAAAAACCTGGTCCTCACAGACCACAGTCCTCTCTAGAGGCTACAAGGTCATCACAGAAGGAGGGGAGAGTGAATCTCCAAAGGAGCAGCCTTGGATAAAAGCTGACTCCCCTTGACAGTGTGGACTAAATGCCCCTCCCTTCACTCTTCTTCACCATCACCTTGCATCTTTCTCGTGTCTTAGCTCTCCCTTCCCCTTTCCTCTGGCTTGCAGAGGTCCAATCCCCCGACCCCCACATACTCCATAGAGACTGAGTTTATTCCCCTTCCTGGGGAATGTGCTCTATTTTCCACTGGAAATGTAAGGATATACATTTTTACTTCGTACACTAGAATTACTTTTAAAAGGATTTTAATGCAGAGCCTTTTCCAGCCAACTGAACCTTAGAGAATTCTGCTTAAACACACACACACACACACACACACACACACACACACAATTACACAAAACATTCTCTAATTAAGACAGTCATACCTCATATGCCATAGCATCCAAGGTGCCTTCAGAAGAAAATCCATCTGTACATCAAAGATAATGTTGTTTTGAATTATTTATAGCAATTCAGTTATATAAACATTTACAAATGTAGAAATGACAATGGATTAGTGATGTTGAATGAAAGAAGAATCACCACTGGCTGGAAACCTTATCATTGTGAATCTTTCCTGTTCTGGTGCATGAATCTGTCTCTTAATGTTGATCTCGTCACCAGCCTTACCTCTCAGATGCATATTGTCTTCATACTTAGCTCAAGCCCACTTGAATGTGCTCCCTGAAAGCATTAGTACACTCTTGCATGTTGTATAAGCATATTATTGTATATCAGGTCCTAAGTCTGTGGGTATGTCTCTAAGGTGTCAGTCGGAAAAGATCCCGTTGTTTTGTAAAATGAATTTTAAAAGCCGGAATTTTGGAGAGCTTGGTATTTTCGATATTACTATTTGTTTATGTCTGCAAAACCAAATGAAACTCAGGTAAGAAATAGAAAACCCCCAGGAGCCCAGAACAAGCTAAATGAAGAACAGGCATCCTCAACATTTAAGCTGCCCTGCGTTCTCCCAATGCGTTTGAGTTATACGCAGCTGCCTGGAGGCTTGGACGAAGGTGTCTTTACCGGGGCTGCACACCCCGAGATTTCTCTGTCCTTTACCCCGTCAGGATATTATGATACACGTTCCAATCCTTCTGAACCAAGTACTGAATTAATTAGTCACGTAGACAAACACCTTCAGGGTGCTTACTAGAAATGCCTGGAGCCACAGTGGGGCTTTGTCTTTGACAGACCTGGGGAGAAGGAACCCCATGTGAACTCTGATAGATAGGAAAGGAAAAATAAAAGCAGGATGTGAAAAGTTCATAGGCTTTTGCTCACCACATTCCCCATCTGCCACCTGAGGCCTAGAGCTTTACACAGGAGTGGGAACTGGATTTTGACTTAGATGGTGTCAAATTGCAAGAAGAAAGGAGACAGAATGTGCTTTCCCCTAAAATCTGGAATAAGCAAGAATATCTTTCACCACTTTCGTTTAAAATTGTAATGCAGTTCTAAGCCAGTTCAATAAGGCAAGAAAGAGAAAAGGCACATGGATTGTAAAAGAGCAAGTCAAACAGTCTTTGTTTATAGTTGACATGATTTTTTTTTTAACGTTGAAAATCTTAAGGTATCTAAAAACAATCACTAGATTTAATAACTGATGTTATTAAGATTGCAGAATGAAAAACCAGAATTCAAATATCTATTATTTTGCTATATATTAGCAGTAAACAACTGAAAATCTATTTACAACTGCATAAAATGTACAGTAATTAGGAATAAGTTGAATATAAGATGCTCAAGACTGCTGTGCTGAACTACATAATGTTATTGAGTGAAATGAAATATCGCTGACCTCAATAAGTGGAATGGTATATCATGTACATGAATATTATTCATATGTCCATTCTTCCAAAATTGATCTATGCATTTCAATGCCATTCCAATCAAAATCTCAGCAGGCTTTTTTGTGGAAATGGACAAGCTGATTGTAAAATTTATATTGAAATGGAAAAATCTAAAAGAGCCCAAACATTTTGAAAGAGGAGAACTTAACAGTATCTTATATTTATACATACTATAAAATTATAGTAATTGATGGTGCAGTATTAGCATAGAATAGATGTATACATCAATGGAATAAAGATTCTATAAATAGATCTTCACATATATGGTCATTTAGTTTTCATCAGTAGTGCCAAGTTAATTTAATGGAGGTAGGTGGGAAGGAATAGATGTTTTTCAAATATGGTGGTGGAACAACTTGATGTCTGCATGGAAGAAGACTGATCCTCAGCCCTTACGTCACACCAATTATAAAAAGTAACTTGAAATGGATCAGCGGATTAAATGTAAGGGCTAAAGCTATTTAACTTCTGGACAAACAAGCAAAAAAAATTCTTTGCAACTTTAAGGTAGAATTCTGGTTATCTATTGCTATGTAACAAATCACCCACAGTGGCTTAAAACAATTTTGAATTTTACCCACAAGTCTGTAATTTGAGGAAGATGGCTAATCTTTCCTTTACAAATCAGACTGGGGAGCACTCAACTGGGGCTAGAGTAACCCCTTCCAAAATGGTTGACCCCAATTATCAATGAGGAGCTCAGCCAAGTTGCCATCTAGTGACCTCGGTCCCAGCCGAGATGTTACTCCACAGGGTTATGTCAGCTTCCTTAGTATATGGTGGATGGGTGTCAAAAGCCAGTATTCAAAGAGACAGGAAGTAGATACTGTTAGACTCTTCAGCCCTGAACCCCTAAACTGGCATAGTATAACTTCTGCCATATTCTATTGGTCAAATAGTCTCAGTTTCAAGAGGACAAAACATAGGCTCTGCCTGTTGATCAGAGGAATGTCAAAAAATGTGCTCATATTTAATCTACCACAAATGAGCAAACATTTCTTATGTAAGGCACAAAATGCACTAATGTTATAAAGAAAATTTGACAAATTGTACTTTATTAAAGGTAACCATTTTTTCTCTTCCCAAGATATCATTAAGAAAATAAAAAGGCAAATCAAAATCTGGGAGGAAATATTCAAAATGCATATTTCCAACAAAGAACTTGTATCTGGACTATATAAAGAACTCTTATGACTCAATAATATAATGCTAAATAATAATACACTCTTCACAAAAGTATATATATAAATGGCCAATAAGGACATGAAAAGAAGCTCTAAATCATTAGTCAGCAGATAAATGCAAATTAAAACCACAATAAGATACCACTGCACAAATACCTGGAATGGAGAAAACTGACAATATAATAAGCAATGTTGGTGGAGATGGGGAGCAACTGGAACCCTCACACATTTCTAGTGGAAGTGTGTAATGGCCAAACTAATTGTTAAAAAACCCACAAAAAATGCATGCGTATAAAAGATGAAATTCATGCAATGTCCAATTCAAAAATAATTTCTGTGAGAGAGGAGACTCTATGATGGAAAAAACGGAAGACAAGAACACTAGTATGTATGTATCTGTAAAGAACATTGTAGGTAGTTTAGCAGGAAACAATTTCAGCACCCATTCTAAGCACCCATTGTCAGGCAAATCTTGTCCCAAGGGATAGCATGCCCAGTCCCTGTGGGCACAGGGACTCTTCTCCCCCTTCATTCTCTTTTTTCCTTCTGGGCTAAGATTCAGTGATTCATGTTTCCAAAATCCAGCTCCTTCTGTGCCATTGGTGAACCACATATTGAGGGAGATGGAGACAACTCCTGACAAGGGCTAACTGTATTCCTTGTCCCAGGATTATTTGCATTTTAACAAATAACGCCATGGACATTTTAAAAAGAAATCCATGGAATATTCCTTTCAAGAGAAACATTCAGTCATTCTCACTCTGTGAGGGGATGACGTTTTGGCACTGCTTGTAGTGGTGGTTCTAAAGTCTTCCTGACATTTTTTTCATGCTATGAAAGTGATCAGATATTTTAACTATGAATGTGGCTTCACTTGCTTCAGAAAGTCATGCTGTAAATCTCACATTGAGAAAGGACCACCAGATGTGGGTCTAGAGTTTGAGAAAAGTAAAAGGGTATCATGATAAGGTTCTAGGACCTAGGGCCAAATGGAGTGAAGGAATACATTCCAGGTCAATTCTAATCCATTTAAGAGAACTAGATTTAAAACCAAGTGCTCAAGAACAAATAAACAACAACTTGGAACACTATTTCTTTTTCCTCTATCCTACAATATTCATCCCTTGTTCAAAAGCCACCTAGTTCTGTGAATTTTGCTGTTTTAAAGTTTTAAATAACAGTTCACGATAAGTCATGTCAACTTTTGCTTTGGTTTGGGGGAAAATGAGGAATCAACCCATGTTCTTTATTGACACATAAATGCATGCATGAGTCTAGGATACTGAACATAACATTTTGAAAGACATTAACGTAGTGAATTCCTCTGTCATCATATAGATGCTCTCATCACGTATTTACTCATTCATTGTTTATTCTTTACCATTCTACAATATGCCCTAAACTATGCAAGGCGCTGTAATAAACATGGAGATATAAAAGCAAATAATGTGAGACCTCAGTCTTCCGCGAGTTCACGTGTAATACACAGGAAAAAAAATGCTGTCATTGGAATAGGCACACAACACCGCTGGTGTGAGGTACTCAGAGTGGGATTTACAGAGGAGATGATATTTGAAGTATAAGCAAGAAAGCTTCAAACAAAAAAGGAAAGAGAAGGATTTTCAAGGCAGGGATGAAACAGGTAGAATTTAGTTTCTGACAATTTCCTTGTCAAGCATTTTGTTTAAAATTAAATTTATTGGGGTGACAATGGTTAGTAAAATTACATAGATTTCAAGTGTACAATTCTATATCATCTATATATCACCTTGTGTGTTCACCAACAGTTCACCTTCTATCACCATATATTTGACCCCCTTTACCCTCTTCTATCATCCCCTGTACCCCTTTACCCTCTGGTAACCACTAAACTGTTGTGTGTGTCTATGAGTTTTTATTTCTTTATTTGTTTGCCTTGTTCCTTTGTTGCAGTTTTATATCCCACATATGAGAGAAGTCATATGGTTCTCAACTTTTTCTGTCTGACTTATTTCTCTTAGCATAATAATCTCAAGATCCATCCATGTTGTTGCAAATGGCACTATTTCATCTTTTCTTATGGCGGAGTAGTATTCCATTTTGTATATATACCACATCTTCTTTATTCAATCATCTGTCAAAGGATCTTTGGCTGTTTCCTTGTCTCGGTCCCCATAAATAATGGTGCAATAAACATCGGAGTACATATATCTTTACAAATAAATGTTTTCAGATTTTTTTGGTAGATAACCAGGAGAGGGATTGCTGGTAATTCTATATGGTGATTCCATTCTTAATTTTTTGAGGCACCTCCACGCTGCCTTCCATGGTGGCTGCACCAATCTGCATTCCCACCAACAATGTATGAGGGTTCCTTTTTCTCTACAACCTCTCCAACACTTGTTATTATTTGTCTTATTGATGATAGCCATTCTGACTGGGTGAGGTGCTATCTCATTGAGTCAACCATTCTTGAGGCCTTATATATTTACTCATTAAACAGATACAGACTTACTGTATTTGAAAAAAGGTGTAAAAGTTATGGCTTATATATTTCCATCTGTGGGACGGTGTTATGTAGGACAAATCACTTAACATTTGTGTGTCTCAGTTAACTCTTCAATCATTAGAACAGATATATTTTTAGCACACAGTGACTGACACTCAGCAGGTGGTGAAAAGGGAATCTCTATCACTTTTTTAAAGCTAAAACAAAAACAAAAACAACAACCTCCTAACTATTTAAAATGTTATAAACAATGTCCTGTATGGTAGAAACTTTGGAGATTGACCCACTGATTTGGGGCAAAAACTAACTCTTGAAAGAACCCTTTTGCTTAGGCGAATAGAAGCCGAGTTCCCATCTCTTATTCTTGTGGAAGAACTGAATCCAGTGTTATACTCCAAATGCTGATGATTCAGCCTGAAAAACTGAGTATCCTATTAAGTAATGAAAAGTGGTTATTCCTTTTAACTGTCTCACATTTTTGTAGGTTACATTTATAACTGGGATATTTTCCCACTGAATTTAGTTTTGTATCTCCAATCCTGTATATCATTTCCTGGTCTTGTGGAGCCGTGATCTTAGTGCCATTGTCTTTCGGTGATGTAGCACCGGGATGGAGAAGATTGTGGGAAGAAGGTCTTGAATAGTTTGATGTGAAATTAGGAGGAAAAAGACTTCAGAAAAAGGAACAGGACTAGAATGATCTCATCATAATGTTGAATGAATTGTGAAATTACTGACTTGGTTTTGTTTATGATTCAATAACTACAACCTTTGGAGATGTGATGTCAGAAAAAGCTTGTCTAATGTAACCAGTGGAGCTTGTTGAATGATGGAGCAATAGCTCAGAGCCAGATGCCGGTTGTGGAGCTCAACTGCAGGGGTCCCTCATTTCCAGGGTCCCCAGTGATAAACTTTACAGTTTTTCCAAAATATTACAGTGACCATCAATGGTTCATTTGCATTTTAAGTAACAGAAAATGATTTCCTATTACAAACTTAAACAACAAATGATTTTGAAAGGACGAAATTCGTCAAATGCTGCTTCAAACAGGCTGGGGGCTTGGACCACTATGATTTGATCACTGAAATGAAGTAAGAGTCCACACTTGTTAAATTTATGATATTTTTACTGTAGCAGAAAATAGTACTCATTATGTGTATTATGTATAATATATAAATAATGGATTACTATTTGATATGTAATATAGTATGAATTTTTATTTTATATATAAATAAAATGACAAAATGTCATTTAATCATAATGATAAGGTATAATTTGGTTAAAACTTGGTTGGTGGAGATATCTAACTAGTGTTATTGGCAAAGACACTTGATAGTATTTTATCACGTAAATAATTTTAACTTTTTATATTTGACAAAATGATATCATTTTTGTAAAGATGAGCCAGACATTTTACATTATTAATCACCTAAAAGGCAAAACATTTTCTCCAAACATTACCTCATTATTCATGAGATAAGTTAACCTGAATTCTAAAATAGTGAAGAAAGGGCAAAAGTACATAGAACCTTGTTGAAATTCATGCTGAATCTATTTATAAATTCAGTGCAAGATTCAGCGTAGACACCTACTTAGACTTCACATGCATTTATTTCACCCAACATAGCATAGTTAGTGAGATAAAACTAAAAAGTGATGTCAGTTATATTTTCTTTTTTATTGAGGTGTAATTGACATACAATATTATATTAGTTTTGAGTGTATAACATAATAATTTGATATTTGTATATATTGTGAAATGATCACAATGTCTAATTAGCATGAGTCACCATGCATAGTTAGAGAAATGTTTCTTAGCAACTTTTAAATATGCAATACAGCATATTAACTCTAGTTGCCATGCTGTGCATTACATCCCCAAGACATATTTTATAACTGAAAGTTTAATCCTTTTGATTCCATCACTCATTTTGCTTACCCCCTAACCCCCTGCCTCTGGCCACCAACATTCTGTTCTCTGTATCTATGAGCTTGGTTTTTGGTTTTTGTTTTAGAGTTCACATATGAGTGAGGTAATAAGGTATTTGTTGTTTTCTGTATGACTTATTTCACTTAGCATAATGCCCTCGCGGCCCATCCATGTTGTTGCAAATGGTAAGATTTCCTTCTTTTATACGGCTGAGTAATATATGTAATATATGAAGTCAGGCAATTAAGTTCACGAACTCATTCTAGAAAAAGTGCTCCATACCTCATTGCTGAATATCACTATGGTCACCTTCGAAGTACTCCCCTTGGGAAGCTATGCACCGACGCCAGCACCTAGTCCACCCTTTCAAGCAATTTTGGAACACTTTTTCTGGAATGAACGTTGCAGCTGTCATCGTATTACATTTGATGTCCTGAATGTTATCCAAATGTCTTCATTTCAACATTTCCTGTATCTTCGGGTAAAGAAAGAAGTCATTGGGGGCCAGATCAGGTGAGTAGGGACGGTGCTCCAATACAGTTATTTGTTTACTGGCTAAAAACTCCCTCACACACAGTGTGAGCTGGTTCATTGTTGTGATGCAAGAGCCACAAATTGTTGGCAAAAATTTCAGGTTGTTTTCATCTTTTTCATGCAGCCTTTTCAGCACTTCCAAATAATAGACTTGGTTAACTGTTTGTCCAGTTGGTACAAATTCATAATGTATAATCCCTCTGATATCAAAAAAGGTTAGCAACATTGTTGCAATAAGTGCTCAAACTTAATTGTCAGACCTTGTGTGTGTGTGTATGATATATATATATATATGTATATATACGTATATATATCTCTCAAATGTGATATATATGATATATATGATGTATCTATCTAAATGTATATATATCTGTATATAGAGAGCTATATAGATATATATATATCACATTTTCTTGATCCATTCATCAGTCAGTGGATACTTAGGTTGTTTCCATATCTTGGCTATTATAAATAATGCTGCAATGAACACGTGAATGCATATATCTTTTCAAGTCAGTTTTCACTTTCTTCAGATAAATATCCAGGATGGAACTGCTGGATTGTATAGTAGTTCTATTTTTAAATTTTTGAGGAATGTCCATACTCTTTTCCATGGCTGCATGGAATATGGCTGCACCGACTTACATTCCTAACAACAGTGCCCAAGGGTTCCCTATTGTCCACTTCCTCATTATCGCTTATGTTTCTTGTCCTTTTGATAATATCCATTCTAACAGGTGTGAGGTGATATCTCACTGTGGTTTGGCTTGTATTTCCCTGATGATTAGTGATGCTGAGCATCTTTTCATGTACCTGTTCTTCATCTGTATGTCTTCTTTAGAAAAATAGTTCTCTTGAAAGCTTCTGCCCATTTTTCAATCAGATTTTTTTTGTTGCTATTGAGTTATATGAGCTCTCTATATACATTGGATATTAATGCCTTATTAGATATATGATTTGCAAATATTTTCTCCAATTCAGTATGTTGCTTTTTCATCACCAAGACCAGTGTCAAGGAGCTTACCTCTCATATTTTTTTCTAAGAATTTTATGGCTTCAGGTCTTACATTCAAGTCTTTAATCCATTTTGAGTTAATTTTTGTGTATCATGTAAGATAGTGGTCCCATTTCATTGTTTTGCTGTGGCTGTCCAGTTTTCCCAACAACATTTATCAAAGAGACTGTCTTTTACCTATTGTATATCCCTGGCTTCTTTGTCATAAATTAACTGACCATATAGGTATGGGTTTATTTCTGGGCTATTTTGTTCCATTGATCTATGTGTCTATTTTATGCCAATACCATACTGCTTTGATTGCTATAGCTTTGTAATAAAACTATGGTTTCTGAGTTTTATATTCAGTTTATTTTGGATTGGATACCAACAAGCGTATACAGCACTGAGATCAGGTAAAAACACAGTATTAAGATGCTGAACAACCGAGTCCATTTCCAAGTTACTCTATCAACGTGTTTGTTGTCAGCTCTCTTCTCTTCTTCCTCTTTCTTCATCATCATCCTAATACATTAGTGGATAACATTATTTGCAGCAGCCTAGGGATTATAAATTAATATTAATAGCAGTACTTTACAGTTGCCAAGTAGAAGTGAATTCTCAGTTGATATACTCAGAAAGAGGGAAGAAATAGAACATTTAGCACTTATTAGGTACTAGATTTTACAACTTGTAAAACATATTTTCCAATTTTACACAGACATCTTCAGAGAGGTTAAATTGCTCAATGACACATAGCAAGGAAGTGTCAATAAATCAGAGATCAAAAATCATTCTGCCTAATTCTAACGCCTGTATGTTGCCCGTTATGTCACTCGGCTTTCCATGTGATCTCAATGGCTAGATAAACCTGCAGATGCGATCCTACAATCTATTGATAGTGGCAAACAACTTCAATCAGAAAGAAACTACGGGAAAAAGATTCAGTGCCGATTGCAGAGACATATGCCTGGAGCTACTTTGAAATGCAGGAAAAGATTATGAGCAGCATGTGTACACGAGTTGTTGGAAGTAGAGTGTGAAAAGGGCTACGTCTGACACCTGCTCTAGAGAATAGCTCTGAGTGAATATTCAGCATCATAGATTATGACTCAGTCTACCAGGTGCGTTTTCAATATAGTAGGTGTAACTTTTCAAGGCATTTCCCCTATGTTATTGTATTTTAGTTCTTATAACAGTCATGACACCTCGGTAGGGCAAATATATTCATTTCATTTGATTGATGAAAAAATTGAAATCCAGTAAGCTATGCAGTTAGTTAGCTGCTTTGCTAAAGTTTCCGTACAAGTTATTTTCATTACGTTAAAGGATTCTTATCCTTAAGATCTGGTTATGAAATGGGAATAGAATTTCTTGCTCTTTCTTTGCCCACCTCTTTTGAGAGAGAGAGGTGAGAAATTGGCTAAAATGTGCTCTGAGATGAATAAACCTTTTTAGTTAATGGAGAATTTATCTTTTTTAAATCCCTACTACTGAAAGAACCTGACTGGTTGGCCTTTACTATTTTTCTTAGCTAGTAATACTAGATCATAATTTTGATCAAAAAACATATATACTAATTCATTACTAGTTTAAATAAATACCTAATGGAAGTATTATCGGAAGGAGATACTAACATGTTGAAGTATCACTCTAGTAAGGGTTTTACTTGCATATATATTACTTTATTTCATCTCCACAGTCAGTGAGTCACAGACCAGTCAGTGATATAGGTCTATTATCCCCATTTTATAAACGTAGAAGTGGGGCTCTGAGGGATTAAATAATTGCCCAGTCACATCTTGTACCTTGGTGTTGCAGGACTTAAACCAGACTGGTCTGCCTGTCATGAAAGCTTACGATCTGTCCAGATTATCTTGGAATTTAGAGTACTCTATGTTACTTTTCTGTCCTTCTTCCCCATTCTCCTACTAATGAATCTCATAATTCAGATGGACCGTTCAATAGCTCTTAAACTGCTTTGGGCTTTCTTGTCTTTCTATGGACATATTTTCTTGCCCTAAAATAGACTTCCTTCTTTACACTGCCTGTTGAAATCCCATCTGTCTTTGAGGTTCAGCTGAAATTTCATCTCCCTGAGAAAAGTCTTGAGAAACCTGAAACTGGAAGTGATCTTTGCCTCCTCTGGACTATAACAGACTTGGTGTGTCATTTGAGTGTCATTGATTGCATGTGGCTGTTAATTATTTTTTCGTGTCACTTTTTAATTTCTCCATTTAAGTCAGGGTTTTTGAGGGCAAGAACCACACCTATTGTATCGTATCTCAATGATGAGCACAGTGGTACATAGTAGATGTTTAACAAATGTTGTTTCAACTCTAGTAGAGAATGATTAGTGAACACTTCACTTGGCCCAGTTAGACTTTACTAATATGCAGTGTTAAATCATTTTAAGTATAGACAGCAATGTCAAATGAGCTACCAGGTTGTCAAATGGAACTTCTTCCAGTCATGCTTGAGTGCCATAATACTGACGATCTGTACTAGCCCACCAATTGTATTCTATACGTGGATATTAATAAGTCCTTAAATTTTTCATTTGTAAAATGTAAGGTAAGCTTTTCTCCTTCTATGTTCTGTTCACCGTTTTTTGTTTGTTTGTTTTTTTTTGTTTTTGTTTTTTTTTGCTCACGATACTTTGTTTTTTTTCTTTTCCATTGAGCACTAAAGTAAATGCCAGTCTAGCTCCTGTCAAAAAAATACCAGTGGACTCAGTCTGAATGCATGAGCTTTTATGGGGTCTTTGCAAATCTTCTGGTGTAGATTTAAAGCATGAATAGTTTAGTCTGTGTTCCATAAAAAATAGAAAACTTATAAAACTAAGGCTGAGGATTGAATTTCCTGCAAGCAAATAAATGTAAACTCCCTACCCTCACCCCGTATAGCCACTTTCCAGAACGTGATTTATAATATGTGTTTAATACATATTTGTTAAGTGAAATGTAGAAACCTAAGAGTTTATAAATGGCCTACTGAATGTCCCATCTCCAGAAGAACTGAACTAGTCTCAAAATTCTTTTGCTCTTTTCCTATCTTTTTGTTAGCAAATGTTAATACTGAAGCTGAGGACTGGAGAATAATGACTCACTTTTGAGAGGCCAGTCTAGGCATGTGGAATGAAGCCAGTGGTTCAATTACCAAAGTGGAAATATGCTTGATTAGCCTGATTTGGCCTTTAGGGTCCTCAATCATCTTAGATGACTTATGACATACTGCATTCAAAACCTCATAATTTCCAAAGGTTAATAGCACTGATGATGTTTAATTAAATCTTCTCATGTTTTAAAAATTGAATAATACAAAGATTAAGCTTCTTATAACAACACTGTAGCCCTAACTTAGGAATTGAGCTGGAAAGCTGATATAAGATGTCCAGTAATCTTGAATCCACTGCCTGTTGGGGAAGAATCTGAAATTTACAAGTTCAATTAACAGATTAATACAAAGAGAAATTTAGAATTTCTTGAGTTCACCTTTGCTCCTATGAAAAGTTAATTATTATGTGACACTTGGATGATATTTTTATTTTTAGAAAATAAATTTATAGCTATTATCTCACTTGACTCATTATAATTGAATTTCAGATCTTATTTATTCAAGTGGAGATGCTACAAGAGTACTTTAGATTTTTAAGTTGCTTTAGATTTATAAGACCAAATATTAAGCCGTATATCAACTGAAAATGATCTAACTGATTGCTGTGGTGAAATTCTACGTGAATCTCTAGCTTTCATAAAACAAGTTCATATAGACAGTAGTCCGATGCAAAGTTAATTTATCCCAATCATGTTTAAAGACTCAAGAGGGACTTTCATTCATCACTTAATTTATTAATTAGGGTAAAGTAGCTTTCTATAAGATATACTGTGATTTCAGTGGTTTAGCACGTAGCAGTCCAATGAAGTTGTTCCTGATCAGTTGCCTTCCTTCAGGTCAGTCACTCAAGGACCCAGTTTCCTTCCATCCATGGCTCTGTCATCTCAAGGCCTTCAGAGCACTCTGTGTTAAGACGGCAGATGGGAGAAATGGTGTTTTCCGAAACGCTCAACCCACTTATAATTATTCTCAAACTCGTAAGATATAAAATGAAAATAGCCTTATATTTTGTGGTTAAAAGCAGGGATAAATAATTAGTCCAAGGTTAGGAATCAAACCCAACTTTCCTTAGCACCAAAATCCATGTGCTTTCTAGAATCCCCCTTCCTACAAAGCTCCTTCATGATTGAAGCAAGACAAACAGTTTTCGAGATTTTTGAGGGGGTGAGGAGACTGGAGGCTTTCCGGCATAAGCTCCAAGACCATTATTATTTTCAGGATGTTTTAGGAGAGTTTCAAGCATAAGTGGGTTGGAACTGAGCTCTGAGGCCTTTCCAACAATGTGATTGTGGTGTTTGTTTGTTTGTTTTTTATGGTATCTCACGGTCACGTTCAAAGAAACATCAGGAATGTCTCTCTCCCAGGGGATCATCTACCTAGAATGCAGGGTGACAAGCTCAAATTCACGCTCCCTCTTGCTGAAAAAGCTCAACTTGAATCCAGGTTTTGTAGATGTGGGCCTTGAGTCTTCATACTAGCTCATGCTGAATTCCTCAGCAGATTAACTGCCCCTAAGTGCAATGATGATGATGCTTCTGCCATTGTAGGAACAGGAATACTTACCTTTTTCCAATAAAGAGTAGAGCTAAGATCAAAGATGTCAACTCAGGAACTTTTAGAAAGAATTCCCCTTGACTTTTATTGCTTAGGTTGTCGTTAAATATTCTCCTTTTTCCATGAGCCTGAATAAGAGCCATCTTCCAGATGACAGCCAGAGGAGAGACTTGTAATTTGGCACTATCTTTGATGGAGATAGTCTGTGATTTATGGTTTTGGCAACTGGAGACCAAGGTAAAATTAAGGTATTATAGCTTTTGGGAACAAAGATTTTTTTTGGTAAGTTTCCTTGGGGAGTTAATTTGTATTTGACAGATTGCTCTTAAAGTCATGGAGATGAATAGAAATAACTTTACCCAGAAGGACCTTTGTTGGGTACATATTCCTTTTAACGTCTTATTTTACTGGGCTTAGAATTTTTAGAATTTGGTAACAGAGCCTTCAGCAGAGATTTTCTGCTGAGTATTCAAGACTCTTTTCTTCCTTTTTTTTTTTACATAGGGCATCATTTTTCTTGAAGTCAAAGTTCATCAAATCTCTAGTCTAATGAGTCTTCAATGCAAGGCGTCACCTCTTTGCATAGAGGTGAGAATACCAATATTATCCTCAATTTTTGGATGGGAAAATGAAAGTAATTTGGCATCTCAGTAATTGTCAGAATTAGGGCCATATGAAATATTCAATTTTCCTGAATTCTGGCTTATACATGGTTACCCGAGATGATGATTTCTTTGTATTTTTCAAATTAGACAAGGTTGTTTAGCTACATATCAACAGATAATTAAATACCCGAGGTCAGTGCTTCAGTGTTGTTTGGAAGATAGGTTCAATTTTGTGCCATAAATGTGTCAAAGAGGACCAAGGTGAATCTGAGGTATCCTAGATTCATATGCCTCATGCTCAGCCTACTCTTGAAATTTTCAATGATAGAGAGAAGTTTACCTAAGGATGTTTCTAAGGGCTTTCTTCACTTCCTAATGGCGTCTCTATATCTTCATTAACCATCTATTCTCTAAGTTATTTCCAGTATAACAGGCATTTCTGACTGATGGTTTCCAGGTAGGAAAAACTATAGTCATTGCTCTTAACTCTTGATAATTTTTCTGTTTCCATGGAACTCTGGGTAGCTAGTTTAAATGGAACCTTTTTATGTTTCCTGATATTTCTACCACTCTGCTGGCTGCCTTTGTATTCTCTGGTTGGGATACTGTAGGTACTAATAGTAATATTAAGATATTTGAAATTGTCAAGTTTTTGAAGCTTTTGGGTTTTTGTTGTTGTTTTGTATATTATTTCCCGTTATACTTCATGCTGCTAGAAAGTTGGAAGGAAAGAAGGATGATTTGATGGACACAGAGAATTCAAGTGATGACCCCAAAGTTCACAGTTTCTCAGTGAGGCTTAATGTCATATTAATTTTGTCATCTTTGTAGAACATGCTTTAAAAAAATGCTATATAAGAGGCCAATGAATAAATTAGGAATGATAGTGGTTATTCATATTTTCTATGGACTCAATGTTTGTGTCCTCCCAAAATCCACATGTTGAAATCCTATCCCCAACGTCATGATATTAGAGGTGGGGGTCTTTGGGAGGTGATTAGGTCATGAGAGCAGAGCCCTTATGAATGGGATTAGTGCCCATATATATAAAAAAGAGCCGAGGGAGGTCCGTTGGTCCTCCCATGACAGGAAGACACAGCAAGAAGATGGCCGTCTATGAGCCAGGAATCAGGTCCCTACCAGACAACAAATCTGCTGAAGATTTGATCTTGGACTTTTCACCCTCCAGAACTGTGAGAAATAAATTTCTGTTGTCTATAAGCTACCCAGTCTATGGCATTTTATATAGTAGCCTGAATGGACTAAGCCAGTATTTTAAAAGACTAAATTCTTAAAGAATAAAATTTGGACAGAAACAAATAGACTCTGAATATTTTTTTCCCCCAAAATGAAGTTGTGTGAGTTCATAAATCATTAACTATTTAGTAATAAATGACACATAGAGGATGAAAAATGATAATGGGACTAAAAAATAATGTAGGCAAATGAAGTGATAAGCAAAGAAAAATCACACCCATTAAAGTAAAATACCTTTAAAATGATAATATAAGTGAACTTCCAAAGTATTATTTTGATGGGAAAAAAAACCCACAACTTTTCAGTACACATTTCAACCAATAAATCAATTAAATATGTTTAATAAAGTTTATCATAATTTTGCCCAGAGTTGTTCCACATATTGAGAAGAATACAAAATAAATGCCAGTTATTGAACTTTTGAGATGCTTTCATTCTATTTGAGGAGTCATGATATTGTACCAGCAACAATTAAAGCAAAACACAGGGAGTAGCTGTAGTCCAGGGCTCCATTGTGTAAAACACCTCCCAAGCACTCTTAGTTGCAAGCATAGAAAGATCATATCGGTAAGGATCCCTTCTAGTATGATGGCTCCATAGCGGAGATGGGAAAAATCATCCTTACAGTTTTGGAGCTTTCTGGTTCTTACGTTTATCCTGTGATTTGATATTAGAAGGTCAAACAAGTGAAGTGAATGATCTTCAAATATTTGAAGTGGAATGATTTTGTAAAGTCTCCTACCACTTTCAAAGTATGTTTATTTACTGTTAATTTAAAAAATAGAGGGCAAAAAAAAAACAGGATGGAAAGGAGACCTGGAGATAGGGAGAAAGAAAGACCTTTCAAGCATCCTGAAGGAATTCTCTGTTTGTTCTCCTTCAGTAATGATCAGATGGAATTGACTCTGACAGCAAGTAAAAGGATAATTTTTACTCTGCCATTTCCATAAACTCTACTGTATAATTAACCTGCATTCCCTCTGCATATTAAAATCAAATTTGGTTAAAGAAGAGGTATCAACTGGTTCACAGAGAGCAGTCCAAGGCATTTTTATAAAGGGTTTTCAGAGCTTTCCTCCTACACACCTCCTCCTATTATCTATCCCTACTTGACTTTTAAGGAGAAAAAAAATCAGGATTTTTGTTTATTTTCTGATCTATCTAAAACCAAAAATGAGATGTAAAGACTTTCTGGATTCTCTTAACTTTAGAGGACTTTGTATGAGGCCCTCAGGTATTGATCTTCCTTCTTTGAAAGGTTAGCTTTACCTGTGCTTTCCTTCACTTCCCACCACACTGTACTTGTTTAATTTCATATGCGTTTCCATGCACAGATCTTATCTTCCCTCCTTAACTGGGAATGCTTCAAGGGCAGGGATACTTCTCATATAGTTCTCTACCCCTATTCTTCAGAATTTCAGAGGAGGCTTTGTTTATAATAGACACAGGAGGACTTTTGTTAAATTGATGGATGTTGTGAAAAGCAGCTCACATGCCTTCAGGGAAGTCTAAAATGTCATTAGTGGAGTATAAATAATTGATCATCAATAGATATAATAAACCAATAATTCTCACCTAGAAACATGTGCCCAAATCTTACTATTTTGTGATTGAGTTTTAAAGCCATGAGGGCACTATCATTATAGGGAGTGATAGGTTTTCCTCTGAATGAACAAGCAATCATCCTAAAAGCGGGGCAAGATAGAAGGCAAGCCTTTGATTAGGAGATTCAAGGAGCTCCTTCCATATCTTCTTGGCCCCGGCTATCAGACAGAGAGGCCTGGAGTTGGTCTTATACTGAGCACATGCCAGGGAGAGGAAAGAAGCATGACCAAGTCTCCACTGGAAGTGGTGGTGGTAGCAACTATGGTAGATAGTAAATAAGTCTTTTGGAAGCATCAAGGAAGCACTGTAGTCCTGGAGAAAACTCTGAAGAAACAGAAAACAGGACTCGCCCCTTCAGTGGGAAGAGGGCAATATATTCTCTGGGGGAATGAAGAAAAGCTGGTTTCTGAGCACAGCATTTAGACCTGGGTGTCGTGATTTCCTCTTAGGCAAAATGGCCCTGTGTGTCTGTGTTTATCTTAAGAATGGAATGCTGTGTTGGTTAATTATTTGTGTCAACTGGACTGAGCTCAGGGATGCCCAGATAGCTGGTACAACATTAATTCTTGTGTGTCTGGGATGGTGTTTCCAGAATTACTCAGTAGATTGAATAAAGAAGATCACCCGCACCAAGGCGGATGGACGTCATCCAATCTGTCGAGGGCCCGAATAGAACAAAATTGTGGAGGAAGGGTGGCTTCCCAATCTCTGCTTGGGCTGGAACATCCATTTTCTTCTGCCCTTGGAGATCAAACATCCTGCTTCTCAGGCCTTCTGCCTCGGACTGTGCGTTGCACCATCAGCTCCCCTGGTTCTCAGGCCTTCAGGCCTGGACTGAATTATACCACTAAATTTCCTGGTTGTCCAACTTGCAGACAAGCTTATTGTGGCATATCTCAGCCTTCATAATTGCAGGAGCTGACTCCTATAATAAAGCTCCTCTTTTGTACTCGTATATCCTATTCGTTCTGTTTCTCTGGAGAACCTTGACTAGTACAGACTGCTACAAAGGCTAAGAGCCATATCTCTTGGCCCCTTGCCATTTTTCAACTACCACATAGAAAAGACCATTGCTTTCTTTTCTTTAAGGGGTCCTGGGGCACTGGCAGCTCAGGAGATCCTACACTGACAGTTATGGCAACAATGAATGAGGCCCAGGGACAGAAAGTATGGTTGTGATACTGATTAGAATCCTTTAATGAGATGTTCAGAACTGCTTGGGTTTTGTAGGCCCCATATCTTCACCAAATCTACTTTAGTTCTAGGATCTGTACGTCATTAAAGCTGTGTTGCTTCCATAGTTTTGACTTTATTAGGCGAAATTAATTTTATATCCACGTGTTATTGGTCTATTGGTCCCCATCTCCATAAATGGAAAGACTTCTCACACAGTATTTGGAATTCTGGATTTCCTGAGCATGCTAAGGAATTCATTACACTCTTTCTAAAGATGCTATTTAGGGCCTTTGCCAGCATGCCTTTTTTGTAGGTAAAATGTTGAACAAGCTGTTAAGTATTTTACTCTCAGATTGATGTGAAGTGGAACGTATCCCAAAGGCGTGGACAGCTCAGGTTCTACGTATTTTGCAAATCCCAAAGTAATTCGTTCGAGCAGTGACTTACTCATGTGTGGAGCATGCGCCTGTTAAAACCATCTGGCTTATCGTTGCAGGAATAATGCAGCAGCTTTTCGATACTCCCCTCATCTCCCATTCGTGGAGAAGCCAGGCCACTTAATTTCAGAAATGGAGAGATCTTGACTTGCTGCCAAGTATCAGCTTTCAGTGCCTTTTTTATAGTTCCATTTGCACACCCTCCCATAGATCAGGGTTGTATAGAAAGGTTTATGGTCTCTTTGCTCTGGCTTTGGTGGTAAAACTAATGAAGCTGCAATAAAAATGTATCTGCCCAGTTTTGTATGCTACAGTATTATTTCTTCCAATTTTCAAAACAAGGTGAAATACTGCATAAACCAGAAAATTTTCAGATAGATACTTGGCTTCCAAATCAATGTTCAGTCTGTTTCTCTCTCTCTCTCTCTCTCTCTCTCTCTCTCTCTCTCTCTCTCTCTCTCTCTGTCTCTTTCTCTGCTGCACATACGCTTATTTTTCTATTTAGCCTTTGTTATTTACTCTGGCCGGGATGTGTATATCTTGGTGAGATTGGAAAATTATTTCAATTTATCATTTAAATATTCAGAGGAAAATCTTGTGCTGCTTTTTGGAATTATACACAAGAAAGTGTTGGGGATATAACAGAATATATTCTTATTTTCAAAAATGTCCTGGTGTTTGTTTTCATAATCCTAATTCATTTATGTAGAAAGTTTAGAATAAGTTGCACTAAAACTTTAATAGGCAGGAGACATAAAATGCCTGTTTAATTTAAGATTTGCTTCTCGTGCTGGTTTTATATGTAATTTTCTATCTCTGAGATGCACCTTGAATTACACTGCTAATCATGTTTCTTGCACTTACTGCATATTCTCTGTGCTCCTACCAAATGAAACCACTTTTTTCCCTTGGTATTTGCATACTTTCCTGCTCTGTAAATTTTTCTAATTTTTCTCCTCCTTCTAACTCCAACTAGTCCCTCCAAAAGAGAACTTCTCACCACCTCTTGTCTAAACTCTTTCTTCTTACCTCTTTTGGATCCTAAACCACATTTTCTCATTGGTGGCCATAGGAAATTTCTTCCTTGACTTCCCATAGCATTTACTTTCCATCATTTCAATTTTCTTCTCTTTCTTCTTGTGTTGTATATTCTCTCTCTGTCTCTTTCTCTTTCTGTATCTATCTATCTATCTATCTATCTATCTATCTATCTATCTATCTATCTATCATCTATCTATTCATCCATCATCTATCTAGCTTCATGGTTTTATCTTCTCTAGTAGCTCTAAACTTCTCATACCCTAATTTATGCTTGTATTATCTCACAGTATCCAGAATGCATTATTTATAATAGCTATTCATTAAATATGTATTGATAAGACAATGAATGAAAATCACTGCTGGTCATTGTTACATAATTGACGTTTTTGACTTTGCAACAATTATGGATTCCCCAGCTAGATCCTTGTAACCACTTCAAGTTTTGCCCTTGGTTCAAATTTTTAAAAAATCACTCATTATATAAAACAGGTGGGTCGTAGGCTACAAAGTTAAGATTAGAGACATAAAAGTGAAAAATGAAAATAAGGAAACGTCTTTCCACGTCCTCATGATTTTATAATATTTATTGTATTCCCTGTACAGGAGCAAAGGTAGAAAAAAATCACTTTTCCTGTACATTATGAAGCCCATCACATTTTCTCTATAATGGAGTGATTTTTTTTTTATTCTAGGCATTTCTTGAAATTTAAACACAAGACCACTTATCTTTACAGCAATGGAGGGTTTTTTTTTTAAAATAAAAATGTAACCTTTTCAATTTGCCTCTGACACAATCTGCCGTGTACCTTTCACCACATACCCTTATATTTGGAAAGGGAATTAGAGGTTTCAAGCGTGACGCTGAATTATTTGTCATAGGCATTGAGAGCTATTTTGTAGGAGAGCAAGCTGGCCTTGACTTCAGAAGTATAGGGCAGCGTCATAAAAGGCCATACTTTCCCTTATAAAGGTATGACACATCCATCATTGGGAATGTCTGCAGTCATCTTAAAAGAAATTGTATTTCAGTCTGCACAGCCTTAAACGAAACGAGTGCTGTAATGTATAAGTTTACTTGATGAAAGCTGGTTTGTGGCGATGGCATCATTCCACTTCGAGATTCACAGACATCTCTAGGTATTGCCTAAGTGTGTGTATTTATGCTGAACTTTGAAAAGAGGATTCCACCAGAGGTGTGAGAGTCATTATAAGATTGTAATGCTCTGCAGGCTGTGAGCAATGTGGCAGAGACCAGATTGGGAGGAGAAAGTGTTGGATACCTGCAGAAACAGCTGAGTCAGGAGCTAAGGCCCATCTGCAATCCGAAAGACAAGGCAGCGAACATAACAAGGCTGCATTCCAATCTAGGCAGGCAACCCAATTAATGTAAAATGAGATAGGTCTTATTAGGTTGGGAGGAAAGTTGCCTGCTTTGAAATTGCTGGACAGCTCTAAAGCTCACTATTGGTATGGACTAGATCTTTTGGTCAGTGAACTGGATTCAAGGCAAGGAAGGTGGCAGTGGAGTTATGATTCTGGGAAACAATTGTCAGGATCTCCTAAGTGGAAAAGACCCTGATAGAAGGCCTAGCATCCCTCGAGACGCGAAACACCCAAACTTACAGACAAATTCTAGAGACCCAGGAAGTCTGCCTTCCCGTCTGCAGCTGGGTGGAAGGAAATTTAAACGCTGCATTCATTCATATGAACATTTATTGAGCACTTATTCTGAACCTTTTAGTACTTTAGGTGTTGGGAATATAAGGATGAATAAGACAGAATATCTCTCTTTGTTCTTAAGGAGCTTAACCTTGGGTGGGAGAGTGGTATACTAGATGAATGGCCCCAGTTCTTTATCCTATTTGTAGAAGTATGCTTTGCAATGGGATTGTGAGTTCCTTTTACTGAAAACATAGTCAATTTCTGTGCACTGTGATTTTGAGTTTGGCCATGTAACTTTGGCCAACGGCCTTTTAGGAAATGTGAGGCACTTGAGGCTTGAAAAAGGATCAGCCCTCTTTTGCTTTCATTGTTGCCCTTTTCCTGCCACTGTAAAGATATATCAGGTTTAGCCTACTGGAGGGATGTGAAAAATATATGGAACAGAGCCAAATAATCCTAGAGGACAACTGGTCGTCTATCAAGCATGGAATGAGTGCAGCTGAGCTCAGAAGAACTGTCTATTCTAAATCACCAACTCATAGACTCATGAGCAAATAATGGCATATAATTTTTGATCATTGAGTCTTGAGGTGGTTTGTCCCACAGCAGTATTATGGCAATAAGTTCCTGTTGTGGGACATATAGATAAGTAAACAACAATTTAGAGTGATGCAGTGATAAAAGATGTGATAAAATGCACATAGGGGAGACTTTTGCTTCCAGGAAGATGGAGTAGTACTTTTCCCTAGTCTTCCTGCTAAGTACAATTAAAAATCCTGGACATTAAATGAAAAACAAACATAAGAAGACTCAGAAAGTTGTAGAAACAAAGGCAGGCAGGTGATGGATCTCATGACACAAGGAATGATATGATGATAAGCTGCCTGGCTTCTTTTTCTGCCTCATACATTCCAAACTTGGAGCTGAAGAAACTGGTAACCCAAATATGTCAACGGGTTCAGACAAAAGTAAGCCCCCAACTACAGTCTACCCTCCATCGAAAAGATCAGGAAAGAAGCAGCAAGGTAGAACATTTTTCGATAACTACTCGACTCCAGAAAGTTCTGTGGTCCCAATGCACTCCACTGAATTAGAAAGTTTAATTTAAAAAATGCATATAGGGTGCTGGGGGAGCTTGCCTCTACCCTTGAGGTTTTTTTTTTTCTTAATTATTACTATTTCCCAGGTATTTTGTTCCTTGATGTTGGAAGCACAAATGACTATTTCTGAGTGGATTTTGACCAAAAGAGTTGTGAGAAAACACTCCAGGCAGATACATGGCATAAAAATATACATGGAGGGTAGGTATAAGCGTTCTCATCCCAATAGCTTGGTTAGAGTGGTGGTGTTGTTACAACTGCCCGTGTATCTATGAATCTCAAATCATTCATTCATTTACTTCTTATTTTTTTCAGCTTTATTGTGATATAATTGACCTAAAACATTATGTAAGTTCAAGATGTACAATGGGATGATATGATACACTTCTATACCACAAAATAATTACTGCGATTGGGTTAGTTAGCACCTACATCATTTCAGATAATTACCATGTTTTGAAGATAAGAACAGTTAAGGCTTACTCTCTTAGCAACTTTCAAGTGTACAATACAGTATTGTTAACTATACTCACCATGCTGTACATTAGGTCCCCAGAATATTTTCCTCTAATAACTGAAAGTTTGTATCCTTTGATCAACATTTCCCCCTTCCTTTCATTCTACCCCTAGTCCCTGTTTCTGTGATTTGGGCTTTTTTAGATTCCACACGTAAGTGAGATCATAATGACACTTGTCTCTTTTTTTCTGACTTATTTCACTTAACATAATGCCCTCAAGGTCCATCCATGTTGTTGCAAATGGCTAGATTTCCTTCTTTTTCACGGCTGAAAAGCATATAGTTATATCTCTATATCTATATCTATATGTGTGGCACATTTTAAAAAAATCTACTCGTTCTTCGATGGACACAGGTTGCTTCCTTTTCTTGCTATTGTAAATATTGCTTCAGTGACCATGGGAGTGCATATATCTTTTCTAGTTAGTGTTTTTCTTTCCTTTAAATAAATGCCCAGAAGCAGGATTGCTGGGTCATATGGTAGCTCTATTTTTAATTTTTTGAGGAACTTCCATACTGTTTTCATAGTGGCTAACAATGTACTTACATGCCCACCAACAGTGCATGAAGGGTTCCATTTTCTCCACATCCTCGCCAATACTTGTTATTTCTTGTCTTTTTAATAGTTGCCATTGTAACAAGTAAGAGATGGTATCTCATTGTGGTTTTGATTTGCATTTCTCTGATGATTAGTGATGTTGTGATGTTGATCACCTTTTAATATACCTCTTTGCCATTTGTATGTCCTCTTTGGAGAAATGTCTCTTCAGGTCCTTTGTCCATGTTTTTTAACCAAATTGTTTGTTTCTTTTATTTTTCTTGCTATTGAGTTGTATGAGTTCTTTACATATTTTGGATATAAATTCCTTATAAGATATATGATTTGGAAATATTTTCTCCCAATCCAAAAATGCCTTTTCGTTTTGTTGATTGTTTCTTTTGCAGTGCAAAAGCTTTTTAGTTTGATGTCATCCCACTTGTTTATTTTTTTCTTTTGTTTCTTATACTTTTGGTGTGGTATCAAAAAAATCATTGCCAACATCAGTGTCAATGTATGATAATATAATATCATTGTCCTAGTTCTCTGTTGTCATTAAGTATTTTTTTTTATTTAAAAAATATATTTCCATTTAAAATTTATTTTAATCTCAAATTCAAATTTAAAAAGTTACTAAAAATGAGTTAAGGCAATTATTAACTCTCTCTTTTATAAATTCAAATTTTAGTCACAGGAATTTTATTTTATTTTTAAATTTTTTAATTCAAGATTTGAATGCTGTAGCTATAGGAAAATGCTTGCATGATCTTGTGTCAACTATGTGGTGATCGATAGTATTTCCAAAAAGAAATAGAACAGATTTCATTGGAAACACACAAAAAAACTGAACAAGGTCCTAACAAATAGTACAGTAGTTTGCACTGAACAGTTTCATTGTAATTGCAGAACTCATTCTCCAAGGTCACACTGATATTAATATGTGGGAAGAAGGGAGAGGAAATAGTCATTTAGTTTACCTAACAAACAGAGTGGACACAGAGGTAAGCGTGGTACCCACCAACCTGGAGAGAAAGTGAAAGGCCAAGACATCTCAGTGACATTTGTCTCATTAGACTACAAAATATCCAATGCCTTATCTAGGATTAGTAATTTTTCCTTTGTTGCTCTGTTACTGTAATGGAGAAAGTCATATTTTTCCTTCCTGAGTAGGGAAAAATCCAGTTCTTCCCTACTGTGTGTTTCTTTCCTGTGTGTTCCTTTGCTTTTACACAGAGCACTTCACTTCTGGTCACTTCTGTTCAACAAATGTGTAGAGGTTGTTCCCCACAACAAGCCATTCTCTATGACACCAACTGGGTGTCTTACAATTTAACTAAATTCTGGCAAGTGAGATGAACCTTATTAGATCCTTTTTATTCTCTTTCTCTTGTGTACACACACACACACACACACACACACACACACACACACAATTACTTGATTCATCAAATACAGGAAATTATGTTAAAGTCTCCCACTACTATTTTAGCTTCCTCTAGGTTTCCATGTATTTCTAATAATTTTTGCTTTGATTGGATGCTGTGCTATTTGGTGCATAAATGTTCATGGTTGATATGTATCTTCATTTTGGATTATATCCATTATCGCTTTATACCTTTATACCTTTTAATGCTTTTCTGGTTTGAATGCTACTTTGTCTGACTTAATATTCTACCCGTTTC
Organism: Rhinolophus ferrumequinum; assembly: GCF_004115265.2. NCBI lineage: Eukaryota > Metazoa > Chordata > Mammalia > Chiroptera > Rhinolophidae > Rhinolophus > Rhinolophus ferrumequinum. Next base: position 42,243,392 of record NC_046301.1, read on the forward strand.
CATTCCAATTGTTTGGAATATTTTTGCCCATTCTTTTACTATTACAGCCTTTCTTTGTCACTTTATTTTAGATGTGTCTCTTATAAACAAGCATATATGTACTTGCAATCCCATCTGAGAGAATTCATTTTCCAATGGGATTGAAGGGGATAGCATAAATAACATGTTTGGTTTTATTTCTGTCACTGTTTCTAATACCTTTTTGATTCCTGCTGTTCCAGTTTCTTTTCTGTGATGATGAAGCTGTTGAGTTTGGAATCGATCTTCTACTTCTAGATTTTAACTCATTTTGACCTAGAGTGTATGTTCAGGGGTTCTCAAACTTGGTTGCACGGATTAAATTAGAATATCTGGAAGAAGGACACAGGAATCAATATTTCTTAAAGGTCCTAAATGAGTCTACCCTGCAGCTGAGCTTGAGAATCACTGGCTGTTGTGCAAACATGAATGGATTCCTCCTCGGGACTACTGCATCAAAAGCCTCACCGCCTGCTGACTTCTCCTGAGATCACCCAGAATAATTGCTTTTGTGTGCTGTTGTTCAGCAGTGGTGAAAGTGGCAGGAAGTGGAGTGATTTTTCTCAGTCTTCATTTGCTTTCATTATTTTTTTCCCCTTCAAATAAGTGAGTATTCATGACAGTTTGCAAATATCTTTTCTATTGACCAGCTGAGGCATTGCAACACTTTCTGCATACTGGACTTTGTGGGTTAGTTGTTTGCAACACAAATAGCAGGAATATCTGTGTACCGGGTTATATTTTTGCCTATTTTTTCATGGCCAATGTTGGATTCTTTAGATTTTTTTATATTCACTTGGGTATGTCAATTATGAGCTAAGAGGGAGAGAGAGACGCTTATACTTCATAATTATTATCACGATGATTATTATTGAAACTACTGTGTAATGAGTCCATCGTATTGTTAGACATCACAGCTATAAGCCACACATTAATTATCACATTTACCTCCTCAGACCTTTTCAGAGGCAGATAGTGTATCTTCATTTTATAAGTGATTTTCTAGTTGTCCTCTCACCTGGAAATCTTCAGCTGAATTGTGAAAAATGAAAGAAAGCATCCTACCAAATAATACAGTGGTGATGGGCTCCAGGGGAAAAAAGAGGGTGAAGAGAAAGATTGATACAAAGATCTTAATACTGCAAATTGAGGCCTCCCCAGGAGCAGGCTCAATGAGCACCAAGCCTGGTGGCACAATCGGAAACTGCTCTCTAGTAAATGTTACCTAGAAATAGCCTAATCAGCCCAGTTCCCTTCATTTTCCCAGCAGTAATTCCCAGCATCCCTAGTGTCATGGACCTGATGACGAATTTGGAATTTAGTGGCCCTGTGAACACTGAAGCTTAACTGAATGACTCTGCCCTCACCATGTGTGGTCCAGTTTGCTTAAAGGCTCCTTGACTCAACTACCTGGTGCCTCGCTCTCCCACGGCTCCCTTTGGAAAGTGCAGCCTCATTTTGAATCTGTGAGAGTTGATGAAGAGCCATGACTTTCTCATCTATGCTTACCAGTCCTTTCCTGGGGGGCTGGAACCTGCCTCATAGCTCCCTTTCTCCATCTTTAAATTTTTATTTTATTTTAAAATTTATAATTTTTTTCTAGCTTTATTGAGATATACTTGACAATTAAAAATTGTATATATTTAAGGTATACAGTGTGATGTTTTGACGTATGTAAACATTGTGAAATAATCACCACAATCAAGCTAATAAATAGATTCATCACCTCACATAGTTACCTTTTTTATCCTGTGTCACGAGAGCCATTATGATCAGCTCTTGTAGCAAATTCCAAGTGCATAATGCAGTATTAGGGACTAGAGTCACCATGTTGTACATTAGATCCTCAGAACTTCCTCATCCTGTGTTAGTGACAGTTTGGACCCTTTGATCCGCATCTCCTTATTTCCTCACTCCCAGCCCTTCGCAACCACCATTCTACTCTCTGCTTTTAAAGGTCTGACTTTTTTAGGTTCCACTTATCACTGATGTCATGAAGCATTTGTCTTTCTGTGTCTGCTTTATTTCACTTAGCAGGATGCCTACCAGGTTCATCCATGTTGTTGCAAATGACAGGATTCCCTGTTTTTAAAGGTTGAATAATATTTCATCATACACACACACACACACACACACACACACACACACACACATACCATGTTTCCCCAAAAATAAGACCTAGCCAGACAATCAGCTCTAATGTGTATTTTGGAGCAAAAATTAATATAAGACCCGGTCTTATTTTACTGTAATATAAGACCGGGTCTTATGTAATATAAGATAAGATAAGATAATACCGGGTCTTATATTAATTTTTGCTCCAAAAGACGCGTTAGAGCTGATTGTCCGGCTAGGACTTATTTTCAGGGAAACAGGAGATATATATATACATATCACGTTTTCTTTATCTTGGGTGGTTTCCATATCTTCCCTTGTTCAACTTAAATGAGCTTATCTTACCTGTTGAGAGTGGCCCCTGCCTGAAAGCCTAGATGTGACCTCACTGCATTCTGTTTAGTTGGACTCCATCTTGCTCATTGAGTTTTGTTTACATTCATTATTTTATTCCTTACTCTCATGCACATATACGTTCCCTTCAGGAAGGAAACGCTCCCGCTGCATGCTCAGTTTTCCCAGTTTCTTATCTTGAAACTTTCCTTTACTTTCCTGCAAAATGAGGCACTCTGTGTGCTCTGTGGCCAGGAGAGAATTGCTCCTGATTCTTGTGTTTGCCTGGCTTGAATTTTTCATCACTGTTCCTGCAAGGAGCCTCCTTTGATCGTGCAATTTGGATTCCTGGAAGTCTGCACTACTTTTTTTTCCCTGAGGTAGACATTCAAACTTCAGGACTTTGATGACATAAACCTTAGAGAAACTCCAAAATATTTAGTCGGTCGCTGAAGATTTTCTACCTTGGGAAATAGAAATCTCAATCACAACTGAGGATTGTTTCTCTCTGGTTACGAAGGCAGGCGAGTGTAAAATCTTAGGAGGCTGCAAAAGGTTCACCAATCTGGGCATATCACAGTAAGAGGAGTATGTCTAGGTTGGCACTAGGAACCTTGGCCGAAAGAATTAAGATGCTTATTCCTTTTGAACACTGTATGTCTGTCTCCTGAAGGCTAAAGGTTTGCAGTACGTCGATGAACCCACTCAATTATTTCTCTGTCTTATCTCACTGGAAGCTTCTCACCCAGGTGTTTCAAAATGTCAATCTTTGAAATTTCCATAGTGTTCTCAATTCCAGAGAGACAGCACTTAACTGGGGAATTGATTGGAAGCTTTGAACAAGAAGGTCAGTCTCCTGAGGAACAGAGCTCCCCAGCAGGGACAGTAATGAGAAAACGAGTATTTGGAAAAGCTTATCTGAGCCACTGGCTGACTTGATGCTCACGATGTGCAAAGAGTGGTAGAGAAAATAGCTTACAGCTGGATAACTTGGGATGTCAACTCTTCCAAAACACATTTGTCTTTTCATGTGTGTTCTGACCCCCCACGGTGTGAAAGGCAAGACAGAATACAGCAAGAAATGCAGCAAGAACGCTTTTTTCCCCCGGATGAATTCAAACAGAAAATTGTCCTTGCCCTGAATGCTTGGAAGTGGAGTCCCTTGGGAGCAAGTGACAAAAAGGGATTATGCAGAAGGTCCTTTCAGTTACGTAAGGTCAGTTATGGGTGTAATTTTTATTAGTTTCTGTTTTTCACCCCTACTAGTTAAAAATAAGATTCCTAATCTTCCTTCCCTAAATCGTCTGGCCAACTCAATGATCCCAATTCATGATTTCTGTCCCAATTAAATACTTCCATATGTCTCTTGGTTTTTGGACAAGACAAATCTTTTCTGTCTTAGAGGTTAGTGTGTTTTTAATAGGGCATGCTGTAACTGGTATACTCTATGTGTATAGTAAACAGGGCTGGTAGAAAGAATTCCATTTATTCACTTATGGATCTTGTACTAAGAAATTGACTTTATGCTTTTTTTAAATTTTTTTTTTTTTATTTCTTGCAAAGAAAGAAATCTCTTCGAGTCAGCAATGCAATGTGGGGAGAGCTCTTCTCACTCTTACTTCTTCCCCTTGCCCTCTGAGCAAATATTTGGCCTCAGTACATGGAATAGATGTTTCCTTCATAATACTAAATTGTTTGCCTTAAAATAAAATTAGCTCAAAACACAGAAAAGAAGACATTGGGTCAGAAATTTAACATAAAATAATAGAAATAGAGACCATTTACTGAGTGCATAGCTATGCTAGGCCTAGTGCTCAGTTCTTCTTCTGCAATATGTTTTCCACTCTCACAACAATTTGATGGCATATCATTATCCCCATTTTACAGGTGAAGAACTAAAGGTTCATAGGTATTAGGTACCTTACTCAAAGGCACATAACTGAATAATAACAGGCCCTAGTTTTAAACTTGGGCTTCTCTGATTTTAGAATTCTATTTCATATTCACCACACCTCCTCTCAGTATGGATACACCTTATAAAATGAGTAGAACTATAAGATCCACACTATTATTAATTCTCAGGTAATCACTCAAGCAGGCAGAGTATTTATTTAGTATTTACAGATTTTGTGACCGTCACTGTATGTGGCATGTATTGTATTGCATTAAAATCTAAGCAGAATGTAAATTTTGGAGTCTCTAAGGTTTGAGATCACCTAGAGCATTGAGAAGAATGAGTGGGATAAATATTGAATGTGATAGCAGATTACCCTAATGTCAGAGACCTGGGTCTAGAACTGACTAGATGTGTAATGTCAAAAAAAGTCACCAATTTTTTTAAAGCTCATTTCTTAAGCAGTTTAAAGTTCACAGCAAAATTAAGAGGAAGGCGCCGAGATTTCCCGTGTATCCCCTGCCCCACACATGCACTGCCTCCTCCATTATCAGCATCCCCACCAGAGGGGGACATTTATTACAATCGATGAACCTGCATTGACACATCATTATCACCCAGAGTCCATAGTTCACATTACGGTCACTCTTGTGTTGCACGTGTTACTAATCTTTTCAAGTTTCTGTTTTCCCATGTGCAAAATAATTGCTTGTATTTGTAACATGTTTTGTTGTTGACAAATCCACTTCTTTCTAATGTATTTTCTTAATTTGAATCTTGCCAGAACCAGGTAAAAGGGGCATGATTATCCTAATTCTACAGATGAGAAAACAAAGAGGCTAAGTGGCTTGCCTTGTCAATTCTAATGTAAAATCAAGTGTCGTAAACCCTCGACAAGATTGTGAGGAGAAAGTAACACAACGTATGTGAAAATGCTTTGCAGTCTATACAATCCTACCAACACAATTTTATTTTTATAATTTTATTTATAAAAATAACTTTTATTATTATTGGAGATCTAGTTCTTGGTGAAGAGGTACCCCTTTGATACCCAGGATGTTTGTAATAGTGATGAGAGAACAGGACTGAGGAGTTTTCTTGGCTCAAACACAATGTAACTGAGAGATCTATCCAGCTCCGAGCACACTTTAGGAACACTTTATATTCAGGATGAGAGAAGTGTCCATGAAAGAACATCCAGCCTAAGAAATAGACTTGTAAGCGTATGTCTGAGCCAAACCGACGACAATTGCTGGGAAGCAAAATCTCAACGGATTGAGAAAATGCTCCGGAGAATGGCAGTTTTGTAGCTTATTTTATACATTAGAATCAAAGGAGGAGATGTAAAGAGGGTTATAGGAAATTCATTGGTGGTAAATTAGGGAGGAGGGGGGAAAGCAAAGCAGGGCAATCTCTGGGATTGGATGAAAAGGAAAACAGAGATACATACTACTTTTACATTGGTGGCTACAGGATAGTTAACATTTACAGCACATAGAGATGGTATGTGGGGAACAAGATAACCATGAGGGGTTCTGTGGTCTCCTGCTCTGGTGTGGTGGTTGTGGCTTGAGAGGCCTGGAAAAGATGACGCTGACATTCCAAGGGTATGTTATCTTCGATGCAAAAAGACAATAGACAGGCTCACTTAAGCTAAAGATTGACTTTGACAAAGAAGCTGTAGGCCTAGGATGCGATTACTCCCTATGACTCGCTTTTAGTTAGGAATTTTTATGTTCAGACCATCCTAAGTGTTACTTTTGGTCTCTGAGTTTGTAGGGCCTGCCATGCTGGCCTCCTCTGAAGTTGTCAGGTTTAGTATGTAGCCCCTTTTTCGTCCACAGGATATTTCATTAACAAGAAACAAAATATGCAAAGGTAAATTCTACAATGTGCACAAGGCCTCTGAAAGTCCCACAATGGCTCAGGCTCTTAGACATCACAGAGTATTATTGACTCTGACCCCTCCAGGCATTAGAGAAGGGAAGTCGTTTCGACACTGAGGTGCCGGTAATTAGTGTCATGGCCCTCTGGCCCATGCTACACGGCTGGATCTATGTGAGCTGGGGAGCGCCCCTCCCGCCTCCCCACCAGACTTTCCTGGCAGGCAATCTCAGGGCCTTCTTTTCCTCCTCTGTTGTCCCAGGTGCCCACAGCAATTCTGGAGCAGCTCCAGTCCCCTTAATCTTCACAAAGAAACTCTGTTAAAGATTCAAGGTTCACGGGCCTGACACGTCGAAAGGCCAAAATTCAAAACGTCAGAGTTTGGAGTGAGGAAAGGTTTATTGATAGAGAAAGAGCCCTCTAGAAAAGATGAGGGGGCCTAAATCTCCTGCAACTCCATCCTTAGAGAGTCCAGAATTCAGGCTTCTTTTTGGTCAAGGGAAGGGAGAATGAGCGGAACATGAGGTCTGTGACACCCTGGTGCCAACAGGCACCCAAGGAAGAGCAGGGAAAAATCTCTAAATCTCTTTGTTCGGTGGTTCATTGACCCAGGCTGATCTGAGTGCCAGAAGCTCCAGCCTCAAGCAGAATTCCTCTAATAATTAATATACCTATAGCAGGAGCTATTCGCCTGAAGGCCATGGGAGAAATAGAGAGTAGAATTAAGATAGAGTCAGAGACCCAGCATTTTACTCTGTGGTGCTCTCTCCCTCTCTAACTAAGGATGCCATCACATTTTGATAACTCATCTTGAAGACCAAACCCTTCAAATAATGTAAAGAATTAATAACCAGGTCCGTAATGACATGTGGAAAGATCCATTCAAAACATTTGGGTTTAGAAATGACTGTGTGTGTGTGTGTAAAAGAAAGAGGGAGGGAACTGAGGGAGGGAAATGTAAAACATGTAGTTTCTAAGCACAGCTGGAGAGAGACGCAGGAGTGCAGCAGAGACAGAAAAGAGGCAAGCCCTGCATTCACTAATGTGTGTGCTTGACTGTTCTAGGTGTAAATGATAAAGTGTTGCCTACAAGAGGAAGACAAACATGGGATAAACCAGAAAAGTGACTGAGAGTATCAGAGGAATCAGAAATACAATAGGTGTGGGAAACTCTAAAATATATTAGGCTTTGTCTAGACCAAGGTTTCTCAAAGTTAGCATTACTGATATTCTGGGCAGGATAACTCTTTGTTATGGGGGCCGTCTTGTGCATTGTCGAATGTTTAGAAGCATCCCTGGCCTCTATTCATTAGATGCTGGTAGCACCCTTCTCTAAGTTGTGACAAATGTCTCCAGACCTTGTCAGCTAGGCCTTGAGGTGGGAGAGGGGAGAAGCAGTAAAGCAAAATCACTCTTGGTTGAGAACCACAGGTCAAATCTTGGAAAAGATGCTGAGTTAGGGGGGGAATAAAAGTGGAATCAATATAGAATATTGTAGAATATTAACAGAAAAACTTATGTAATAATAAGGATACAGATAATTTTTAAGGATTCTTTGGTTTTGTTCGGTAGAAGTTAGAAAATGTAGGAGAAGGGGAGGGATGGGAGCGTGTCTATAGTGCCTACAGAGAAAGCTCATAAACAGCTTTGATTACCCGCCTCCAGCCATCTATTTGTTTTTACAACAGATGAGGAAAGATGATCTGGAGCAAGATAAGGATCTGAGTCAACAGACCTTCCCCCATCTTAGGAGGTCACCCCCTCCTGTGGAAGAACATGCACCACTTTTCCCTGCCAAATCAGTATGTAACTCCCTCACTCCACCAGCATTCTGGAAGTTTTTGGGACAAAGGCTCTCGTGCTCCCTCTCTCTCTGTCTCTCTCTGTCTCTCTCTGTCTCTCTCTCCCCCTCTTTCCCACCTCGGTTAGGCCCATTCTCTTCCTGGAGAATGTATCACTAATACCGGGAGCCTATGCCTCTCTCTCACACCTCCTAGACCCCACCTTTGATTCTTCGCTGCGCCGGCAAGAAGAACCGAGACTTTGAACCGTAACACTTTGCTTCTCTATAATTTTGAAAATTTCTATGAAGAACATGCATTACTTGCATAATCAGAAAACAATAAAAGGACTGTTAGTGGTTCCTTAAAAGTAAAGATACTTGAATTAACTATTTGTGAGTGCTCTGGTGAGTGAAAGAGGGGCCCATCGCAGTCAAATGAGATAAAATGAAGAGTCAGGCTAGACTCCAGGGGAAGTAGAGCAGTCACAAAAAAAGGAGGAAGGAGGAAAAGGACAAAGAACCAGTAAAAAAAAAATGTAGTTTCCGAGAATTAAGATCTCCTTTCATCCGCTTGGGTGTGGAGTGAAACTCCCAAGCACTGAAGGGTGGAATGGTGGCATTTGATTGTGTAATATGCAGATGTGTTAAGGAAAGAGTGAACATTAGCAGATATGAATGATTGCATAGAATTGATGGTGTTTCTGAATGTTTATATCTGTATTTTCTTCTTGCTTATGACTCAGAAGTACTACAGTATTTGTTGGGCTGTTATCACGCAAAGGGAAGTCCTCAATACAGAGAGACCCCCTTAACTAGAGAAACCTCCTAAGATCACAAGATGGTAGAAGGAGCAAAAAGACCAAGCATTCCACAAAGACGGTGGTTGTTCTGCTGTAGGACATTTCTGTGTGCATGCGCCAGGATCGTGGTTTTGGGAAACCGAAGAATGGAAGCACGGACCGGAGAGGCAAGTTGTTGCAAAAGAGGGTAGTTTATTAAAGCAAAGAGTTATGGCTCTCAAGCGAGAGGGGGTACCGGTTGGGATGCCCAGTGGCTAAGGTAAAAGGCTCTTACTCATATAGCGTCCCTTGCCTGTGTGGGGAAGGGAGCTGTCTCCTTCTAAAGGAATTTGTCTGTCAGATTTGCTCTGTTTGTCCAGCCTAAAGGGATTTACGAGATAACCTATTAACCTCAGGGTTCAGTTGCATTTTTGTCTTGGAGCGAATGAGTTATTTCAGAACCTGGAGTTTCAGGATATGGCTGCCTTTTGTTTATTCCACCAGGGATTTTCCTGTCTACCTAACAACATGCTAAATACCCTGTGTCAGTTCCAGGATACAGCTTCTTTCCTTCACGTCCATTAACGTTTCCATACTAGCAAGATTAAAGGCTTTGAATGCAAAATTTGATTACTTTAGATAGGGGAATGATATCTAGCTTTAGAATCTTTTATCTAAAGAATGACTTAATGGTTAGGTATCACTAATTTTTTTTACTTTCAACCATTTATTTGTTTCACAGACATTTTTGAACACCCACTCTGAACTAAGGCACTCCACCAGTATCTTCCATAAACAGTAACATCCTATGAACTTTTATTATCATATGGCTCCCACTGAGGTCTTCCATTTATGTCACACCTGTCCCGAAAACTATCCTAAGCTCTCAAATTGTCTTCTGTCCCAATCAAAAATGCATGCTGGCTCAGAGGAGGAGAAGATGAGCCAGGCCCTGAAAGATGAAAGATTCTGATTCTGACACCAATTCCACTGTCAGTTCTTTTTCCATACCACACAGCAGTTGATTCATTTCTGACACTGTCTACCTGGAGACAGCTCCAGGTCCCACCTGCTAAAGGCTCAGTCTTGCAAAACTGCTCCCCCTGCTCCCTTCAGACTCCAATGGCAGGTCCAGGTTGTCACCTGTGCTTCTGAACTACTCGCTATAGACTGGAGGGTCTCATGACACCCTCCTTGGGTTCATTTAATTTGCTAAAGCATCTCACAGAACTCAGAGAAATATATTGCTTACTAGATGACAGGTTTATTATAAAAGGATAGAACTCAGGAGGAGCCAGATGGAAGAGATGCGTAGGGCAGGGTGTGGGGAAATGGTGCGGAGCCTCCCTGCTCTCTCTGAGTGTATCACTCTCCCAGCGCCTCCTTGTGCTCACCAACCCAGAAGCTCTCTGAAGCCCATACTTTTGGGTTTTCTGGAGGCTTCTTACATAGGCGTGACTGATTATATCATTGACCATTGGTGATGAACTCAATCTCCAGCCCTTCTCTCCTCCCCAGAGGTCAAGAAGTGGGACTGAAAATTCCAACCCTTCGATCACCTGGTTGGTTTCCATGGCAACTAGCCCCCCCTCCTTAAGTTACCTATGGCTTTCCAAAAGTCAGCTTATTAACAAGAGACACCATTATCCCTCAACATTTGGAAATTCCAAGAGCTTTTGAAGCTCTGTGCCAGGAATGGGGATGAAGACCAAATACACATTTCCTATTACAAATCACAATATTACAAAGGTACATGTACAGGATGGTGAAAGGAAGGGTGCTGAGCAAGAAGGAAAGAGATTGTGAACCTCAGAACGTGCATAGTATACTGGAGAAACTTTAAGTGGGACCAGGCATACTGAGCCTCTCTTCCTCTTGAAAGGTCTTAAACGATGGGGTGTGAATTCATTTGCGTGATCGCCACACAGATAGACGAGAGAAATTGGATAAAACCACTAACCTTTCCGTTTAAGCCATGCAGGTTACTGAGCAGGTGACTGGAGTCCAAAGAAGTTTAGCGATAGATTCCAAGTCGTCAGGGATCTTCTCAGCACATATGGGTTAGAGGCATGGGCTTTGGAACCAAATAGATTTTGAGATTGCGTTTAGGCTCCAGCACTATCCAGCCATATGGCTTTGGGGGAAGTTTCCTAACTTCTCAGGGCTGCTGTCCTTATTCATAAGGAGGGAATAATAGCGGTACTTATCGCCAGCAGTATGCTCGTGAATGTTTAACATCCAGCTACTTGGAGGAAAAAAAAATACTGAATTATTCCATTTGCTGGTTGCCCCTAAGTAAATAGACCCACCATGGCTAATTTCAAGCTACCAGTGTTACTTTACTGAACACAGACCTAGGAAGAGATGCAAACATATACTGGTACAAGCTGGTCCAACACATCCCTGCCTGTCACGGAGGGTGCTGGGAGGACTGAATAAATACTGCTGGTAACGGACTTACTAAAGTGTCTGTCAGCTTTACGCAGTGGCAGTATCGTAGCCAATGAGGTTTATCCGAGGCACGAATATTGCTAATTGAAAACTAAAGTGTCTGTCAAATGGTAGGTACTCAGTAATGTCTGCAGGCACTTCCTGGGGCTCCTGACTTCTAACAGAGTGCCCTTTTCACAGTATCAGGCTGCTTTCTATGATGCTACACACGATCTTATGAAGCACGTCTGCCATGGGATTGAGCTTGGGTTGATAAATGCAAGTGCAATGTTGCTTGTCCCTAGATGCTGTCAGCACCCACTTCATGCATTCTGTTGTTTTGGAATCACAGTTAAAATCATTTATCAAAGTCAGGTTGCCTGAGAGTTTTCTCCCCACTCGAATGGCATCACTCCATTCTTTATCTCCTACACTGCAAGGCCAACCTCTGGGTCTACCCCCTTCTTGGAAGGTTTTAATAGTTTTTGGCAAGGAGCATCTCTTCAAACAGGCTTCCAGGTTTCTGCAGCCATTCTCTCCTATGGCGTGGAGGACAGCCTGAGCGTGTGTGTGTGTGTGTGTGTGTGTGGTGTTCTGGCAGGCCTGCGTTTACAGTCATATGACACTTCTCTCTTAGGAAGGGGCCATCTCAGCTAATATTTCTCAGGCGATGATATAGAATCTTTTCTAATTATCTACTATAGTTGGCACAGCCTTCTCTGGTTCCTTATTCTCGAAATCATGCTATGTTTATGCAAATTAAAATGCATTTAAGTCTTCCTGAAGATTAGAAAGCAAAATGGAATTTGTCTGTCTGCTTCCGCTCTTTCATTTTTTCCCTTTATGTCCTTTTAGAATACCCTCTTTTCACATAAGGTGCTCAAAGATTTAATGCTGATTTCCCACTTTCACTCCTGCTGGGTCTTCGTCTCATTATTTCCAAGTTCCTAGCTGTTAAATGATAAAGGATAGTTCTAAGTTAATCAAATAAAATGATTTCGGCTGACTTTAGCTCCCAATCTATAATTCCTTCTACATCATGCAATTTAGATTATTGGAAATATTAATACACATAGCTCCAAAAGGTCTCAAGGAATAATTCCAATAGACAATCACAGACATTGTGACAGGGGTGTACAGGGTGGGAACAGTGTGTTATCAGGTGGAAGGAGAGGGTTTTGCAGGTGCAGGTTGTCCTATAATAGTACAATGCACGCATGATAACAATATGATAAAATAAATGTTTTTTCTAACTCTAGTGGAGGTAACAATACAATCCAGGCAATGCTTTTCCAAAAGTCTCCCTCAAATATTTAAATTCAAAATGATCAAATCTTTAGCTCCCTTAATATGTAGGGCTTAATGTACTCTGGCTCATTAGAGCCATGTATAGAGAAAAAAATGACTAGTTTTTGCTGGAACCATTTCCCCAACTCCGAATATAGTAAGATTCTATGTCATATTTTTTTCTGGACAAAACAAAGCTACTAGAATAGACCAGCACATGCCACATGGGTAGTTTGGGAGAGTTAGCTGACAAAGGTATTTCATGTATATGCTATCTTTTAAGGAGTTGTAGATTCTTCCCAATAAATGCAATGTTGTCCTTCATAAATATCTAGTGGTGTCTCTAGTTCCTTTGGGCACTTTATGTTGCTAGATTCACATATTTTTCAGGAATGACCTGGATTTTAGACATATGGTATCTTCGTGCCTTACTTTATGCCTTCAGTGTGTCTCACTTGACTCAGAAGAGAGAAAACATTTTCATCTGCACACTTAATGGAGATTCTGCTAAATCTGTTTTATTAGGGCTATTTCTGATTGTAGATTTCTCACATGGACACCTTCACTTCCTGAACCAATCTATCAACCAGAGTATTGATTGAGCACCTCCGTTTACAAGGCAGCAGGCCAGGGTTGGTTCCAAAAACAATAATGTATTATATATCTGTCAAAGGCCTCTCTGGCAAAGGAAAGCTCTGAGTACACAATCTAATTTTCTTCTTTTTGAGAAAGATTAATGGAAAATAGATTCCATTCCATCTTTGCATCTATTCACACAAGCCCAGAGAAAAATCATGACTTGCTCAAGGTCACCCAGAGAGTGAGCATGAAAACCTGATATCGGTTGTCATAATCAAAGAGGTAAATTAAGTGGTCACAGAGGACTTTCAAGGCACAGGCCAAGGTAGCGCCTAGGATTGTCTTTCTGCGTATCCTTGAGAAGTGATTTCAGCAGAAACAATTTGCACAGGAGGTAATCTGATTATTGACTGACATTATCAATCTTCAGAACGCAGGGTCAGCATTGACTTTCCACTTGGCCATTCTCAACAGCTGGGCACAGGAAGCATATCACAGGCAAATTTCAACTGTTCACCTTGTTCAATTTGTGCTTACTCACACGGCTTCTGCAAACACAACAAGCTGCTGTCTCAAAACCATTCAAGCATGTTAGAATTTTCACTTTTCTGAACTGAGATCTTCTGATTAGGACTTGACGAGAATAAGACGTTGACCTTCAATGCATTGGAGGGAAAATGTGTGCTTGCATCTATTTTTAAAACGCTGAAGTAGAGGTTGAATTGACAGTAACCGCTGACCTTGAGGAGGTATTGCGTTCTTGTTATCCTAAAAAGGAGATCTTAAATCATAAAACAGTAACAAAACAAACGGTGAAGTCAAAACTGATAAACACCGATTTAATTATTTAGTTTGAATAGCAATCGATGCAATGCCATGGTTAGCGGGGAGAGGCATGTGTGCTGAGATGGGGAGAAGTGGCATTCTTCACCATCTCATTTTGGATTCTACTTTTCTGCTTCCTTGCCTGACTGATCCCTGACTGGCTGCTGACGTTGTGAGTTTCACCTTGTTGGGTGCTGGATATTTTTGTGTCGCTATAAGTATTCTTTATTTTTATTTTGGCATTCAGTTAAGTTACTTTGACACAGTCTAATCCTTTGTCGTCTTGCTTTTAAGATTTGTTAGGTGGGATCAGAGCAGCACCATTTTCTAGTATGAGAGACAAGTACTCTATCTCTCATACTAGGAGTACTCTATCTGCTGCTCCATGAAGACTAGGTTTTCCAGTCTGTCTGGTGAGAACAGACACTATCCCCCCGAATTACATGACCACTGGGTACTGCTTTCTCTAATCCTTCAAATAATGCTTTCTCCTGGCCATGGGTCATTTCCTCACATGTATGCGAGGAACGACCCAGTAGGGCTCTCAGCATATCTTTCTACGGCTCTTCCTGTGTGGTGTCTCATCTTTGGTACTCACTCCTGAGAACTGTAGTTCCTTGCTTTCCCCAGACTCTTCGTTCTGTCTTCTCTCTACTCAGGGAGTCCACAGGCCTTTGCCTGGATCCCGTACACCCCCATCCCACCCTGCACTGTGACCTGGAGACTCTCAAGACAGTAAGCTGGGGCAATTATAGGGCTCATCTCATTTTTCCCCATCTTTCAGACATCCCTGTCTTCTGTTGTCTGAATGTATAGTGTCTTGAAACTGTTGTTTTATATATTTTGTTTTTTTAAAAAATTGTTTTTTGGTTGTTTCCAGGAGCAAGATACATCTGGTGCCTGTTTTCATATCTTAGTCATAAATAGAAGTTCATGTTCATTATATGGGTGGTAGAAACTGCAACTAACACATCAAATACAGCTATTATCAAAAACCAAACCAAGAGAGGCTGGGACAGGAGGAATATCATTTTGTAATAGCTAGCTCCTGGAGCCAGCCAGGGTCTGGGACTGGGCTGAAGCAAAGGAATAGGGTGTCCAGATGCTTGCGTGCTTGATAAAAATGAAGTGTGTGTAACATTTCTCCCATGACTTTTCATTTTCCTTATAGTGGAAGTGCTCTTGAGTTACCAAACAAAATTGATCATCCATCTATTTAAATATTAATACAGTGAAAAAGAGAGAGAAGGAAGAGAGTGTGCACAGGCCTGGAGCTCTGTCTTTATAGGATCCAAGGGTGGAGTCTAGGGTTTTGTGCATTCACTCTTCATTGGTTAATTTAAAGCGTAAGAATTGGAATTAAGGTGCAGCAATGGAGAAGTGGGGTCACTCAAATGGCCAGTTATCTAGGTTACCCGGGGCTTTCTGAAAGAGGGAACTTCATGGGTAAGGACGACCTAATTCCTTATCTGGTTGTTTTGCTGGTAGCTGTGTCATACAGCTGGCAATGTTTATTCAGGGTGGAAGTCTTCTGAAATGGGTGCCTTGGCCATCAATAACTTAATGTCTGGTACTTATACCACAAGGCTGTTCTGAAAACCTGTGTGTGGCATTCCAAGCTGTAGTTCAGTTCTCAGACCTTCTGGTGTGTCGATTCTGGTCAGTTTCATGTTTGACTTGGTCAGACGTTCCTCTGCAGGTTTTAGGAATCCCTTTCCTCCCGCTCTCCTTACTCGTAGATCCTCCCCCTATTGTGTAATTTTGAAGGTGGTGGGTGCTGCTTGCCATGGACAGGAATGGGAGTCCACATGTCCCAGTCTGTCTCTATGAATAAACTGGAAGAGTAGGCGGTGCTACTCTGGGTCCCCTGCCGCTGCTGGGCGGGGTATGGGACATTGAATTCTCTGCCCAGTCTCTACTGGCACCACTAGCAGGGCGGAAGTTACTCGCCTTGGCCTGCCTGCTGTCACCAGGTGGCAATGGGAGATGGGACACCCCACTCAGCTTCTGCTGGCCCTGCAGCAAGGGACACAGGTGGTAGGTAGTTCATGGTGTTTGGCTGGCATATGGCTAGTGTTACCAAAAAGATTCTGTCTTGCTGTTCTACCCCTTTCCCTATCCTTCTTTAACCAACAAGAACAGACTTTGGAAGAGTGGGGGGAGGGGTTTCTTTTCTTTCTGTTTTTCTTTTTTGGCTATGCTTATTGGAGGTTCTGGGTTGAAAGACTCTTCAGCACCCGGTCTGGGAGCTATGGCAGATAAGAAGAAAACCCCGGGTACTCACTGTCATGCCATTTCTTAAGTCCTGAGGCACCCGGTTGGTCTGCCTTCCTCTTTCCACCTTTCAGAGTCCGTTTACGATTGTCCATTAGATTATTTCTGGGATTTTTAATGGTACCTAGAGGAGAGGAACAGGAAGACGTGAGTCTGCACTGCTTTCCCAGAACTGGAATTTCTTTAACATTTAAACGTAGGATAAAACAAGTTGGTTTTTCTCTATTCTGGCTCAGACTGATGCCTTAACAATTCATTTAAAGCCATAGCCTGAGAAGACAATTTCTAATTTAGTTCAACAAACAGTTATGGCACACACTATTATGTATGCACCAGGAGTTATGTAAGGTACTAAAATTTCAACACTTGGAAGAAAAACCACCTCACCTTCTACCCAGGGAGACAGATGTGGTAGCAAATGACCTGGTGTTCCAGGTCATTGAGTGGACCGGGCTTTAGTTGAAGCTTGTATACAATGTGACAGGAAAATAGATGTGGGAGCTGCTCATCATGCCTCTTCAGGAAAGCAGGGAACCAGAGAGAAATCCAGGAAAGAGGAAATAGGATGTTGGCCTTGATCACTGAGTAGGGATTCATCTGAAGGTGAAATCAGGGGATAACATTGTGCTCTGAGAGCACAGTCAGAGCCAGCATGTAGAGTGTGATGGTATCTGGCGGTGTGGAAACAGTTGAGTTGTCTAATTTTCCCAAAGTAAAGGGCCTATGTATGGGCTTAGATTGGGTCAAGGTTAGAGAATATTAAAATTGCAAGGGCTCTCCGTCCTTGTTAGGAGTTTGGAAGTTGGTTCTTAGGAAATTGGAGCCACTGGAAGGCTCTTAAGTGGAAATTTAACAGGATCATGTGAGCATTTAGAAAGATTCTGATACCAATGTGGAAAGTGAAGAATTGGAGATGGAATTGGGGGAGTGGAGATAAGTTCACATTTCACTAAAAGTTATTATTCAAATAGACGTCATCCACACATAAGGCAAAAATTTAAACCATGCAGAAAGTATAAAATAAACCACCTCTCCTGATGAATCCCCAACCCTCTCTCTAAAGGTAACCGTAATTGAGATTGTTGTACATATTTCCAGAAGAAATTTCATACATCTATCAGTGCACGCATATGGGCACATGTGTATATACATAGAAACACCCTTTGGGTTCTTATGTTTTTTTGGTTTTGTTTTTTGTACTTTAAGCTGCAGAAGGTTGAATTAATCATTCCCCTCATTTTATGGCACACTGTCGTTATCAGTGGTCTGTATAAGGGACCTTTCAGGTTTTTTTCTCCCTGCTCCCATTTCCTCCCCATGGCCACATGCTTGAAAGTTGTGGATACATGGCCTTGAATTTGCATGCACCTTTATAAAACAGTTAGTGGTATTTCTCAGGTGTTTTCAATTTATATAAATGACACTTATCAGTTTTTTTTCTTCAATAAATTTGCTGTGTGTACATCTAATTTGTATCTTTTAGCAGTTGCATAGAATTTCACAGAATGTATTCATCACATTTTATTTAGTGATGGACACTAGGATCATCTCCAATTCTCCACTATAACAAACAACACTCAATAAGTCTTCTCATTTTAGTTTCTTTAGGACTTACTTGAAATTGCTCTAGAGTATATACACAAGGTCGGGATGTCTGGAGGTATATATGGTGCCAAAAAAATGTATACACATTTTAATATAGGGAAAAACTATTAAAATTATAACACTCAATATATACTGATAACAAAAGATGAATACAAGTCACATTTGACTTCTGCAATTACAAGAGGTGCTCAAAGTAGTTACCATCAATGTAATTTTAATACAGTTTTTTTCCTTTCTTAAACTGTGTATACATTTTTTTTGGCACCCTTGGCATACATATATGCATATATATATGTATATATATATATATATAGACATCATACATACATAAGGCAAAAATTTACCATGCAGAAAGTATAAAATAAATTGAATATACATATTCAATTTCACAAGGATTGACAGAATGCTTTCTCAAATATCTGCTCTAGTTTTTCTCTCCTTTATGGTGTAAAAGATTCCTGCCTAAATACTCCTTGTCAACATTTGGTGTTATATAATGGAGCTAAAAGTTGGTTTTATCTTGAATTTCCCTGATTGCTAGAGAATTTGAACATTGCTTTCCATACTGTTTGGATCAAGCCTTAAAATAATTAAAGGGAAGACAACTCATATTTATTGAATTCCCAGTGTGTGTGTGTGTGTGTGTGTGTGTGTGTGTGTGTGTGTTACATAGTTAATACTTAACTATCAGTTTGTGCTGAAGGCATTATCGCTCTCCTCATTTCCCAGATCTCAAGCCGAGGTTTAGATGATGATGTCACAAGCCTAAGTTCACTCCGAGCCCCTCTGTAATCTGATCAGTCTGAACCCAAAGTTCATGATTAATGCAGTCCAGTACACTGGGTACTAGAATATTTATTGAATTGGATTAAATTGGATTTTGTTTTTTCTTAGCAGAAGTAAGGGAATTAGATGGTTGTAAGGGCAGGCTGGTATCTCCCTCCTGGATTCTAAGTCATTAAAACTCATTCACAAACACTCACTGTACCTGCCATATGCATGGTACTGTGAAGAGACTACGAAGGTTGATGAAATAAATAAACCTTCCTTTCCAGGCCCTTCCTACCTCGCAGAGGATTAAATACCAATAACCACGATGCTGAGTACAACGCAGTAAGGTGGAGGCACTGACTCAATCCTTCCACAGGCATCCAGTGCCAGTCACCTGACACATTAGGCTCATGGCGAGCGAGACCAGGTGGGGGCAACGTCAGCCGTCTGGGCTGTTTTTAGGACATCTGAGTGAAAGTGCTTTCTGATGTTGTCAGAAACATACGCGACAGATATGAGAGCGGGTGGAAATTTTATGACCATTTGAGTGAAAATTGTAGGATCCCTAAATATACTGAAAACGAGTTTAGAAAACTAAGATGGTCATGCATTTAGGGCTAGCTTCGTATTAAGGCAAAAAAAAAAAAAAAAAAAAAGAATTTGAACCAAAAACAGAAACAAACTTTGGAGCCCAGCATACTGCCCTAACCCAGCTTGTTTGAGTATTCTGTAACCACCTGAAATTGCCAGGAGCCTCACTGAAAAAGCCTAACTTGCTTCTCAGCTCCCCCTGTTCCCCCTACACCCCATCCCTCACCAAAGCTCCCCCAGGGAAGCCCAGTTGACTGGGTTGGAGAGGACCACCCTGGCTAGTCTGGAGGAATAACTTGTTGCAGTTCGGCACCTGTCAAACTAGCAAGCTGCTCTGCTATTCAGCACCCCACATCCTATCTACCCCCTTCCTATGACTCAGAGATGTTACAGCAGTAATCAGAAAGAAAAGAGGGACAGTTTCAAAAATTCCCTGAGCACCAGGGGCTCCTTATTAGCAGTTTTCATTTGTAGAATGTTGTATCTGTGTCCAACACCAGAGATTTGGTACATATTCATTATTTTAGTCGTTGCACAACCTGGAATAGTAGCTATTATTATTTCCATTTTACAGGTGAGCAAACTAAAGTTTAGGGTATTAGGGTACTTGATCAAGTTCACCAAAATCTTGGTGGCACATCTAGCCTTTGCACTCAGGCTGCCTAAATCTAAAATCCGTGTTTTAAAACCCATCCTTTTAATATAAAATATGCCAAAGAGGGACACATTCAATTTTATTTCAAAATCATGTTTATGAGACATCCAAATGAGGAAAACTATAAAATTGTGCATGGAAAAAAAATGTAGTAAAAATGGACCAGAAAAATGGAAACAAGGGACATCAGAAAGGAGAAAATACCCTTTCCCCTCTTCTTTTTTTCTTAAGCCTGTATTTGATAAATTGTTCTGGGTTGGGAGAGATGGCTTTTCTATTCCATAGAGACCGAAGCAGAGGATTGGCTTTAAAAGTCTATTAGATTAATGGATGAAATATACTGCAGTCGTAAATAGCTTTCTTCATTTCATTATTTACAAATACACTGAGGCTATGCTTTGCTAACTCCACGGTGCAGGTTTTGTTGCCAGGAACTGGGTCAGCCCAGTAATGGCTTTGGGTGCCTCCAAACCAATCCATCTCAGAAACTGAGATGACATTTATTGAAAAGTTAAGCAAAATTTTTGGCCCATTTGAGGAAACTCTTAAAGCAGAAAATGGTGCTTAAATATATAGCTACCAGGGAAACTGAGAAGACGTCAAGAAGATGCAAACATTCCATCCTGGGTGGGGCATCGACAGAATGGGGCAGCTGAAGAGGAAATTGAAGAATTTCCCAGCACAATTGGTTAAGATCTTTAGAAGCAGAGGTTGCCAGAATTTTGTTTGGAGAACAGGTGATGGTTTTGAGTCCAGAGAAAGTGGAATTTTAAGGTTATAGTGTATGATTCTGTTGATCAAATCTGAAAGTTGCAAATGGGAGGAAAAGAGCAAGATAGGTGAAGGGCAGAGACATCATAACTGTTGTCAGCAAAAGGGTGAAATTAATTGCAAATGAAGCCTGTCTCCAAGACACGAAGTGTCTGAACGAGTGAAATGTTTGCATCCCTGTCTGTAGGTAGGATAAAGCCAATAAATAGAGAATGATACAATCTTTTGGAAGTGAACCAGCTCCTGTTTTTTAATCAGCTAAGTATCTCCTTTGGACAACAGTGAAGGAGAGAGGGAGCTGGCTTTCTTTCCTGTGTCTAAACACTTTCAAAGTATCCTCAAGACTCCTTTGCTTCTTCCCTTATTTTATTCTCTTCTTCCTCTTCCTTCTAGAACTCATTTTCTTTTAACTTTAAAAAATATTTACTTGCATTGGTGACAAATTACAGCACTGTATCAGCCCTCTTTCCATCTAAGTCATGTAAAGGGAGAGGGCTCCTGAACACCATGAATATTAAAGAACAATCTCTTTCATATGGAGAAAGGAAGAGTCAAATCCATTCCTTCCTTCCTTTCTTCTTTCCTTCCTTCCTTCCTTCCTTCCTTCCTTCCTTCCTTCCTTCCTTCCTTCCTTCCTTCCTTCCTTCCTTCCTTCCTCCCTCTCTTCTTCTCTCTCTTCCTTTCCCCTCTCTTTCTCTACACGAAGCACAAAGTCATAGTTTCTACAGTAAAAAACCATTTGTGCAGTAGGGAAGGAAAGAGGCAACCCCAAATTTGGGTCCATTGTGGAAAGGGCTGCAATTAGAGGCATGTACAAGTTAAGAGGGGACACAGATTAAAGAGTGACTATTTTTTCCTGAGGGGAAAGCAACATTTAAACCTAAGAAGAAACGAGTCACATGAATAAAAAAAGAGAAAAGGACATAACAATCAGATGCAAAACTAGGGAAGACTGAGCCACTTGGAAGTTCGAATTTTCATGTTTGTTTTGGTTTTTATCTTGCATCTCACACACTAATACCTATGAGGCAGCAGGGAGTAGTGGTGGAGAGTATGGCCTTTGGATCCAGTCTGCCTCGCTTCACATCCCAATTCTATTCCTTACAGGCATGCGATTTGGAAAAGTAATGTAACCTTTCTGTGTCTTGGTTTCCTGATCCATAAAATGAAAGATAATAATGGTAATTACCTCATAGGATTGATAGTCAAAGTTAATAGTAAATACATACGCAGCACTCAGTAGTGGTGTCTGGTGCACAGTAAGCTATTGTTATTATAAGAGTTTAATCAATAAATTCATTAGTGACGTATATGCAATGCCGTCTTGATTAAATTTGATTAATTTTTATTTTTTATTATCTGGCTGCTTGCTGGAATGAGGTCTTATTCATAGCCATTAATCAGTGCTTAAGGTATCCGCCAAAGTCATCAAGTTGTTAAAACTAAGAAAGGATAGAATGCTAAAGAATTTCTACAGTCTTCTAAAAGATATATATATATATATATATAAATTCCATGGAATATACTTGCAAGATATTATATCTATGAACCCTAACATATACAATCAAAAGCTAGGAAGTCCATCTCCTTGCCAAACATGAAATTTGCAACCTGCTAACATTGATGTCTTTACCTTGAGTTCAGAGAAGGTGGACCTATATATAGTGATTCTCCTGCAAACACGCTTTTGAGTGTTGGTGGTCTCTCCAATGATTGAGGAATGTTCTTTCTTAGCCTTTTATCTTCTTATTTGGTTAAACTAATTGAATTTCTTACCACTTCATTTTTTCTAGCGTTGTTTACTTAGGCTGTCTTTACTTATATAGAAAGATTACATACTTTTGCACTCATATTTTTTAACATTATCATCCATATGATACCAGAAAATAATACTACTCCCAAAGCACTTTTATGCACATGATGTCTTTTATTTACCACAAACTTGTAATATGGCAAATTTTATGAACTCCATTTATCATATGTTGAGAAATACATGGCCTATGTGATTTTACTCTTTGGGTCCTTTTTATTTCTTGCAGGGTAATTTGAGCCAAACTTACAAGTTAACAAAATTATTTTTTGAGACTGACTTGCTATTAATGAAAATTCAGCATAGTGAAGTGGTCAAGACATCTAACTACAGACTGAACTGTGTCTAGTGTTTAGTGCCTAGTAACATTCAATAATAGATGCTAGTTGTGAATATGCAACATATGAAAATTAGAATTAGCTTATAATAAAAGACTAATGTAAAATGAGATTATTAAAATAAAATATATTCAAAATATTGAGTACAATGTGTGACTTGTTGGGAATAAATGTTTATGTGGCTTTTCTTATTGAATCGTCACAAGAAAACCTGTAAGGTAGGTGTTATTATAATCCCTGTTTTACAAATAAAGAAACTGATGGTTAGGACAGCTATGTAAATTGTCAAAATTAAATAGCTGGAAGGTGACAGCTCTCCAATTTGAGAGCAGGCAGTGTGATTACATAGAGCTCATTCTTAGCAACTACATTATATTGTTTTTACAATAAAAATAGGTACATTGGCCAGACTATTAACATGTTATTGGACATTGAATTTAGCTCAAATGGCCTGGCTAACCAAATCAAAAAGGAAAATAAACTACCACATAATTCTTTATTACTTTATTTATTTTTTTTTGCTGTTGATGGTATTTATACAAGATTATTTCCTTCTTCATTTTTCATTAGACACATATCGAACTGTATCCCTTTCAAGATAAAATTGTCTTTTTGTTTCTTATGTGCAAACATTTTACTAAGAGTAACTAGCCTTAGTTTGGACTCATCAGTGTGTCGATTTGTGTACTTACATCCTCTGTGAAGACTTCTTGGTTTTGACATTGCTCATGGAACAACCATCCAAAGACTTTCTGTCTTTCAGCTGCAGAAGCTTCTCTGACTGCAGGTGGAAAAACACATCCAATAACTGTTGCAGACACAGTCTTGATGAATTCACCTTGCCTTACATATGAACTCAACTAAATTGATCAGTCCTATTTCATCACAGAAATGTTGCCCTCTGATATCCTCTATAGATAGGTGAAAAGATGATGAGCTCCAAGAAAGGGCACTACAGTGTACATAAAGCTGTCTCTGAGTTTAGCCTATAGTTTAATCTGTCCTTAGCCTTTAAGATGCTTTGTGGGCATTCACTTAATGCCGCTCTTCAATTTGACACCAAAGGGAACTATGTGAATAACTAAGCTTTACTTTGATGAAATATATTATCACTGAAACTTTTAGCTCATCCAAAGGTTCCATGACAAGAGTGAAAAGGCAAGCCAAGGAATAGAAGATATTGACAAAATATGTATATCCAAAAATGACATATGTCCAGAATATATAAAGAATTCTTAAAACTTACAAAAGAAAAGGAAAAGGCAACCCAGGAGAAATATGGACAAGACTTAAACAGATACTTCATAGAGAAGGTACCAAATGAACAATAAATGTAATAAAAGCATAATAATGCTTAGTCTCATTAGCCATCAGGATAGTAAGATTAAATCCACAAAGTGGTTCTCCTATACACACCCGACAGAATAGCTAAAATGAAAAGGACGGACAACAAGCTGTCTGAGGGTTGGGAGCGACCAGATATTTGATATACCTCCTTTCCTGTATGAGTTATATGTCTTATCAGAACAAACATGAATACAAAGATTATCTTCACTAATATGGATTTTTAAAGAATGTAGTTTTTAAGATAATTATTGTCTTTTCAACACAAGTGATAAGGTGAACATGCAAGTAAGGTTGTTTTACTTATTATGCTTTTGTTTTTAACTGGTAAATTAAAACTTAGAAAGATTCATCATTTTTATTTTTAGTTGAGACAATATGCTCATTGTACCTATGCCTCATCCCGCTTTCCTCCTTTCCTCTGCTAATCATTTGAGGCTTAGTTCAGTGTTTAGAATGTGCACAACATATCAAATGTTAAGAAACTTTCGTATATCCAATCTAAATATCAGTGTTCTGACTGTCTTACTTAATTCTTGACTATTATCACTATGGCCACTAGAGTTTGTAGAAACCATAAAAACAGAGAACATGTGTGAAAGTCAAGGACTGCATTTGCTCATACATTCAAAAAACAAACAAAAACAAACACAAAACAAAATAGAATGTAGAATCACATATACATTGCAAGTGTTCAAAATACAAAAAAAAAAAAAGGTTGAGAACCTAGATTTTTAAAAATAGACACTAAAAGTTTAGGTGAAATAAAGAGCAAAATATTCCTTTGATGCTGAAGAAAGATTTTCAATTAATTTTTATGACAGCTGTGAAACACACACACACACACACACACACACACACACACACAGCGCATATATGAATCTTCCACACTCTTTGGGACCATAAAACTATGCTTTCAAATCAGATCTATAAAGCTTGGCTTGCTCGGGATTCATTTAGGCTCCGAAGCCACTGATCCATAACAGCTGGGGTTTTTTAGCTGTTGTTAGAACTACTAGCCTAACTGCTGAGAACCAGGCGCTAGGTCATGTTCTGTCTTTCTTGCTTTGGTGGTTCTAGGCTGGATTGTTTGACAGTGTGGCAGGAAAATTGTTTGACCATTGTTGCTACAGGATGTTCAGGAGTATTGAAACTCAGTATTTACTGAGCACTTACTCCATGAATGCCTTCGAGGAGGTAACTCATTTAATGCTCAGTAATGTCATCGGAGTTAGGAACTCTTAGAATCTCCATTTGATAGATAAGGAAACCGGGGCAAGTTTTGCAATGTTACACAGTGAGTAATGGAAATGAGATCTGAACTCAGGCAGTTGGAGTTAACCCATATATACAACAGCTGTTTCCTGCATGCATAGGGGTTGCTGCCTAAGCCCCCAGCCCAGGGAAAAAGATTTTTCACTTTATGGACTTGGAAAATAATTATAATGTGAAATGGAAGTGATGTTCAGTAACTTGTAAATATGCACAGGGTCCTAAATATATTAATTTTTGTTCCTGCTTCTAAGCCTTTGCGCTCAACATTTCCTCAACCCAGAGTTCCACCTTTCTGCCTCTCTGATTGCTAAAGCTTCAGGGCTGGGCTCTAATCCCACATCCCTTATGCCAAACTCGTTTGTATCATTCTATGAGGTGTCTCCAATTCAGGGACATCTTTGACACAGTTTGTTTCATTTAGAGACAGATGTGTAATGTGAAAACAACGTTGAATTTGGAGTTATAAGAATTGTGTTTAAGATTCAGCTCAAACACTTGATTGCTGGGTGACCTTCAGCAGGATCATATCCTCGTCGGTTTTTTTTTTTTTTTTTTAATTTATTGGGGTGACAATTGTTAGTAAAATTACATAGATTTCAGGTGTGCAATTCTGTATCACATCATCCATAAATTCGTCGGTTTTAATAAGACAATGATTTACTTATTTAAAAGGCAATCTTTATCTAAGGATTTTAATTGAGATTATACTTGTAAAAATGGTTTATAAATTATACTGCACTGTACAAGGTATACTATGGTGTCATTCTAATATCTTTCTCTCAGCTCCCAAAACAAATGATAAACTTTTAAGGAGAGAAGTTGTACGTTTAACACATTTACATCTTTTTTAACATTACTTTTGGTGTCTCGAATATAGTGGGTGCTCGATAAACATTTGCTGATTTGATTTGCAGATGAGGGTGCTTTTTTCCCCCAGGAACTATTTATAGTTCTTTTTACCTAGTTTATCTGCAATGGCAGATGTGTTTTTCTCAAGTTGAACTCTTAATATGTGATCTCACTCTTTTCATTTTCCCCTTCCATTCTAGAAATATATTTTTTCAAATGGAAGGTGTGTGTGTGTGTGTGAGAATTTTTACTTGTGGCAAAGTTAAAGATGTGACTAGTAGGAAAATGAAAGGATGAGGTATAAAGTATAGAAAATATACCAGGTTGGATTCATGTTTTGGTGGGTGAGAAGTGGCAAAAGAGAAGAAAAAAATTAAGGCTGGGAATTGTGTTGATAGAAATAGATGAGATGCTGTTGATTGCCTATGAAAATTCTTTATTTTCTGAGTAATATAGGCATTTCACATCCCTTTATTTGGTTCAGATGGAGGTTTTCTCGGCCTCTGTCAGGAGTTTATTTGATCCTGCCTATAAGATGAAACCAACAAATGGCCCACTCCTCCAGGGCGGCTCCCTCTCCCTATTGTGGGGAAGTACCTGAGCTGCTTTCTTGCAAAGCACTGGAGACAGTTGGCTCATATTCCCCCATGCTGGCTGTGTATTGTGGGCTGCCTTAGGAGCAATTGCTAGGTATTTCCCATCCTTTCCAATCCCTGCTGCCACCTGAGTCCCTGTGGAACATCCCGGAGGAACATAAGGATGGGCTGATGGATTCAGCCCAGCTTCCCCACCTGGCTCCATAACGACTCCATCTGTCAGTTGTTCCGGGCGGCTGAAGAGTCCAGCAGTTCCAAGCTCTACCCCAGGCTGCTTCTGAACATTTCTTTCCTCTCTAAGGACCTGATATTTCTGACCAGGGAGAGGGGATGGGAGCCAAGCGCTCCTCAGCCCAGCAGCCGGGTTGTATGGGGTTGGCAGTCACAAAGCCTCCCACTGTGCTGCGCTGCACGTTAGGTGTTTGAATAAGAATTGCTGGTCTTACTTCTGTTCATTTTACCATCTTTTTCATGTTCCATCTGTGTGAAAGTTGGAATGATGTTTATAAATTTAAAAGCAAATCAGGCATGAAGTTAATGTAGGGTAGTATTTCAATCATTGCACAGATAAGAAAGCTGAGTGTTTATCTAGTAAATGTGGCAAGGAGAAAACACAATCAGTGCGGAAGGAGGATTAGCATCGTACATAAAGGAAGACCCCTTTCTTGAGGATTGGGAAACAAAAATTGACATTTGGGCTTTTGTGTGTGCTGCTCATTTTCAGATTCACCTGAAACAGTCAGGGTTTAAGGGTTAAGAGCACCAATCCTTATTAGGAGTAGCTGCATACCTCAGGCAGAGGAGCAAATGAAGTGACTTTATTAGTGTTCTAGTGCCACATAACAAACTACCACAAACTGAGCCGCTGAAAGCAACACATATTTATTACCTCATGGGCTCCGTGGTTCAGGAATCCAGGCTTAGCTTAGCTGGGTCCTCAGCTCAGGCTGCAATCAGAGTGTCTGCTGGACTATGTTTTCATCTGAAGATTCAACTGAGGAAGCATCTTCTTTCAAGTTCACTTATGTTGTTGGCAGAATTCTTTTCCTCGAAGCGATAAGATTTGGGGCCTCAATTTCTTGCAGGCTGTCAGACAGAGGCTTCTCTCAGCCCCTGGGGCCACCAGCAGCAGTTCCTTGCCACTTGGTCTTCTCTATAGAAATATCTCCATCTCTCATAACATGGCTGCTTGCTTCTTCAAAGCCAGATAGAGAGAGTGGGTCTCTGAATAAGACAGAGTCTTATATAACTTAACATAATCATGGGAGTGACATTCCATCATCTTTGCCATCTTTTATTGATCGGAAGCAAGTCACAAGTCTTGCTTCTATTCAAGGAGAGGGTTATACACAAAGGGGTGAACATCAGGAGCTGGGAATCATGGGAGCCACCTTATAATCTGTCCCCACAATCCCTGCTGCAGAATCCATTCCTACATGGGCCAGTTAGTTCTGCTTTGTTTATGTCCAGAAATTAGGCTTTCGTTCCAAAGCAGTCCTGGTATAATTGTAAATGTGCAGTTACATGTGGCCATGAAACTAAGTGCTGGATGATTGAATGTGAACAGAATCGATGTTTTTCTCTTCCCAGCCTGCCCCCCCAAAATAGCTCCATTATAAATGCCACACTATCTTTCTACATCCTTTTCCTGAATAGAGAGGACTACTTGTATAAGAATCCACAGGAGGGCAGAGCCACAAGATGGGAGAAGATCCTTGAATGACTGTGTGGAACAGAATGGTAAGCTCTCCATCTGCACTGGACAATGACTTGACCAAAAAAAGATCTATGGTTGTGTTAAGTAAATGCTTTTTTTTTTTATTTTTAAAAAACTCCAGGTATCATGCCATAATGCAAGTTTCTCTTTATATGTTCTCATTCAAACATCTCTGGGAAGGCCCTCAGCTTCAAAACAGTTATAGTAGAAATGCCTAAAATTCCATCATTACTCATTAGTTTCTTAAGTGTGATCACTACCTTTCCCATAGCATCTTTCAAAACGAAAATGCTCTATGAAGAAGGAATACCTAAATCTTTAAAATATCAGTGCCCTGACGAGAGAAATGGGATCATTACACCTGTGAAAAAAAGGATGGAAGAGACACAGAAGACGGGCAGAGATTAATTTACTTTACAAATGTGTGTTGAGTTTCTACTATGCATCAGGGATTGGCTGGGCTTAGTATATAAAGAACACTTGTGTCTTAGTCCCCAGGGTGTTAACATTTTACTATTTGAGGAGTGAGGCGGTACCTTACACTAAGTCTGCACACATAAGCTGTCATGTTTTTCTGTCCTCCACAAAGCCGTTATTAGATCAATGTGTCCTTTTAGTCACATCACCTTAGAATCAAAGAAATATGGCACGGCCTGAGGTTTTCATACAGTGTTTCAGTTAATCCTCTCAATGACACTCTGATAAGATATTATTAACCCCATTTAACTCCTACTCATTCTTCAGTACTCAGTTTAATTATCTGGAAAATTTATCTCGTGGCGCACATAAGATCATCTTCCCTTATTAATGACTCTTACAAGGGCATGTGTCTCATCTCCCTAAGACTTCAAAAAGATGTAATTATATTTGTAGGATTATTCAGTTTTTATCTTCCTCACTATACTGTAAAATCAGCAAGGACAGGGACTGTGGCTGCTTTTGTTCCCTTTTATAATCCATTTTATACAGGACATCATTGACAGGGCATAGTTTGTGTTTGTTGAATGGATGAATATATGTGGCCAGACAATTAAGTTCGTGAACTAATCCTAGAAAAAGTGCTACATACCTCACTGCTGAATATCACTATGGTCACCTTCGAAGTACTCCCCTTGGGAAGCTAGGCACCGACGCCAGTGCCTAGACCACCCGTCAAAGCAATTTTGGAACTCTTTTTCTGCAATGGCCATCAGAGCTGTCATCATATTACCCTTGATGTCCTGAATGTCATCAATATGTCTTCCTTTCAATATTTCCTTGATCTTTGGGTAAAGAAAGAAGTCATTGGGGGCCAGATCAGGTGAGGAGGGAGGGTGTTCCAATACGATTATTTGTTTACTGGCTAAAAGCTCCCTCACACACAGTGCCATGTGAGCTGGTCCGTTATTGTGATGCAAGAATCATGAATTGTTGGTGAAAATTACAGGTCATTTTTGTCTTTTTCACCCAGCCTTTTCAGCACTTCCAAATAGTAAACTTGTTTAACCATCCAGTTGGTACAAATTCATGTTGAATAATCCCTCTGATATCAAAAAAGGTTAGCAACATCATTGCAACAAATTTGCGAACTTAATTATCAGACCTCGTATCTAATAATAACTAATGACAACTCCTGATGTCTTTTGAATCATCTGCTCCTTTTCCTTTTCACTGCCAAATCTCAAGTTCATGTTTTCATTATTATTATTATTATTTTTGTCTGGGCTGCTGCAGTCATTCTAACTAGTCTCTTTCCAGTATTCTTACTTTTTTTTAAATCTCATACTGAAATCATGGTAATCTTTTTGTAACTTAGATTGATCAAACCACACCCCTGCTTAAAATTCTACAATCAGTTTTTTGTTCTTTTAAGGCAAAGACTAACATCCCTAACTTAAATTGCAAGGTTCCTGCCTACATCACCAGCATAACCTCACAGTTTGATTCAGCCATACTGACCTTCTTTTTACTCTTTAAATGGATCAGGCTCCCTATAACCATAATCCCTTGCCACAAAGGGTTCTCTTTACCTGAACAGCTCTCTCACCTCACCTCCCTACCTCCACGCTGTATATAATTCCTACTCCAGCTATAGGTTTAATGTCAGTGGCTGTTCCACTGAGATTCCCCCTAGTTCCCTAAACTGTACTGAGATCCCGTTATATTATCTCGTAGCACTCTTTTCCTTATCCTAATAACAATTGTAACTATTTTCAGATATATATTTATTTATAATTAGTGGGTTTTCCCCCCATTAGAATGTAATTTACAAAAGCCAGGACCTTGTTTTTGTTTACAAAGTTATATCTTAACTTTCTGGCATATGGGAGGAAAACAGCGCAAACAACTCCCCATATCAAAAGGTAAACCGAACGATTTCTGGGATAAGTATTCTTTATGGATGGCTTTTCTATAACCAACTAGTAGGTGGAGGATGATAATGGTTTTCAGGATATTTAAAAATCCATCACCAGATTGCATGGCTATATGGAGGAGGAGTGTGGGTGAAACATAATCATAGGAAAAGTAGAAAATGCAAAGCTTCTTATAGAGGCTGGGTATTACACCTAGAGTGTGGGTGTGGGAAGAGAAGTAAATTGCCTATAATGCCTAAGACTCTAACAATTTCGGATAAAAGAAACGTCAAGGTAGTTTAAAGTACAGTAGCTCTTTGAATAATAGTGTCCTGGTCAATGTCATTTTGTTATAATATTTATGAGGAAAAAAAAAAAAAAGATTCCTCGCAGGGCCACTGTCTGTGTGGAGTTTGCACGTTCTCCCCATGTCTGTGTAGGTTTTTCCTGGGTATTCCAGTTTCCTCCCACACCCAAGAGATATGCACATTAGGTGAATTGGTGTTTCTAAATTATCCCAGCGTGAGTGTGGGTGTGGGTGTGGGTGTGGGTGTGATGTCCTGTGATGGGAGGGCATCCTCGCCAGGGTGGGCCCACCGTGTCCCCTGAGCTGCCAGGAGAGGCTCCGGCCACCCACACCCCTGAACTGGAATCCACAGGTTAGAAAATAATGATCTTACTTGTTTTAATCTTTCTTAACTATATGTAAAGCTCAGATTTATGTCAACGTTTAATGTTAGAAGTATTTTGGGTCTTTATTTAGAAATCTGATGATGTTTTTGTGGCCAGAAATATGTCGTCGGAACGTAACTCCTGTTTATATCAATTAGGCTGTGGTAAAATTGGTTTCATTATATGCTGCGTGCTTAAAGTCGCAGTTTCCAAGAACCTATTGACAATGTCAAATGAGGACCTACTGTATGTAGTAGGACATGATTTTTAAGTTAACACTATTCACTTTGGGAAAGTGCCCTTTTTAAAGTCTGTCATGATTATTATTTCAATGTCTTGAATCATTCTGAAACACTTAGAGATGAATAGAAATTTTGTGTCATTTCAATATATTAAAGATGGGCATAATGAAATCTAGTAAAAAACCAGAAGTAGACTAATGTAATCAATGTCAGTAAAAGTAACATTGTGTTTCTAACATAAAAGAGAAAGCTGGTATAGAACCCACCTCCTGTTAAACAGTCTGTAAACTGGAGTTGCAATGAAAACAACTGTTTTTAGACATGGGACAACAGCACAGGATTGTGATCTCTGAGAAAACGGAAATGAGGAAAACAAATGAGGTGAGCCCTACCATCACAAGGTACAAATAAAAAATAGTTGAAGACATTTCTGGACTGTAGCTCAAGGCAATAAATCTCTGACAGAATCTAGCAATCTCATTAAATAGAAATGACAGACATCAAATTTCAAGGAGGCCAAAGTGACTGGAATTTCTAGGGAAAAGACTCAAGATGAGGAAGAATACATAGAAAGAATTCTGGAAATGTGGATAAGCATCCTCATCGGTCTTTGGTTGAAGACTCTGTATCTGTGTAGGGTAAAATCATGAGACACTAGGCAAAACCAACTTCTGAGGAAAGAATAATTACTGGAAAGTTATAAGGCAAACAACTTGCAGATCTTGCACCAGGGTGAGAAACATTCAAGTTCTTCCAGCCAAAGCGGGAAGACCTCATTAAATACATAGAGCATTGAGCAGAGACCACAGAATGGTGACACGTCAAAATGGTACTAAATTGACCTCAGGAAGAAGTACTCTAGACCTACCCCAAAGAAATTTAAAAATAAACCTTGAAAGGATGAACCTAATCTGCAAATAACATAACTACTTTCCAGGCAAAGCCCAGCACTCCTTTGAGGAATACAATAACATCTAGCATTGAATAATATAAAGTTCATAGCATTCAGTACCCAATCAAACATTTTCTAGTTACATGAAGAAGGAAAATATATGACCCATAATCAGGAGGAAAATTAGTCAATAGAAACAAAGATAGGGGTGTTGGAATTAGCAAACAAGGACATTAAAACAACTATCATTAGTATGCTCAATATTCTTAAACATTTAGAGGAAAACATAATCATAATAAAAGAAATGGAAGATATAGAAAAGATTGAAATGATACTTGTAAATATGAAAACTAGAGTATCTTATATAAAAATTTACTGGAAATAATTATATATTATACTATACTATATAACATATACAATTAGTGATTGTACTTTATAGTATGTATTATATTAGACACTGCACAAGACAAGATTTGAAGACATTGCAATGGAATCTATTTTAAATGAACCAAACATATATTCACCAAAAAAGACTGGCACAAGGAACAGAGCTTTGGTGACTTAGGGGATAGCATCAACCGGTCCATTATATGTACACCTGGAGTCCAAGAAGGAGAAAAGGAGGGGCTGGACCAAAAGAAAAAAATCTGAATAAATTACAGCCTGAAAATTTTGAAATCTGAAAAAAAAAAAAAAAAAAAACCCCGATAAACCTAAAGAACCATGAAGTTCAATGAACCCCAAACAGAATGAATACACACATATAAATCCATACTTCATCACATTATAATCATACTGCTAAAAATGAGGAAGAGAGAAAAAAACTTAAAAGCAGTTAGAGGAAAAAATACTTACATATAAAAGAACAAATACAAATTACAGCAGACTAAATTTTTCAGCCTTCTGCTCAGTAAAGACTCATTCTTACTACCTCTATTCAACATTTTACTGGAGATCTTAGCTAGTACAATTAGGTAAAATAAATAAGTGAATAAATGGCATAAATATTGGGGGGGAAGTAAAATAGTTACTTTTTTGACGATGCCATAAATATGCATAACAAAATTTTAAGAAATCTGTAAAAGCAGATACTAGAACTTACAAGTTAGTGCATAAAAGAGTTCAATATAAAAAGTTATATTCTCCATATAATATAAACTATTGGAAGATAAAAATAAAAAATGCTATTAATAATAGCTTACAAACCATGAACTAGTTATGGAAAAGTTTAATAAAATCTGTGTAAAACTTGGTAATGAAAATTTCAAAATATTGCAGAGAGAAATTTTTTTAAGTTATAAATAAATAGAGAGAGATACCATGTTTGTGAATTGGAAGAGTCATATTATTAAGATCTCTCTCCATATTGATCTATAGTTTCAATGTAATCCCAATCAAAATCTCTGCAGGCTACAAATATATATATTCGAAGAAATTGAGAAGCTGAAAGCAGAATTTAAAACACATACAGATATGCAAAGGATCTAGAATAGCCAAAACAATTCTGAAAAAGAACAACACTGGAAGATTTCACCATTTGATATCAAGACTTACTATAAATCTAAAGAAATTAAGCTAGTGGCGTTGGCATAAGTACTGACATATAAATGAATGGAACAGAATAGCAAGTCTATAGAAAGAAACTCTCAATATATGACCAATAGCTTTTTGACCAAAGGGCCAAGTTAATTCAATGAAGATAGTAGTCTTTTCAAAAACTGGTGATAAACATAAATGAGCCGTGAGCATTTCCTCAGGCCATATTAAAAAATAATTAAAATAGATTATAAGCCTCAAAGCTTATAGCTTATTATACAAAGTAAAACTAAAATTCTTCTAAAACAAATAAGAGAATATCTACAACATTGGGGTGAACAATGATTTCTTAGGTAGCATGCAAAAGTCCCAACCAGAAAGCAAAATTAATAAATTTGACATCATAAAAATTATGAACTTCTTTTGCAAACACACAATTAACAAAATGAAAAAGTAAGCTACAGACTTGGAGAAACTATTCTAATACATAATATTTGACAAAAGACTTGTATCCAGAATATATAAAGAACTCTTAATTCTCAAAACCAGGACAACCAACTCAATAAAAATAGGAAAAAGATTTACAGAATTTTCAAAAGAAGATATATGAATAGGTAATAAACTCATAAGTATATGCTGAAAACCATTTTAGCTAGGGAATACAAATTAAATTCATATTGAAATAACACTATGCACCCATTTGGCTTCTGATGAAAAGTCCAGTATATTTCTTTCTGTAACTGTTTTTAACAATGAATTATATCTTTGTTTTTAGCACTGTACTATGATGGGCTTAGGGAGGTTTTCTTTGTATTTATACAGTTGTGGGTGTACTGACCTCAAATCTATAAATTTATACCTAAGTTTGTTACCACCGTATTCTCTGTGTTTTCTTTTTATGGACCCCTTCCCCTTTCTACGTAACAGATCTTTCACTATTGTCTCACAGGTCTCTGAGTATATTTTGATTTCAATTTATTCTCTCTCTGCAGATTGAATGATTTCTATTGATTAATCTTCAAGTTTACTGTCTCTTTTCTCTGTCAGTTTCATTCTGCCCTTAAGCTTATACAGTTAAAATTTTTTATTTCATATATTATTTATTTCAGTTGTAGAAAAATTATACCTAATTATTTTGCATATTTTCTATTTCTCTTCTGAGAGTTTACACATTTTTTTCATTTATCACAAGTGTATTTTTTATTTACCTTATTGAAAATAATTATAATGATTGCTTTAATGGTCTAGTCTGACAAATGTGATATCTAGGTTTCTTGATGTTGGTTTATTTGTTTGTTTTGCACTTGAAAATGGGTCATATTTTTTTGGCTTTTCATAGGTTGAGTTACTTTGGAATTTATCCTGGACATTGAGAATGTGAAGCTGTAGAGACCCTCGATACTGTTATATTCCTTAAGGAGGGCTGATATTTCAGTTTAGTTGGCGATTAATTTAAACTCAAACTGCAAATTTACTGTCACTTGTGGTGGGAGGCAGTTTAAATATCAGTTCTTTAATTTAAGCATTAGTTTCAGGCTCCCTTTAGACTGCTTCATATTTGCATGATTCAGCGGTCAGTCAGTGACTGGAAAAGAGTTCACAGGCAGAATTTGAGAATTTTTCTTTCAGGCTCTCTCCCCTCCAGTACTCTCTCCAAATTCTGGTGGTTATGATTACCCCTTTCTTTAGGTTAGAAATATGGCAAACTTCCTATCTCCGTTTTAGCTATCCCATGCCATGCCCTGACTGTGGAAAGGTGAAAAACCTGGGAAAATCAAATTATACAGTTCCCTTCCTCTAGACTGAACACTTCCAAAGTCTTACCACTTCTGTTCACTCTCTAGAGACTTCAGGTAGTGTGTGTGTGTGTGTGTGTGTGTGTGTGTGTGTGTGTGTGTGTATCTCCTTCCACCCTCATGACCTTCACAATCCTTGTTAGCCTCCCCACCCCTTTCTAAGCCTTATGTAAGGCAAGAAGGCTAGAGTTGGCTGGAATGGGGTAAATATCTGAGGTAGGATAACCTGGAGAGTAGGCCTTCCTTGGGGAGAATTGTCTTGGTGTATTTCAAAATGGTTATTTTTCTCCTTTCCCTTTCAGAGACAAGAAGGGATTTTTCTTGGCTCTTTACTGGGAAAATCTGGTAGGTTCCTGGAGGTGAAACCCATGAAAGTGTACAAGCCCCCTCTAAGACTACAGCTCCCCAGGAATTTCTAAGTCTCATGCTGGTCCACACGTAGCCACCAGCAATTTGTCAAAGTTACCATTTAGGTCTTCCTACCAGTTTATGGTTCTAGCGACTACTTCTGCTTAGGGTAAGCTGATATCTGCTCTGATTTTATTTGCCTGTCTCTGATTTTGCTGTAGCAGTTTGCTCTATGACCTCAAGTCTCTGATGGACCAATGATTTTCCGTTTTTCAGCTTCTTTTCATGTTGTGAGGATGGGAATATTAACTTCTAAGCTCTTTGCCTGTGGAAAACTGCCCTGGCATTTTTATTTTATTTGCTAACCAGGTTCCCTTTAATACTCTAAGTCTTTACTGTTAGTTCTGGAAAAGAAAACACTTGGCTTGCAGTCAATACATGTGTTTAATAAATGTGCAGAACAGTAAGAATTCAAATTAAAAATTTAATTATATAAATCCATTAATAGGGGAGTGTTTACATAAATCATGGATTAGTTACACAGGGTAAAACCATGCAGCTATGAAAATATGAGACAGATTTGTGTGTTGATTAGGAAAGATCACAGGATACGTAGTTAAGTAAAAAAAAAAAAAAGAGAGAGAGAGAAGACTTGGTTGTATAATTTTCTCCCATTTGTGTTTTGTAAAGCAGAATATATGCATATGTCATCGTAGTAGAATGAACTTTGTCTGAAAGAATAAATTAGAAAATGGCAATGGGAGTTGTTTTTGAGTAGAGAACTGAAGAAGTAAGCCTTTAAAGTTGGATAGAGATCTTTTTTATGATGTATCCTTTTTGTCATTTGATTTTATCACATTGCTTTTAAAAAAATAGTTAATTAAAAATTTACAAAACCAACTTGCCTAGAATTCCTTTAACATGTTTTTTTATTATTATTGTAGTGTGTCCATGAGGTTAATGAAACTTGGTCCACTGACCATTTCTCATCTTACAAGATAAAATAATGAATGAAACCTTCTTCCTAGAAAAGAGAAAGCATTTGGAAAGTGATAAGATAGAACATGACCAGTGTTTGCAAATAGAGAATAGAGCATAGTGAAACATTCAAATATAGCTATTGAGAGATTTTAAAGCATTATGTTCCTGTTTTACTAGCTATAAAAGTATAATGCTTGCCAGCAACAAAACACTATTGATTAGAGCAGCGACAGATAAAAGCGAGCTTGTAGAGATTAGATGTAAAATGACAAATGTAATTAATTAGGGGCCCTTGTCTTCTAGGCGGTGTTTGTTCGTTGGGCTGTAGAATACTGTAGTTACCAGTTCTCATTGCTTGATTGCAGCAGTAGTTTATCCCTTCCATTTTTCAAAATACTTCTGCAACTTTATTCTTCATTGACATCGTTGGTGATCAGAGGTAATATAATATGTGGTATTCTCATTTTCAAAATTCATTCGTAGTTACAGTATCAAAGCCCTAAGAAAGACTTTAGAAATATCCTAAATCATACATTTACCATCATAAAACCTGCAACTTTGCAGCTGACTGAATCCAAATCTCTCCATACATAATCCCTCTAAAACATAAAATTCAATGAATATAATAAAATCACACGGGACTCATGATTTCAGCATTACATTAGTAGGAGACAGAGAATACCATGACCTTCAGATAACGTCTGAGAAAAATAAACTCCAAATTGCACCAGAGCTGCACTGGCCCTTTAAGCCTGAGGCTGTGAAAAGCAGAAAATGGAAACCTTAAGAGATTCCATCAAAAGGAGGAGAGAAGAGACAAGAATTTAGATCAAACACAGACAAAATCACTCCAGAAAGAGAAACTTCAACACTGATTATAAAATGTATGTGGCAAGAAAAGTAATAACCCCTAAAAATGTCCCTCTCCTAACACCAGGAATCTTCTTTACACCACAAAAGGGATTCTGCAGATATGATTAAAGGGTAAGGAATTTGAGATGGAGAGGTTATCCCGGATGATCTGGGTGGCCCCTATGTGATCACATGAGTCCTTTGAAGGGAAGACCCTTTTCTGGCTGCAGTTACGTGTAGAGAGAGATGTGAGGGCAGAAGAAGGGAGAGAGATGAGATGCTGGAGGCTCTGAAGAGGAGTAAGAGGGCTATGCAGGATCTGAGGAATTCAGAAGAATTCCAGAAGCTGGAAAAGACAAGGACACAGAGTCTCTCCTGCAGCCCCCAGAAGGAACACAGCCCTCCCTACACCTTGATCGTAGCCCAGTGAAGGGCAATGTTAGACTTCTGACTACCAGAAGTCTGAGGTAATCACTTGACTGTTGATGAGGGTGTGGGAAACTAGGCATCTCATATGAGTACATGGCTGATGGGAATGCAAACCGGTACAACCTTGATGGAGGGGATTATGGCAGCATTTAAGAAAACTACCCCTGCATTTACATTTTGCCCCGGCCATACTATTTCTAGGAGTTTATCCTACAGCTGTATCTCCAGTAATGTAAAAGTATATTTGCACAAGGATATTTATTATAGTATTTTTTTCCCTGTAATTTAATATATTGGAACATCTGGAGTGGCTATACATAGAAGAGTGCTAGCTGAATGGGCTATAGAATGGTCATATAATAGAATACTCTGCAGCTGCTATAAAAGAATGATAAAGAACTCTACAATCACATATAGAGTGATTTCCAAGAAAAAAAGAGCAGACAAGTATCTATAGTACACCAACTTTTGGTTAAGAAAAAAAGAAAAATATAAAATTATACATGTGTATGGTTATTTTACGAGAAGAGTCATAGGAGAGATACACTAGAAAATAACAAGATTGGCAGCTGACCGGGGAGGATAGGAATGAGTGGGGAGGGATAGCTCGCAGATGACATTTTGGTAACTGTAGTTATTTGACAGTTATTTGACTGCTTGGAACCATGATACTGTTATCCATGCTGGAACCATAATATAAAAAAATGAACCACAAAAATTGAATGTAACTGTATTTCAAATGAAAAACATTGTTGCACTGAGTGGGGAGAAAACAACCTGAGTAGCTTTTGAGGTTAGTAGTATTTTGACTCTATGCCCTCAGATTAAAGAGTTTTTAAAGTTATAAATAAATATTAAGCTCCAGATAGTAAGTAGCATTTTGGGGTTCATTGTAGAGCTATGGGTTAACAATTGTCAACTACTTTCTGTGTATGTTATGACGGGCGATCAAGTAAATATATGGAGTATAATGTGAGCTAGATTTCTCATTGTCAGGGAATTACAGCCCTCTGTCTTTTGTGGTTTGTCATTGGAGTTTTATGTAAATATATATATGTGTGTGTATTCATTTTATATACCCATTACGTACATATATATGTTTTATATATGTTGTTTTAATCATTTATTTCTATCCATGAACTTTTGATTATTCATTCAGTTGGAAGCAAGCAACAAAAGGTATTTGTACATATATGACATAGGATTATTTCGTTTATCCTATTTTCTTTTAAGCTAATATTAACATTCATTTGTATTCCCTAATTAGGATCATGTAATTGGAAATGTACTTAGAGACAGGTGGAAATAATTTTAACATTAAGAAAATATATACCATGATGATCTCAGTAACTGTGAATTGATTTCATGTATTCCTGATAGTTGATATTGCAGAGAATTAATTAATCTTAATTAGAGTTGCTTAAAGTTTATAATTTTAAACAGCATATATAAAATCCAGTTCTTCATAATTTGTTGGGGAAATTAATTATATTTCACCAAATACGATCACCCTAAGTTTATGACTAAGAACTAAAAACCATCAAAAAGATAATATTTGCAAGGAACCTGTATTTGTGATAACCATTTGTGAGAGCATATTTCATTAGGAGAAGATGAAATTTGATAACTTTATGGATTCTGCCATGAAACAGTAAAATGGGGAAGAGCTTGGAGCATGGAATCAGGAGTCTGCCTGGAGTCTTTCTGCATCTTTTATTGTTAAGATCCGGAATTGTCCCCCTCAGACAGACAGAGAACCCGCACAATAATGCAAGTCACACAGCGAGGTTTATTACCAGCCGGCTGGGGTCCCTGTCTCTGCCCGACGCAGCGGGTTTTTAACAAGGACCCCAAACACTTAAAGCCAAGGGGTTATATAGCATTTTCAAGGCCTTCCATAGCTTCTGAGAGTACAAGATAAACTTACAGGACTTACATAGTTTCAAAGAGTATAAGATTTACTACAGGACAAGGAGACCAGGAGTATAAGATAAGCTACAGGACTTGCATAGCTTCAAAGAGTATAAGATTTACTGCAGGACAAGGAGACCAGGAGTATAAGATAAGCTACAGGACTTCTAGTCGCCATGCTGCAACTGCCCACATCCTGGAATTTTATAATTATGTTGTTTCAGGCTAGGGGCTGTTAACCCTGACCTGAAGATAGCAGTTCTCATGCTAACAGTCTCTTACATGCTAACAGTCTCTTACATTTCCCCCCTGTGTGTTGTTCATAATGAGGAATCTTGCTCATGTACGGGCCAGCCGTAGAGGTCCTCACGGGTGGGCACTGTCTCATACTGTTGTCTTAGGACCATGAGCTGGACAGTATTAACACGATCTTTTACAAAATTAATAAGCTTGTTTAATATGCAAGGGCCCAAGGTTAGAATAAGCACAAGCAAGATAATTGGGCCCACTAAGGTAGATACTAAGGTGGTGAGCCAAGGAGATCTGTTAAACCAAGCCTCAAACCAGTTCTCCTGAGCTTCCCTTTCCCGTTTTCTCTTAGCTAACCCTTCTCTCACCTTTGCCATGGATTCTTTTACCACACCAGTATGGTCAGCATAAAAACAACATTCCTCCCCCAGCGCGGCACACAGTCCCCCTTGTTGGAGGAACAACAAATCAAGTCCTCTTCTATTCTGGAGTACTACCTCGGATAGAGAGGTGAGCGACTTCTCTAAATGACTAATCGAGGTTTCCAACCTTTCTATGTCCTCATCTATGGCCGCCCTTAGGGAGGTCATTCCTGATTGTTGAGTAGCCAGGGAAGCTATGCCGGTCCCAGCTCCGGCTATTCCCAAACTGAACAGGGTGGCAATGGTTAGTGCGGTGATGGGCTCTCTTTTACTTCTCATACTTGTGTCACTATCCCAATGCGAATACATACTCTCCTCAGGGTGATAGAGGATGCGGGGCAGCACTGTTACTAGGACACAGAATTCATTGGCGGCATTAAAGACCGAGGTAGATAAGCACGGGGTGAGGCCAGTCTTTGAACATATCCACCATCCATCAGTTCTGGGGATTAACCACTTAGTGTCACTTTTCCAACTAGGGGAGCTGTCTATGGAGGCACATAAACTTTGTTTAGCCTGGGGCACCTTCCCTAGACAGGTCCCATTGCCGCTCACTAGTTGTATGGTGAAGCCAATTTTACGATTCCCCCATGAACACTGAGAAGGGTTCTTACCGTTAGAGGCGTTGTAAGTGGCATTAAGTCCTATTGCCTCATAGAACGGGGGCTTTATATCATAGCACAGCCAACAGGAGGTTGTGAGGTTAGGACTGGTGGCATTAAGGGTCTCGTATACAGTGCGCACCAGTTTCCGCAATGAGTCTTTGGTTGGCTGCGTAGCAGGCGTCAAAGGAGTTACAGAGGTCTTTGGCTGGGTTCCCGCAGTCCCTCCTGCGGTGTTTTTATCCCTTGATATACCTGGGTTCTTGGTAGGGACGAGAGGGGCCAGCACCTTATTTGGACCCACCTGAGTGCTGATCATTTCCACCGATAGTCGAATAGTTAGGAGACCGCCGGGGTGGGGACCTATCCATGCCCAACGGCCTATATCTAATTGGAACCCCCAAGTTAATCCTGATAACCAACCACGCTCTCTTCGCGCCACGTCTTGGTTAAACTGGACACGTACCTGGGGCACCCGGTTGTGGGGGTCCCTAAAGGAGAATTTAACTAGATCCCTGTTCCCAACGTCCCACTGTCGGGGCCCGTCATAGGAGGTGACACAACTCCAACTACCACAATAGTAGCGGTCTGGGCCGCCACAGGTTTTCCAATTGTTTCTTAGGTTCCCTGGGCAGGCCCAAAACCCTTGTGCACTATGTCCTTGAGAGGTGTCAATTACAGCCCGCTTGGACCTGACTGAGTAGTCATACTGCCGTCCACGTTTAGTGCCGAAAATGTCACGCAGGTCGAAAAACAAGTCTGGCCACCACGTATTGATGGGGGCAGTATGTGTGGTGCTATTAAGGGTTGTTTGGGTCTGTCCATCTGTTAGGGTCCATGTTAGCTTATGGGGTTGGTGTGGGTTGATCCCCGCGTGGCTCTTCTCCCAGATGTTGAGCAGAGTTAGGGCTAGCAGCCATTCCATCGTTAGCTGAGGCAGGGGGCTTGACGCTTCCCCGAGGTCGGGAGAGCTGCAGCTTCAGAGGGTTATCAGGGTGTCGCCGTACGATCCACTCCTTAGCTTGCGTCTTCTCCAGCTGGCTGGCTCGGCGCACGTGAGAGTGATGGACCCAAGGCCCAATGCCGTCAACCTTTAAGGCAGTGGGGGTAACCAGAATAACCACATAAGGACCTTTCCATCTCTCCTCCAGTGTCCGGGACCTGTGTCTCCTTACCCATACCCAATCCCCTGGAACGATGCCATGTTCCGGGTTCGGGGCGTCCTTAATTTCATACAGGGAACTCACTAGGGGCCATATCTCATGTTGAACCCCTTGTAGGGCCTTTAAACTGGCCAGATAACTTGGGGCCACATTGGGGTCATGATCTGGTAGAGTACGAACAATAATGGGGGGTGGTGCCCCATACAGAATTTCGAAAGGTGTCAAACCATGTACATATGGTGAGTTCCGGACCCGGAAGATGGCATAGGGTAAGAGGGTCACCCAGTCCCCGCCAGTCTCGATGGCTAGTTTGGACAAGGTCTCCTTTAGAGTCCGATTCATTCTCTCTACCTGCCCTGAGCTCTGGGGATTATATTCACAATGTAACTTCCAATTGATCCCTATCGCTCGGGCTAGTCCTTGTAGGACGTTACTGATGAAAGCTGGGCCGTTATCGGAGCCTAAAACCTCAGGAACCCCATATCTGGGAATAATTTCTTCTAGTAATGCCTTAGCAACCACTTGGGCAGTCTCCCGTTTCGTGGGGAAGGCTTCCACCCAGCCCGAAAATGTGTCAACCATTACTAGCAAGTACTTATACCCATACCTCCCAGGCTTTACCTCAGTAAAATCCACTTCCCAACTCCGTCCCGGCGCTCTTCCCCGTACCCTCGTACCTGTATGTTGGGGTCCTTTCCTACTGGGTCTCATAGCCTGGCACCCAATGCACTGATCTACAATCTCTTGAATCTGAGCCGCTTGTCGGGGAAACCGGAGGCGGGCGGACTCGAGAATTGTCAGCAACTTCTTTTTTCCTAAGTGGGTGGCTTGATGCAGGTTGGAGAGAAGAAACAGTCCTAGCTGTGCCGGCAGTATCAATCTTCCTTCTGTATCCCGATGCCACCCCTGCTGATCAGATTCCGGGCAGTGGTGGTTCTGGATCCATCGCAGGTCTTCTGGAGTGTAGTCAGGTCGCGGGGGCAGGCGAGGGAGCTCAGGTGTGGGCAGGG
Source organism: Rhinolophus ferrumequinum (assembly GCF_004115265.2). NCBI lineage: Eukaryota > Metazoa > Chordata > Mammalia > Chiroptera > Rhinolophidae > Rhinolophus > Rhinolophus ferrumequinum. The sequence goes on from NC_046301.1 coordinate 42,287,353, forward strand.
TGAGTGCTAAAGCTGATGAAGCTACTGCCACTGCCTTGGCGGCTTCATCCGCTCGCCGGTTTCCTTCAGCTTCCGGGGTCTGGGCAGACTGGTGCCCAGGGATGTGGACAACTGCGACTGCCCGGGGCATTTGCACAGCCAACAGCAGTCTTCGTACCTCAGGAAGATTGCGCAGAGTCTTTCCTTCCGCTGTAACAAAGCCTCTTTCCCGGTAGATAGCGCCATGCACATGGACAGTGCCAAAGGCGTAGCGGCTATCGGTGTAGACAGTCACTCGTCTCCCTTCGGCCCGTTCCAGCGCCTCCGCCAGCGCGATCAGTTCGGCCTTCTGTGCTGATGTCCCCGGGGAAAGCGAGGCATTCCAAATGATGTTTCCCCCTTGGTCTACCACCGCTGCGCCTGCCCTCCGCACACCATCTATAACGAAGCTGCTTCCATCAGTGTACCATACCAACTCACTGTTGGGTAGTGCGGTGTCCTGGAGGTCGGGGCGCACCTGGGTGACTTCTGCCATGATCTCTTGGCAGTCATGCAGGGGAGCTCTCAGATCCGGGGTCGGCAGCAGGGTGGCTGGATTCAGAGCGGTGGGTTCAGCGAAGATGATCCGGGGTGCATCTAGCAAGAGTCCTTGGTAATGTGTTAGTCGGGCATTAGTCATCCACCTACCAGGGGGATATTTCAGGACCCCCTCGATCGCATGGGGGGTTACTACCTTCAGATGTTGCCCAAAAGTGAGTTTATCAGCATCCTTCACCATTAGGGCTACTGCCGCAATGATCCTTAAGCACGGGGGCCATCCTGCTGCAACTGGATCTAGCTTCTTGGATAAATAGGCAACCGGGCGTTTCCAGGGCCCCAGACGCTGCATTAGCACCCCTTTCGCTATTCCCCTCCTCTCATCAACAAAGAGAGTGAAGGGCTTCAGGGGGTCTGGCAATGCCAGAGCCGGGGCTCTTAGGAGAGCGACCTTGAGTTCATCGTAGGCCTTCTGTTGGTCTGACCCCCAGGCCCAAGGGACCTTATCCTTGGTTGCCTCATACAGAGGTTTTGCTATTTCAGCATACCCCAAAATCCACAGCCGGCAGTAGCCTGTCGTCCCTAAAAACTCACGGACCTCTCGTGCTGAGGTCGGGACTGGAAGTCTAAGAATAGTCTCTTTCATGGCCTCTGTCAGCCATCTGGCTCCTTCTTTTAGTTTATACCCCAGGTAGGTGACTGTTTGCCTGCATATTTGAGCCTTCTTTGCACTGGCCCGATAGCCCAACTGCCCCAGCTCCTGGAGGAGGTCTCCAGTGGCCTGTCGGCATTCAGCTTCGGAGGGGGCCGCCAGAAGCAAGTCATCTACGTACTGCAGGAGCGTAACTGAATTATGGCTCTGGCGAAACGAGTCCAAATCCTGATTTAGGGCTTCATTAAACAGAGTTGGAGAGTTTTTGAAGCCTTGCGGTAGTCTAGTCCAGGTCAGCTGCCCGGGGGTTCCCGTATTGCCATCATTCCATTCGAAGGCAAAAATGTGTTGGCTGCTGGGTGCCAGGGCTATGCTAAAAAACACATCCTTTAGGTCTAAGGTAGTATACCAGACATGTGAAGGGGGCAAGTGACTTAGTAAGGTATAAGGGTTGGGGACCGTGGGATGGATGTCTTCAACCCTCTTATTTACTTCCCTCAAGTCCTGGACTGGCCTATAATCTTTTCCCCCCGGTTTCTTAACGGGGAGAAGTGGGGTGTTCCAGGCAGAATGGCAAGGTTTCAGTATTCCAGCTTCTAGTAAACGGTTAATGTGCGGGGCAATCCCTTTCCGCGCCTCTGCAGACATGGGGTACTGGCGGATCCGGATAGGCTGGGCTGAGGCTTTAAGTTCCACCACTACTGGTGCTCGGCGGGCCGCCCGGCCCACACCCGCTATTTCCGCCCACGCCTGAGGGTATGTTTTAAGCCAATAATCCATATCACGGGGCCATTCTGTAGAGGGAGGGTTGTAGGAGTTGTCCTGCAGGGCGAACAGGCGATGTTCATCCACAAGAGACAGGGTCAAAATGTGGAGGGGCTGTCCTTGGCCATCCAATAGCTTAATGCCATCCGGCTCAAAATGGATCTGAGCCCTGATCTTAGTCAGGAGATCGCGCCCCAGTAAGGGGGCAGGGCATTCAGGGATAACTAGGAAGGAGTGGGTCACTTGGTGGCAGCCTAAGTCTACTTGGCGCCTACTAGTCCACCGATAAGCCTTGGACCCAGTTGCCCCTTGCACCAAACTGGTTTTCTGAGATAAGGGCTCTGTGGGCTTATTCAAAACTGAGTACTGGGCTCCTGTGTCTACCAGGAATCCTACTGGCTTCCCCTCCACATATGCAGTTACCCAAGACTCGGGGAGGGGATCCGAGTCCCGTCTCCCCTAGTCACTCTCCATCCCCGCCAGCAGGACCCGTGCGTCTTGCCCTGTTTGGCCCTGGCGCTTGGGGCACTCCCTCTTCCAATGTCCATACTCTTTGCAGTTTGCACACTGTCCCCTATCCAGTCGGGGCCGCGGTCTCCACGGTCGGGCTGGTCCGGCCGGACTCGGTCCCACCCTGACTGTGCTTTGCACGCCTGCCAACAAGATCTTGGCCATCTCCCTCTGCTGCCTCCTGTTCTCCCTACTCTGATGCTCTCTGTCTTCCTTCCTGATTCGTTCCTGTAATTCCTGATTTTCTTTTCTAATTCTATCCTCCCTTTCTTCGGGAGTCTCTCGAGTGTTGAAGACTCTCTCCGCTACTTTCATTAAATCCCGGATAGACATTTCTCCCAGTCCCTCCTGTTTGTACAATTTCTTCCTAATATCTGGGGCAGCCTGGTTTATAAAGGACATAATTACAGCCGACTGGTTTTCCTCTGCCAGGGGGTCCAACGGGGTGTACTGTCTGTAAGCATCATAGAGGCGTTCTAAAAACACGGCCGGGCTTTCATTATCCCCTTGCATTATAGCTTTTACCTTGGCCAAATTGGTGGGGCGGCGTGCCGCCGCTCGGAGACCTGCCATAAGAGTCTGGCGGTAGACTCGGAGACGCTCCCTACCTTCTGCGTTCCCAAAGTCCCAATCCGGTCTATTCAGGGGAAAGCGCTCGTCTATCAGGTTCGGCAAGGTCGTCGGTCTTCCGTTGTCGCCGGGGACATTTTTTCTGGCCTCGGTGAGGATTCGCTCGCGCTCCTCGGTGGTGAATAAGGTCTTAAGAAGCTGCTGGCAATCATCGCAAGTGGGACTGTGTGTGTGCATGACAGACTCGAACAGGTCAGTTAGGCCTTTCGGGTCCTCAGAAAAAGGAGGGTTTTGAGCCTTCCAGTTGTACAGATCACTGCTAGAAAAAGGCCAGTACTGGTATGCTCGCTCCCCATCTGGACCAGTTCCTCCTAGTGCTCGCACAGGGAGAATCGGCGCCCCAGCGGAGGTGGAGGAGGACGGTTCCTCCTCTGGGGTCTCTTCCCGGCGTCTGCGAGGCCTCAATCCCCTCGCCGGCCCTTGAGCTGGGGCAGGGGAACCCGGGGGAGGGGGAGCCATTGGGGAGGCGGTAGAGTGAGGCAGCTCGGAAGGAGCGGCAGCCTCAGGCGGGAGCGGCGCCATCGGGCTGGGCGCGCGCCGCGGCTGGAGCGGCGCCACCGGCGCGTAAGGAGGGGGGGTCTCTTCCAGATCTAGGTCTATCAGGGAGGGGTATATGTCTGACCCCTCCTGAAGGATGGGTCCCTGGGTCGGCTTCTCCGGGGGTTTCGGGCCGGCCGTGGGCACTGCCGACTGGCGGGAGGGTCCCGAAACGGTCAGGACTTTAAGGGGGAGGGGGGAATCTTCTGGCTTGTCGGGGATAAAGGGCTTAAGCCAGGAGGGAGGACTCTCTACTAAGGCTTGCCACATCAAAATATAGGGATATTGGTCCGGATGGCGCCGATTAATAATATCTCGGACCTTCTTAATAATGTCTAGGGAAAAAGTTCCCTGGGGGGGCCAGCCCACATTAAAAGTAGGCCATTCTGCAGAGCAGAATGTATCAAACTTACCTTTCTTCACTTCCACACCATGATTACGAGCCTTGGCGCGGATTTCAGGAAAGTGGTTCAGGAGCAGGGTCTTAGGTGTTACCTGAACCTGTCCCATAATTGTCACAAAGAGAAACCAAGAAAAGGCAAAAGAAAGGACAAAAGACACAGTGCCAGCAAATACACAACTTCGCACAGGACTCTTCAACACCCACCGGCCGGTCAACCACACCACATCCACAGGCGCCGTTTCAATCACACCAGTCTCACCACGCTCAAGATCCTTACCTAGGGCCCGTCCAAACGGCGTCCACTGTGGACGTCGCTGGGCCACCTTCTCGTCGGGGACGTCTCCCACGACTTCAAGTAACGAAGCCTCCAGGGTCATAACCTGCACTTTCCTTCCCGTGAGAATTCTCAACTGGGACCGGGCAGAGACCTGTTTCAGTCTCTCCGGTCGAGGACCTGTTTCAGTCCTCCCCTGTTTGGGACCGGGCAGAGACCTGTTTCAGTCTCTCCGGTCGAGGACCTGTTTCAGTCCTCCCCTATTGGAGGTGGCCAAACCTCCTTCCGCGGTTCCCTATGTAAACCTCGGTATCGGGAGTTGTCTGTTCCCCTGAGGGGGGGCATCCCGGACGAGCCCCCAAATGTTAAGATCCGGAATTGTCCCCCTCAGACAGACAGAGAACCCGCACAATAATGCAAGTCACACAGCGAGGTTTATTACCAGCCGGCTGGGGTCCCCGTCTCTGCCCGACGCAGCGGGTTTTTAACAAGGACCCCAAACACTTAAAGCCAAGGGGTTATATAGCATTTTCAAGGCCTTCCATAGCTTCTGAGAGTACAAGATAAACTTACAGGACTTACATAGTTTCAAAGAGTATAAGATTTACTACAGGACAAGGAGACCAGGAGTATAAGATAAGCTACAGGACTTGCATAGCTTCAAAGAGTATAAGATTTACTGCAGGACAAGGAGACCAGGAGTATAAGATAAGCTACAGGACTTCTAGTCGCCATGCTGCAACTGCCCACATCCTGGAATTTTATAATTATGTTGTTTCAGGCTAGGGGCTGTTAACCCTGACCTGAAGATAGCAGTTCTCATGCTAACAGTCTCTTACATGCTAACAGTCTCTTACATTATAAAGCCATTTTTAATCTTTCTGTGCCTTGAATTCTTCAAGACAGAAATACCTGTCTCAGGTGATGATTTAACTATGGTAATGCATGTGAAAATGTTTGGTAATGGTAAGGTATTAATTACACCAATACTAATTGTTGTGATTATGTTTGTCTGCTCCTTTTTAAAAAAGATTTTGGCAGCTTAAATTCCAAATTTCTCAGGCATTTTACTTCTTTCACACTCAACTCATAAAAAGGCAGAACAGCCTCTCACTGCTGTGCCTGCTGATTCATTTCCTGAGCTGCAAGGAGATAAAACGATAATTTATTCTACTTTTATTGATTGCTGAATGTCTTAGTGTTTAAAAAAATAAAAATTTAGAAAAGATTAATGCATACATACTTCAATGCCTGATAAATTCTACTTGATCAGCTTAAACTATGAGGAGTTAAGTCTCAGTATTGTACGATTTAAAAACATGACTCAGGAGAAACAAACAGTTTTATGATACACTACAGGTGGTAGGACCGTCCAGGCGTCCCAATCAGTTGCAGTTTTAGTTCAGTCTTGTTTAAGAAATATAGACATTACCTGCCTCATACTGTAACAAAGCATTTGGAAATAACTGTTGATCATCCTTCTGGAGGTCAATGGATATGTCAAAGCTGGTATTGAAAATTGATCTTGAAAAATGTCACTAGACTACGCGTATGTTGCACAGCAGATTGCTGAAACTTACTCATCTTGTATAACTGTAACTTGATACCCGTTGAACAACTCCCCTTTTCCCCCTCCCCTTATTCCCTGGTAACCATCATTCTATTGTCTACTTCTGTACCTCTGACTATTTTAGATGTCCCGTATATGATGAATCATGCAGTGTTTGTCCTTCAATGCTGAATAATATCCCATTGTACGTATGTAAGTACCACATTTTCTTCATCCATTCATCTATCAATGGACATTTAGGTTTTTTTCATGTCTTGGCTATCATGAATAATGCTGCAATGAACATGAGGGTGCAGATAATTCTTTGAGTTCCTGATTTGAATTCTTTTGGATAAATACCCACAAGTGGAATTTCTGGATCATATGGTAGTTCTATTTTTAATTTTCTGAGGAAATGCCATATTGTTTTCCACACATAGAGCCTGTACTTAACAATAGGTGTTGTGTACTTAAAAATCTGTTAGTAAGGTAGATCTCACGTTAAGTGTTCTTACCATAGAAAAATAAAAGCAAATAAGGCAAAACACTGCAAAAAAAAAAAAAAAAAACCCAGAGGAACACGAGGACATTTTGGAAGGTGATGAATGTTTATTATCTGGTTTGTAGTGACGGTAACATGAGTGTATACATATGTCCAAATTCACCAGATTATATACACCATGTGCACTTTTTATAAACTAATTATATCTCAGAAAAGTTGGGACATAATGTTATGGGAGTCAACTACTCAGTTTTATATTCTCAATATTCAGATTTTCCTAGGAATGTCATAAGCATGAACGTGTGTATTTGTGGGACCCTGAGTCCCAGAGGTCATCTGTTTAGGCCATTATCCAAAGGAACCCAGCTCGGAGGAGTGGACGTAGAGGACCCTGGCCTAACATGCTATTATGTTACGCCTTTCCAGAAGCATTTAAAAACAAGATTCTTTTCTTTTTACTTACTTAGAGCAGAGGGGAGGACCTTTTGGATTTTAGGAGATGATTTTTGTGTAGTTTTGAATATTTCAGCTTTTTTTTAAAAAGATAGGTTACCTGAGTGAGACGAGAGATTCCTCTTGTCACACTGTCTTCCCACTGTGCCTAGTAGCGAAGCTTTTACCATTAGAAGGACTGTAGGGAAGTTCAAGACGAAGGAGACTTGGCCGTGTCAGGTCAGGTACATCAAGACCTGTAAAGGGAGATTAAATTGGATCTCGCTTAGCTCTTTCAGGATGACTACCATTTTTGTCCTAGAAATATCGGTGGTAGATTAAATATTGAATACTTCCAGTAACAATGATTGTAATCACCATTGGGATACTTTTTTTGGAAACGTGAGAGACTGTGCATGCTTGCCGAGAAAAAAGGACTATATATACATCAAGGTAATTTACGCTTTCTAGGTGTGTTTGGTTTGGGTATTCTTAGTCACATTGGTGACGTTGAGGCAGCTTAGTAGCTCTTCAAGGACTATCATTTTCTAACAAAATTTTCCCTTATTTTCTCATGGAGGAGTAAATTACTTAATCTTCCTAAATTTGAATTATCATAGAATTGTCGTGAGAATTAAGTGGCATAATGTCTATAACACACCTTGTTCAGAGCTTGCTAAATGATATGTGGCCATGATGTGACTCTTCATGGCAGCAAATAATTGAATCATTGCTGGAGAAACTTTAAACTTGCTGTGTCAAATCCCTTTTAATTTTTATAATAATAATTTAAAAAAACATTATATAATAATTTTATTCTCTTGAGCAATATTTAGTACATACTATGTGCCAGGAACTATTAAATGAATGTTATAATATCATATAAAATACATATAATATATCTTTGACTATTAGTTACATCAACTTGCAGAAGAAAACTTTAGGAAATTCTTTGATATCTCAGTGGAAGAGATAAGAACTCTATGAAAGAGAATAAAATTATAGACAGGAAACAAACTGTATGGACAAAAACAAACAAAAGGATAATGAGCTGGAAAGAAAAATGAATGAACCAAGGAAAGACTAAAACTAAAACCACAACAGCAGAAGTAGAATCGTAGTGAAGGTGATGGGAATAAGGAAGTTTCTCGTGATCCCTAAGAGTACCAGACAACTATACATTTCAGTCCAGTAACTGGCTGAACAAAACCAAGCCAGGGCAGTGATGGTATAGGCAGAAAGATGGGACAATATCCTAAGATAAGCACCCTGAGGCCAAGCAGGACATAATTTTTTGGGTTTTTTGTTGTGTTTTAATTTTTTGATTGAGATAAAAATCACGTAACACACAATTTAACATTTTAAAGTGTAAAATTCAATGGTTTTTACTGTATGCCCAAAGTTATATAATCGTTACCACCATCAGATCCCAGAACATTTTTATGACTCCAAAGTGAAACCCCATGTCTCCTAATTTGCTGTTTCCCATCCTCTGGCAACCATGAATCTACCTTCTGTTTCTGTGAATTTATCTATTCCGGACATGTCACATAAACAGAATCATTTAATACTTTTGGATTATTTGGTTTGTACTTTTGTGTGTGGCTTCTTTCCCTTAGCATGATGTTTTCAAGGTTCCTCTGTTATAACACGTATCAGTACTCCATTCCTCTTTATGGCTGAATGGTATACCATTATATGGATATACCACTTTTGTTTATCTATTCACAGTCAGTGGACACATGTGTTGTTGCTGGTCTTTGGCTGTTATAAAAAATGTTGCTATGAACATTCCTGTACAAGTTATTGTGTGCACATATGTTTTCAGTTCTTTTGGGTATGTACATAGGAGCAGCATTTCTGGGTCACAGGGTAACTCTGTTCAAATATTTGAGGGACTGTCAAACTGTTTTCCATGCTTGCTGCACCATTTTACACCCCTGCGAACAATGTCTGTGGATTCCCATTTCTCTATATCCTTGCCAACACTTGTTATTGTGCATAGCCATTTTAGTAGGTCTGAAGTGGTATCTTATTGCGGTTTTGATTTGTATTTTTCTAGTGAGTGATGATGAGCATTTTTTCAGTGATTTTTGGCCATGCATTTCTTCTTTGGTGAAATGTCTGTTCAAATCCTTTGCTCATTTGTACATTGGATTCTTTATATTTTTAGTGTTGTGTTGTAAGCATTATTAATATATTCTAGATACTAAGCCCTTATCATATGTGATTTGCAAATATCTTCTCTCATTTTGCGTGTTGTCTTAGTTTCTTGATAGTGACACCATTGCCTAATCCTAGGTCACAAAGATTTACATATAGGTTTCCTTTTAAGAGTTTTATAGTTTTAGCTTCTATAATTTTATATAGTTTATATAGTTTTTACATAGTTTTCTATCGTTTTCTTTGATTCAATTTTAGTTAATTTTTTATATATGGTGTGAGTGAGGGGTCCAAATTCATTCTTACCATGTGACTGTACAGTGGCCCCAAAACCATTTGTGGAAGAGACTATTCTTTCCATATTGAATGCCCTTGACAACCTTGTTGAAATCAATTAACTATAGATATATTTATTCCTGGGCTCTCAATTCTACTCCATTGATCTGTACGTCTGCCCTTATGCCAGTGTCACAAAATATTTATTACTGTAGCTTTGTGGTAACTTTTGAAATCAAGAACTGTCAGTACTCCAACTTTGTTTTTTCTCTTTCAAGATTATTTTGGCTATTTGGGGACTCTTGCATTTCCACATAAATTGTAGGATCAACTTGCCCATTTTTGTATTAAAAAAAAGCAGTTGGAATTTTATAGGGATTGCATTGAATCTGTGCATAAATGTGGGAGTTCTGCCATTTTAACAATATTAAGTCTTCCGTTCCATATGCATGAAATATCTGTTCATTTATTTAGGTTCTCTTTATTTCAATAGTCTTTTTCAGTGTAGAAAGCTTGCACTTCCTTAGTTAAATTTATTCTCAAGTACTATATTCTTTTAAGCTATTATAAATAGTATTGTTTTCTTAATTTCATTTTTTTATTATTCATTGTTATTATACATAAATACAATTAATTTTTGTATATTAATCTTGTATCCTGCGAGTTTCCTTAATTCATTTATTAACTCCATTTTTTTATGTGAATTCTTTAGTGTTTTCTATATGTAAGGTCATGTCATTTGCAAATAGAGATACTTTTACTTCTTCTTTTCCAATCTGGGTGCCTTTCGTTATCTTTTTTTTACTTAATTGACCTGACTAGAACTGTCAGTAAAACATTGAATGGAAGTAGTAAAAGCTGGCATCCTTGTTTTGTTCCATATCTCAGGGGATAAACTTTTAGTCTTTCTCTGTTGAACATGATGTTAGCTGTGGGTTTTTCATAGGTAATCTTTAAAAAGTTTAGAAAGTTCCCTTCTAATCCTAGTTCTTTGAGCATTGATGTTGTTGTTTTTTAAATAAATCATGAAAGGGTATTGGATATTGTCAAATACCTTTTCTGTCTCTATTGAGATAATTATGTTTTTTCCCTTAATTATGTTAATATGGTGTATTACATTGATTGAATTTCCTATTCTGAGCCCATATTTTATTTCTAGGATAAATCCCACTTGTTCGTGGTGTACAATCATTTTCGTAAGAGACTGTATTCAATTTGCTAGTATTTTGTTGAGTAATTTCTATGTTCGTAAGGGATATTGATCTGTAGTATGTAATGTTTTTGTCTGATTTTGATATTAGGGTAATACTGGCCTTATACAATGTGTAAAGAAGTATTACCTTCTCTTCTGATTTTGGAAAATACTTGAAAAATATTCGTGTTAATTCTTCTTTATAAGTTTTGTAAAATTCACCCATAAAGTCATCTGTTGCTGAGCTTTCTTTTGATTAGTGATTACATCTATTTACTTATTATAGGTTTGTTCAAATTATCTATTCCTTCTTGAGTTTGTTTTTGTAGTTTGTGTGTTTCTAAGAATTTGTTTATTTCATGAGGTTATCTAATTTGTTGGCATATAGTTCTTTATAGTATTCGCTTATAATCCTTTTTATTTTTGTATAGTAGGTGGGAATGTGTCTACTTTTATTACTGATTTTGGTAATTTCAGTCTTCCTTCTTTTTTTATTTTCTTGGCTAGTCTAACTAAAGCTTTCTCAATTTTGTTGGTCTTTTCAGAGAATGAACTTTTGTTTTTGTTTTTAATTTTTCTCTACAATTTTAAAAATTCTCTGTTTTGTTTATCTCCTGTTTAGTCTTTATTAATTTCCATTTTCTTCCTCTTTTTTGAGTTTATTTAGTTTTCTCTTTCTTTTTCTGTCTCTTAAGGTGGAAGTTTAGGTTGTTTATTTGAAACCCTAATTCTTTTTTAAAGTAAAACGTTATTAGTTATTGCCTGTGAGAACTGCTTTTACTACATCACATACATTTTTGCTTTTGCTCACCTCAAAGTAGTTTGTAATTTTGTTGTGATGTCTTCTTTGACTCACTGGTTATTTAGGAGTATGTCATTTAATTTTGTCATATTTGCAAATTTTCCAAAATTTCCTAGGTTATTGATTTCTAATTTTATTCATTGTGGTCAGAAATATAGTTTATATGGTTTCAATCTTTTAAAATTTATTGAGATGTGTTTGTGGCCTAATTTATGGTATTTTTGGAGAATGTTTCATGTGTATTTGAGGAGAATGTATATTTTGCTGTCATTGGGTGAAATGTTCTATAGATGTCTGAGTTAGTTGGATTATAGTATTATTTAATTCTTTTATTTCCTTGATCTCCTATCTTATTGTTCTGTCCATTATTGAAGTAGGGTGTTGAAGTCTCCAATATTACTGCTGAACTGTTTTTTATCCTTTTATTTGGTCAGATTTGACTCATGTATTTTAGTGCTCTGATGTATATATATTATAATTATATAATTATATTATATAATTATATTATATAATTATAACTTCTTGATAGGTTGACTTTTTTAATCCTTATATAATGTTATTTTTTTATCATTCATGGAATTTGGGACCCAGGGCCAGCTAAATGAACTTCTTCTCTACTATAGGAATTTGATAGACAACCTGATGTTCAACACTCACATGGATCCCTGAGGGACTAGATTCATCTCTCAGTGACCCAGGACACCTAATGGTATCAATGGACTCTTTTAATTTCTTTCTAGATCATGAGAAAAATGTTCCAAGTTGGTTTATGAAATGGTAGAGCTAGAACTGTGGGTGGGTGCAGAAAGGGGGAAGTATCATGAGGTAATATTATGCATTGCCCAGCATTGTTAAATCCAGTCATAATACTTTTTATTTTCCTTCTTCTTCTTTTTTTTTCTCTCCAACTTTTGTACCATTGCTGATTTTCCTTTGATAAAAGAAGATTAATTATAAAACAATAAAAACTGTATCTAATAACAGGAGGAAAAACGCACAATTGCTGTCTCAGAAGAGCAGACCTTGTTAAAGTAAAGATCCTTTGAGTTGAGCATCTTAATTGTTTTTATCCAGGAAAATGTAGGTGCAGAGCTGCAGTAGAAGTAGAGCCTAGAGAAAGCTACACTGAGATATATTTGGGGTAGGGCAAGAATGGGCAGGGATAGATGATATTGTGGTGCTATATGGGGTGTATTTGTCAGTGAAATATCTCCAGTGGTGAAAGAGCTAAAGGATCTTTAGGACAAGGTGTCTAATTTAAAATTAGAAGTTATTTGCCGTTTCTGCAAGATAGACTCTTCCCCCCAACCTCTGCTTCATAATCCTTCATGAAAGTCTATTCTGCCTTTTGTAAAAGGGACTTTTCTCTGTGTGTTTCTGTAAATTCAGGAAGGCACTGAGTACCATTTCTAGAATGATGCACTGTGTCACAGGGATAATGTAAGTAGGTGGGAGATCCTCCATAAACCAAAAGTAGTTGATAGAAAAAGACGTTTGGAGCTAGAGGTGACAATTAGAACTCAGATCTCACCTCCTGCCTCTTGAAAACTTTCAGTCAGTGCATGCCACACTATTTCATATTTACACATATTCATCCCAATTTATCTCAGTTCATGGCACTTTTTGTACATAGACTACTACTCCCTTTCTTTTGTTTACGTGTAATAACTGCTCTATATGTAATGATCAACTGAATACTCAGAAAAATTCAACTATGTAGATACTATTATCTCCATTTTATATATGAAAAAACTGAGGTCCAGAAATGAGAAATACCTGCCAACTGCACAAATCCAGTCACTGGCAGGGTGGGCATTTGAACCAAGTTATTAATCTCCAAAGCACGCACTTTTAGTTCATATAATGTACTACTTTGCTACACTAAATGGCACATATTGGTGTTGCAGAAGTACTTATCTATGGTAACTAATTGTGACTCAGTTGACTGTGTCCTAACATTCTTCATTTTTCAGAAAATGTTACCTTTGTGGAAGGCATCTGACATTTTCCAGAGAGCCTCTTACTCTGGAAGCTATTAGAATGAGTCACAGCTGAGTTCATTAAGTGTTGGTGCCTCAGCAATACCGCTGAGGCTGAATGGCAAGTTTTAAGGGATGCAAACCATTGTGTGGAAAAGAAAATAAACAACACTGGAGGCTGTGGAAATTTATCTCCCCTGAGAATCTTACCGCCTGTTTTTCTCCTAAGAAGAATATCCTCAGTTCACTTCTAGCACAACTCACCATCCAGGAGGAATTGTTATGTAATTTCCTCCTGTTTGTTGTTTCTTCTCTCAGGCTTTTATCATCTCAGTCCCCTGTGAGGCTGAGGACTATTGAGGACTATTGTGTCCCCCAGACACATGAGGACTATTTTGTATCAGACTAAAATATGTATGAGTACGAGGTCGGACAATTAAATTTGGGAACTCATCCTAGAAAAAGTGCTACATACCTCATTTCTGAATATCACTATAGTCACATTCAAAGTACTCCCCTTGGGAAGCTATGCACCGATGGCAGTGCCTAGTCCACCCTTCAAAGCAATTTTGGAAATCTTTTTCTGGAATGGCCATCAGAGCTATCATCGTATTACTCTCGATGCCCTGAATGCCAACAAAATATTTTCCTTTCAATGTTTCCTTCATCTTCAGGTAAAGAAAGAAGTCATTGGGAGCTAGATCAGGTGAGTAGGGAGAGTGTTCCAACAAAGTTATTTGTTTCCTGGCTAAAAACTCCCTCACAGACAGTGCTGTGTGAGCTGGTGCATTGTTGTGATGCAAGAGCCGTGAATTGTTGGTGAAAAGTTCAGCTCGTCTAACTTTTTCACGCAGCCTTTTCAGCACTTCCAAATAGTAAACTTGGTTAACTGTTTGTCCAGTTGGTACAAATTCATAATGAACAATCCCTCCGGTATCAAAAAAAGGTTAACAACATTGTTGCAACAAGTTCACGAACATAATTGTCAGACCTCGTATATAGTACACATCCCTTGACCTCAAGAACTATAGAGATATAGATGGGGAGAGACAGTTTTCATTATAGGGAGAAATCAGTGATCTAGTGATACTTAGGGGGCTGGGTTTTAACCTGGCTGGGCCCAAACCCAGCCTGATGACCTTAGGTGAATCCTTAGGTGAGAACCTTAGGGTATCCTCAACCAACAGCCTTTGCTAGCATATACATAATCTCTAAGTGCTGGCTCTTTATATTTTATCAAAAATCAGGGAAGAGAAATAATCCTTAAAGAAAATAATTTGTGACATACTGCTGTCCATTTACTTCTTGGATCTAAGTTTTATCATTAGCTCAGATCAGATCACTGGAAGACTACATTTTGGACAATTTGCCAAATTGCCTTTATGTAATTGTATTTTAGTGTCTTATCCTCAGAACTTAAGTTGTCAAAGCTAGGCTGAAGTCTTGCTTTGTCAATTACTGGTTGTGTGATGTTGGGAGAGCTATTTAACTACTTCAAGCCTCCATTTCTTAATTTCAAAAATATAATAATAAATACTTCATAGAGGTTTTGTGAGAATTTAATGATATAGCTCACATTTAAAAAAAGATAGATGTCCCTATCCCTTTAAAATTATTTGTAGCTAAAAAATATAGCTTTGAAAAAGCCATAAAATTCATTTTGTTGTATTTGCTATAAAATCTGTTGTCAAATCTGTTGTCAAGGTCATTGCCAATTTTCAGTGTCTCTCATAAAGAATTCTATTTAGGTTTTACTACCAGTTTAAAAAGAACTCTGCTCCTCTGAGAAAGTGACATTTCCTCCCCAGCCCCCACTTCTTCCTCATAATAAGAATGAGCCAATTTCCCATAGTTTTCTTTTTGTCTAGGATGCAGAGAGACTCAGAGTAATATTTGTACTTCATAGCAAGTATATCAGCTTGCCTGGTTAGATTGTTTACTTCTCTCTCTCTTTCTCTCTCTCTCTCTAGCAGTGATTTTAAATTTTCTACTTGATTATTTACAATTTCTATTTAGGTGTCTTATTTTCAGCCATCTTGAATCTCTTTGGACAGAGGAACGATCTGAATTAAGTCAAAATGTTCCTTAGACTCTAACGGTCTCTATTTCTTCCTCTGACAAATGCTCTGCTTATTTTAGAAGGCTGACAAAATTAGGTAATATAGTTGAGTGTGTTTTGGAAAACCAGTCACACTGTACAGAAGTCATCCCTGTACAGCAAAAATGGACGAGCAGCCACCGACATGACATGAGTGTCCCTAATGCTCTTCAGCACAGCCCTCATTTCTGAGCTCAAAATTAACTCCATAATATACTTTGAAAGTGAATTTGCACTTGGAATGATACATACTCACACCTCAACTCGATGACTCTGGATGAAAGGGAAGATCATTTACAGTTGGAATTCTGATAATGGTGTTAATTTGTATCTTGCTGGATCTAGTGGTGAGGGCATGAGGAAACTTAAGGAAGGCGAGAACAGCGGAAGCTCTCTGAGACGACAGCGATGGCTTTAGTCCATTTCCCCTGTGTGTCAAAACCTCCTCTCCCACTGGGCCCTGCCCATACAGAGATTGCTTTCTCTCTCATTTCTTACTCCCATATTTTGTTTTGTTTTCTCACATCTGCTTCAAGGTCCCAGAGCTCAGAGTGGAGAAGTCTCAGGGCTGGCCTTGTCCACAGTGGGTGTTTTCCTGTATCCGCTCTTCTCACAACCCCCATGGCGTATAGGCACTCAGTGGAACAGGGGAGAGAGTTTTCCAGTAGGAAAAGGAAGTTCTTGGCTCATGAACTTACTAACACTGAGCCCACAAGCAATTGTAGCCTTCGAGGTTTTTTTTTTTTTTTTTTTTTAATTCTCTTTAAAATGCGTATTGTTTGCTAATTTTAAAAACAACACATGATCACTACAGATATTTAAGTTGGGGCGGAAAATATAAAGAATAAATCTACTAGGATTCACAATTCTATCATGCAGAAATAACCACAATTATCCTGTTTCCATCTCATAATACATATTTCTGATTTTACCACATACATTATTTTGTTTTGTTTGCTGTTAAAAAAATAAGTGTATAATATTATATCATATTGAGCCTTCATATTTTATTTGTCAATTGGATATGCTAATATCTATCTCAGAACTTGTTTAAGGATTAAATGAAATATATGGATAGAAGAAACATCCAGAAGCATAATAAGCAGTAAGTGTTAATTAATTTTGAATTGAATCAGTGTTTGGCCTTCGAACACTATCTTTCTGCCTTGTTCCACGAAATGCTCTATTTCTACTAAAGTCATGACCGAAGTGAGCAGACATACTGGGAAACATCTTGGACTAAGGACAACCAGAAGCTGCTTCCTGATTAGACAAACCTTAGTGGGGGGGTGGGGAGGGTAGTAGGGTAGTACCAGATTTCCTTAAGACTTAAATAGTGCTATTTAGGCAACTCAATTGAAAAAGCAAATCCTTCCAATAAAGTGGTCTCACAACAAAACTGGGCACAGTTCTTTCCTCTGCAGAAGGAATTGCTGATAGGAAATACAGGAAGGCCACTGTGTGGCACAGAGCATTATGTGACTGTGCTCTTTACCTAAGAAATCCTACAAAGTTTAAAACTGGGTGAGAGCATGTCTCCTTGCCGAACTTATCACCTTCTCCAGGGAACTGGTTTCCCAGCCTTTGTTCAATGACACTGGAGGTCAGAGCACCTGCTCCAAGATTCAGTTTTGACTTTGCCGTGTCTCAAAGAGATTTGGTTAGCTCTAGCCAAATTATTCTGCCTATGAATGCGGGAGGAAAGAAAACAAAACATAACCTAAAGAAAAAAAAAATCTAGAAAAAACGAACAAACAAATAGGATTTTCTCTGAGGATGGAGCTAATGTTACTGATTGCAGTAGAAGAGTGACTAGGATTCGGCATTGGATCTCAGTGGACACCGACAGGGAACGGTCTAGTGCCCATGAGAGAAGCCCAGTGTGGAGCAAAATCCATTCACTTCAGAAGGGTAAGTAAAAGGGCCAAGAAGGGGTTGGTTGATGAAATTATATGATGTGCTGAGAGTAGGAGTCAGAGAGACTGCTCACCCAGAGACCGCGGCCGTAACTTCCGGAAACGCACTTACTCAGTCTGCTCTCTTCCTACTCCTCTACCACTCAGGTAACACTTAACTCTTACAAGTAACTATCATTTTTTCACTGGTAAGAGAAAACCATTCAGCCCCATTCATCCACTCAGGTATTTATTCATGTACCATCCACCCATTCACACATTTTTCCTGATAGCCAATGACTATAAGAGCCCCTTTCTATTTTAATTCATATTCATCGATTTTAATATGAATCAAATATGTGTTCTACTTCTAGGAATTCACAATCTGGTGAGGGAGATAATGATTTGAATATCAATAATCACAGCAAAAAGAAAACTATTGAGAAGACTATTGAGGAGGCAGAGACAGGGTGTCTGAGTATCTGCAAGAGTAGCTGGTGCACAGTAACTGGGGATTTTAGGAAGTCCTCTGTCAGTACTGTAGGAGTTAGGGGTCCCTGTCATCCCTATCCATTCACAGGGTCCTCCAGGATGCATCTTCCCTGAATGAGCACTCCTCAATCCCAAATTTCCTGGGTCACCAGCTCTTTCAAGACCTGCCCGTTTATCTGAAGTCAACATGAAGAGGTGCCCACAGACCTGGACGAGACGACTGTGTTGGTAAGAATTGGCCTGCGTATCCTTAAGGTAATTCACTCCTCTAATTCTATGGATACATGTTGAGCCTGGAATGGTTTCTTAAGGAAACAGATACAATATATAGGACTACAGGGCATAGGGAAATACATTATTTCTTCTCTCTCCCCACCTCCCTGTCTTGCTCCTGCGTGGCCTCTAGGTGACCTAGTAAGCGGGTAGGATTTACACATCATGTTGGGCTCAGGTGAGAGCTGCCTCAGCAAAGCCTATGAATGGACTAAACCGAGAAGGAAGCATTTGTGGCTGGGCCAGGAGGAGCAGCAAGCTGACTCCAGGGGTTGACAGGGGATGATGACTCAGAGGGCAGGGCTCCCTCCTGACTCAGGAGCTGAAGCCAGAGAGGGAGCGAGGAGGGAGGGCTGACTCCCAGAGCATTCTCTTCTCTGCAGGATGATGTGGATTGAAGCTGCTGCCAGCCTCTGACTCACTTACCTCTGACAGGATGGTCAGGGCTGAGGGCCCTTTGGACACCCATGAAAGAAAACAAATCTTTACAGAACACCACTATTTAGATGTACTTTGATTTGGAGATCATTGGCTGCCTATTACAAACAATGGCAGAGTTTTAAAAGGTACAGATGGCCAGACCCAACCCCAGACAGTTTAAATCAGAATTTCTGGGGGGCATTGGTGACTCCCAAAAGCTCCCTGAGGGATTCTAAGGAGTCGAACAGACTGGGACAATCTGGGCTATTGCAAAGTTATTCAAGCCTAGAATAACTAGCGGGGGATAATCTGGAAGCCACTGAAGTCATTCTTGTTTATTCGCAAAGCACAACACCTCACACCTGTATGATGCTTTGCCATTTACAAGACATCTCACCTTCATGACTTAATTTGATCCTCGTCACTCCCAACTGGAAACTAGAAGGATGATTAAGCATGTCTCACCCATGAGGACATGGCTTCTAGAGTCAGCAGGTGATCCCCCAAGACCCCAAGTAATGATAAGACCAGCAAGGCAACCTGGATATTCTGACTCGTAAGCTAGGGCTCCTCCTTACCACCTAGAAGTTCATTTCTGAGTTCAACTCCGAGTGCCCTGGCCTTCTGTGGCTTTGACTTCTGCTCTAGTGTGCTTCTACTTCCTTCTCTGCTCCTCGGAAAATTGAAATATTCTTGGGGAAAGAGATACAGATCTATACAGTATGAAGTAGCAGAGCCCGGGTTAGCTGCTGGGGCAGTCAAGCATTTTGAAACAATGCCATTTGCTTGTTTATAGAACAGTGATTCTCAACCTTGCCTGCATTTTACAACCACCTTGGAAGTTGTTAAAACTCTCAATGCCCAAGTTGTAGACAGGACCACTTAAATCCAAATCTCTGGGGGTAGCCTAAGCCTCGGTATTTTTAAAGCTTTCCTGCAATCCCAGTGTGCAGCCAATGCAATGAAGCCTTGTGAGACTTTGAGACTTAAGGAGAGAGATGACCTGTTAACAATTGCAGGGTATTTTGCTCTAGAACATTATTTAGGTGCTAGTCTAGCATTGTATATGTGCACATGCTGTTATATTTCCATACCTCTTTATTCATAAACTGACGTAGTGTTCTCTGATCCCAGGTTGTGTTGGCACTTCTTCTGTTGTATCTCCCATAATGCAGCTTATATCTGTGAGGATGCTTCCATTTGCAAGTAACAGATAACCCAGCTCTAACGGTCGTAAACAATAAGGAATATTAAGTGTGATCCATTACAACAGTTCCAAAGTAGGGTAACTTCGTGGCTGGTCAATTCAGTAGCTCAAGGACACCATCAAGGACTCAAGTTCTTTTTACCTTCTGATTTGTCCTCCTTCATGTATTGCCTTTTTTTCTGAGACTTGAGCCAAACTATAGTTGCTACTGTTCTAGGCATTATAACAATATCTGATCAAGGCGTAATATTAACTGTGTTTACTTTGTAAAAGAAAGAAATTCCTTTTTCCAGAAACCTCTCAGCAAGCTTCTTCAAATAATGTATTGGCCAGAAATGGATCATATTCACAGCCCTGAAAACCAGCCTTGGCAAGGGGACTGGGGTTTGCCTAGTTGGCGTAAACTCATCTAAAGTAATGCTTGAGCTGGGGTAGAATAACTTTTCCTTGAGGAATGGCTCCATCAACAAAACTGGTGTCCTGCTGGCCAGGAGATGAAGGGGGTGATGGTTTATTAAGAACCCAGGCCCATCTGATGACATAGAAGGAGCTAGATTTGAATTTAGAAGTCAAATCTCAGCACTTGCCCTCACTATTTTTGTGACTTTGGGTAAGTCACAGTCTCTCTAAATTTCAGTTTTCTCAACTGTCAAATGGAGACTATAATACATGCCTATATGACAGGATGACTGTGAGCATAAAATGTACGAATGTGCCCAGAAACCACCAGAAAATACCTGAAATATACTCGGTACTTAATGTATGTTTGTGCTTTGCTTCCCTTCTTTTTATTCTCTACTTCCTTCCTCATATTTTTCAGTCCAAACATAGTTATGACTACCGTCAACTCCATGTTAAATAGTAAGCCTATAGACAGTAGAAAATACTGTTTGGAAAAGGTATAGAGAGAAAAGGGGAGAAGGTAGATGAGAAGAAAATCACAAAGATATAATAAATTACAGCTTAGAGCCTTCTGACTAAAAATTTCTGAAAACCTTTACTCACTTTCCTCGGGAGGTTTCAGCTATCAGACTGTTTTGCTGGTAACATTTTAAAGGGTCTGTGGACTTCTTTAGTTTTCTGATATTTGCCAGTGTTCCTTATATTTCACTTGGCAACTTAAGAAAGTGGACCATAACATTCGAGAAAGACTTTTAGAAACAAATACTTCAAAAAGAAATATTTTCTGAGACAAGGTAACTATAAAATGAAATTGAAGAGAGTGGCTTCAATTCTACCCAGTCTCTGGGAAGGGGATGGTAGCCTATTTATACATAAATGTAGACAGAAATACTTATGTTTTCTGTGGCATACATGTCTCAGTCCCCGGGCAACTGCAGAAGAGAGTGTTCCTGGAAATTTGTGCAGCCTTATCTCAAGGTGTCGGCATATCCCCATGATTCATTCCCCAGGCTCTTTTTCAGGAGGCAAATTCAACTGAGATACATTCACTGAGACACATTCTTAGGCATCTAATATTCTATCTCTGTTGATCTCATTTGACCATCATGTTTAGGTATTTACTAGAAATAAATCCCTGAACTCCAAGAGATCCTTAAGAGCACATAATCAGTCTGTAAGACAAGCTCAAGAGGCAAACGTTCGTTTTCAAACATTTCATCTGCTTTCCTCAAATTCCTTGTTATGGACCCTTTTGGGTTCTTCTTTCTCCCCACTCTTCTATTCCCCTCTCTTGCTCACTTTCTTCAGAACTCTGCCAAGGAAAAGGATCTCATATTAACCATGTATAATTTAGTGGAAATGTAAGTTCATGGTTTTTTTAATTCTCATAGAAATTCTCATTTTATATTTGAGGTATCCTTTTATACCTAGAGAAATCCCATGTAATATCTTTTGAGGGGAAGAAGGTGAAAGCTCACAGCACATGTAGCTATTATTTGAAAGCCCCAACAAGTCACTCTTAGTATCTATTATTACTCTGCTACTGCCCTTAAGAGGTTATTTTAGAATGAAAGTCTGGAATTGAAGAGCTGGAGCCATGGATGGTGGTAGAAAGTTGGCATGTTGAAGGACTCCTGGATCAAGGATGAAGCAGAGTATAATAAATGTATTACTCCCAAACACCAAAACAAAGTCTGCCAAAAAGGAAATCTGGATGGTTGTTGTCACATTAAGTAGGGTCAGAAAAGTCAAGGATTAAATGAGGAAGAAATAGAGACTCAAATACATAGATTACAGTCCAGAGGCAAAGATAGGCTAAGAATATTTCAGCGTACATATACCTCTTTTAGGGTAACCTCTTGTCCATCTTTTAGTAGCTGCGCTCAGCAAACCGTCTGCCATCTGGGATTTTTATCTTGATAATTCTTATTTATCATCTGGTAGGCATTTTCTACATTGTTCTTTTTCAATCAGCAAATGGGGAATTTTCTGTGGTTCACTGGACCTTAAATCTAGAAGTTCTGCTAGGAAAACTAACAGCTAAGAAAGAGCAATGCTAATAATTACTGAGAGCAAATCATCATACCCATGAATGCAATTAGAAACTACTTATAAGATCCAATTTAACGTTCACTTCTATCATTATCATCTCAATTTTATAGATGAGTTTCAGAAAGATAAACTCCTTGCCCACGGTATACAATGAAGGAAAGCCCATACTCTATTACTCCCATGTTTTCCCTACCATTCTGATCATTAGAATCACAGATTCCTTGGCACCCCTCCAACCTACTGAATCTCCAAGAGACAGGTCTGAAAATCTGTATTTTTAAATAGGATCCCTGATAAGTCCTAGGGCCAGGCAAGTTTGGGAACCTTTCTCTAAGCCCCTTTGTGGCCTAGACAGGCTGCCTTCCACCTAGGGTGTATTCTGGATTCCTGGCTGGTAAGGGGCTTGTCAATTTTGCTAATTGTATTGAGGGAAAAATCTCCTGTCACCAGGACTCCTGAGACAAAACATTCAAATCTGAAAGCATGGAACAGGGACACAGGTGATAGATATTAGGTTCCCTCTGTCACTTCGCCTAATCTCTGCTCTATATCCTCTCCCACTCCACAGGCTCCGTCTCACTGATCCTCTGGGAGCCTTTAGCACTTGAGCTTGGTATGCTCTGCCTTGATCTATCTCTTACTAAATTTCCTGGTTGGTCTGCTGAGTCCTTAGGTTACTTTGTGATGCTAAGAATGGCATCAACAGCAAGTCCTTCCTGATCCCTTTCCTCAGCAAGGAGATATTTTCTTCCTTTCACTTTTGTGATGGTAGAATGCAATTGTCAGGATGCTATTACTTCTTTCAGGTTTTTTTCTCCGAATTTCCTCATCAGAAATCTAAAGGTGGAAGGTAGGAGACAATTTGGGGAAGTGTGGTAAACTAGACCTGCTCTTAAGGAATCTCCCCAATGCAACATATCATTGTCTTACGAATGATATTTAGCAGAAATAAGTGTCATCTCTCATGACAAGGGAATGCAGTTGCCATTTTAAACCTTAAATAAATGAGTTTGTTGCAGACATCTTGTCGTCCATGCAAGTACCTTTAAAACAAAAATACAATGTGCATAAGTTACACATTATCTTCCAGAACTCCATAGATTTCCATACAATTGATGATGGCATGACTGCAGTAATCAGGGAAGAAAAGAGATATGAAGGCAAGAATGTGAACATTTGTGGTTTCCTTGGTTCTTTATGCCTGTACAGAATGAGCTTGCCTTACACATTACTGGGACAGCCCCTCACTACAGGGCGATCTGAAGGAGACTAAAGGTTTCTTTCATTTTTTCCTTCTCAGGCTTCCAGTTTCAACTTGCCACGATGTCTGAAATTTCACTATTTGAAATACATGGCTTTGAGTGAATTTAGGCCTGCTATGCTAAATTGCAAACAAAGCAGCAGAAGAATATTCTTCCACAAATTTAGTCATTACCATGAGTTTATTACATCATATGAAATGAATCAAACAAGCTATAAATACTAGTGGCCATGGAATGGAAGCTTCTAGAACTGAGAGAACACTGTTGTGGTGTAACAGGAAAGTAGAAAGAGGCAGTGATGACGCTGTCAGCAAGACACCTGAACCTTGCCTGTGATAATAATTCACCAAACATCTCAAATTTCTCTCTCCTGGGAATTTTCTTGGAATTAGAAAAATAATTTTGTATTAAGATCTGAAAACTTGACCAAGGTCATAGAAAAAATTTCTACTCCCATGGATTCTTTTCCTTTTGAACATTTGTGTGTGTGTGTGTAAAAGACATTGTTCAATTTCATAATGCTCTGGTCACCTTGTGTTTCATTAGCAGATTAATATAAAAGCAATCTTTAAAAAAATCTTGCAGAATTTCAATGACAATGTTAATAGCAAAATTTATATTAATGTAGCTAGAATATATCATCTGAATTATGGACCAGATCCTAAACGTTAATGGAGATAACAAGAAATATTTTGGCAGGTTTTAAAGATAGTATTAGCATAAATTAATTTGTTCTTGTAATTTGCTTACCTTTGGTCTGAGGAAAATGGGGAAGTGACTCCCTCTAGAGTGATTTTTCTGCTACAGAAAAATCATGCAGCATCTGTAATGACATATTTTGGAATGGCAGAAAATAAAAAAAAAACACATGTTTTTTAAAAGAGAGAGAAAAGGAAGGGAAAAGAAAAAAATAAGTGTGAGTTTTAAGAAACAGTCTCTCCTTTTGACTAGGTATTTACAAACATATTTGATTACAAGAAAGAGCATTTTGTTTGCTTTATTTTGTTTTGTTTTCACTTTTCTTCCTTGATTAGGACTGTTTGAATACCCCGAAATACAGTTCCTAGTGCGAAAGACAAGATAAGTGCATAATTATTTCCCTTTAATTATTAATTTTCAGAATAAAGAGTTAGTGCCATAACCACTTCCAAAGGGTGGAAGCACACTGCGTTCTGCAGTAAATTCTTTTCTTAATCTGAACTCGGAAAAGCTGAATTGTACTAAGGCACCCTGGCTTTTTACTGGCCTACCTATGAATAGATAGTTTTGGAGGTGGTATAAATGTGGGAGAGCCTGACAGCCTGGATTCACATCTTGCATCTGTCTCTTGTTAGTTCTGTGGTCCTGCGCACAGTGCTTTATCTCTTTATGGCTCATTTTCCCTATTGGCTAAGGAGAGATGATGATGACAGTATTTAGCTTCCCATTTTGCTGCTGGAAGTACTGCTCATAAACCTGGGCAAGAAGCAACCTGCACTGGGCCCCGTCTCTCAGGAGCCCCCATATCATAAACACACAATAAATCCTCAAATGACTTGATGCCTGGTCCCTTTTATCAGTCAGGATCCAGTGTCAGCACTATCATAGCACACCTTGTACCTCCAAGCAACCTCCCCTTGACTACTACCATTCAGGCCCTAGGAAATTCAAAACAAAACATGTTATGTCCTAATGCTGTTAAGGTTTGCAGGACATGCTGCTGCTGACATCAGAAACAGTCCCTGGCTGTTTTCAGTTTTTTATACCACATATCAGTTAAATCATATGATTATTGACTTTTTCTGTATGACTTATTTCGCTTAGCATAATAATCTCAAGATCCATCCATGTTGCCGCAAATGGCACTATTTCATCTTTTCTAAACAAATAAAGAAAAAAAACTTATAGACACAGACAATAGTTTAGTGGTTACCAGAGGGTAAGGGGGGAGAAAGGGGTGGTAGATGAGGGTAAACAGGATCAAATATCTGGTGATGGAAGGAGAACTGACTCTGGGTGGTGAACACACAGTGTGATATATAGATGATGTAATACAGAATTGTACACTTGAAACCTATGTAACTTTATTAACCATTGTCTCCCCAATAAACTTAAAAAAAAAAGAAAAAGAAAGAAAGAAAGGAAAAAAAGAAATAGTCCCTGATTCAGAGTGCAGGGAGGACTTGGGAAGTGGAAGAAATTACGTAAGCCAAATAATCAACTTGTCAAAACTTTTCAAATTGTGTGTGTATAAGAGAATGTTTAATAACAACATTTTATTTCCCAGTACTGCTGATCATCCATTTCCTTGCTCCTCTTTGGGACCATTTCATAATTCTAGAGGTACAAGTTAATGTAGCATTCCACACTTACAAATGGAGGCTAAGTAATATTTTGCAATATTAAGCAATTTATATTGCTCTAAAATTTGTGTATATGTTGGTGCCAATATAATATATTTGAAGCATGAGATCGAGTCTTTTACATGGCAACTACATGGACACTAAATTCCTATTTTGCAAACAGTTTTTTAAATAAATATATTTGATAAGATTTAACTACATTTCAAAGAGTAAAATATAAGAATATCGTATTTAAATAATTTTGATTTAAGGTATTTGTATGCACTCTTATAATCTGTACTTTGCATTTTAATTTTAATAGATAATTCTGAATATTTTAGAAAAATAACTTTTTGAGAAACATGGAATTAATTTTAATGTTCTATTTCGATGTTTATTTTCTTTTATATTCTTTGATAAAAATACTCACATTTTGTACACTTGAATAAGATATTTTACCATCTAATTACTTGAATAAAATATTTTACCATCTAATCCTTAGACTATTTTGAATGAATATATATTAGAATCATAATACAAACAAAAAATATTAAAGTAGGGCTCAACAAAACTTAGAAATATAAGTGAAAAAAAGGAAATTGAATATGGTCAAAAAGGCCATGGGCTTAATATTTAAAAATTGGAAACAATGAAAGTGAGCAGATTTCCTATGCATATGAGAAAAGCATTTATACAGGGTTGCCAAAAAAATGTATGCAAGTGGACACTTGGTCAACGTTGCTCAAGCGGTAGTTCACCATAATCAGAAGTGTCTGGATGCTGATGGCAACCACTTTGAGCACCTCTTGTAATTTTAGAAGTCAAACGTGACTTGTATTCATCTTTTGTTATCAGTATATTTTGAATATTAAAGTTTTAATAGGTTTTTCCTTTCTTAAAATGTGTATTTTTCTTTCTTAAAATGTGTAAAACATTTTGTTGGCACCCTCTGTATAATTATTAAAACTAATAAAGTCCTGAATAACCAGCAATAATTGAAATATTCAACATACATAAATATAACATTGGTGTGACTATATCTTATGAGGATGATATGAAAAATATCATGTGACGTGTAATATTTAGTCAAGATAATGATGCAAGATAATGATGGTTTTGATGGTGTAAAGAGCATAATTTTTACAAAAATATAACGGTGGAAAATTTCTTGATTAAATAGATACAGTTTTGAAATTTTATGCTAGAATTACTGGACATCTAAAATAGATAAAAATAATAAAGAAGTGATTATTATTTAGGATTGAGAATTCAAGATGAGCTTATTAATTTATGGGTAATAAAAAAAGAAATTGTACTTATAATAAAAAGTATATATTACTCAGTTCAACTAGATTATACCAGGAATATTGTATACTCATATTGAACAAATAAGATTTATTATATGAATTTTGAATTACCAGTAAAACAAAACAAGAAAGTCAAAATTAATGAATATTTCATTGATTTTTAGATCTCTTTTTAACAGTATAGTTTTTACTTAAGAGAAGAACTGAAAAATTACCTCTTAATTGTCTTCACTAGTTTAAAAGATTTTCTAGGACAAGCCTAGTATAATAACACTAACAAGGTTGGTAGAAAAAAGTACACACACCAGTATTTTGGTCTATCAGCCAGAAGCATATGTTGTAATATATATACTTTAATTTTTTTGTAGGAGAGATGGCCTCGATGATTTCAATTTCAATGGTATTCCTTGGAACAATTCAGAGATTATACATATATATATTCTGGATTTGCTCGAATAGGGAATTTTTTGTTGAAACATATGTTTGACTTTACAACTACCCTTGGAAAAACAATGGGAATGCTAACTAAACACTTTTGAAGTAATTAGGTTTTACTTAGGCAAGATATATTTATACTAAAGAGTGGAGCTAAACAACATAAAATTCACAAAGATAAGTTGTGTTTGGAGGCAAGTGAAATATATTTTGAATTTGTATTCTCTGTAATTATATTTTACCAACCATTTTTTAAAATTATAAATTAACAAAATTTACAAAAAATGCTGCTGACTGATCCAGGTTTTCCTATTTTATTTTTATAAAGATTAAAAATATCTTTTTAAAATTGTAGAGAACATTTTTTGTTTAAATTAAAAGAAACTATATGAATTATGCAATACTATGTGATATTGCAATAAAAGATAAACGTTTGTGTGTCCATAAGATAGAATGTTCCTGTACAAAAATATAGATGCTATTTTTGGCAATATTAGATCAAGGCATAGTCTTTTTCTAAAAAAAATTATTTATTTTTCAGTTACAGTAGACATGCAGTATTATTAGTTTCAGGTGCACAGCATAGTGGTTAGACATTTACGTAATTTATGCAGGGATCCCCCCAATTAGTCTCATACCCACCTGGCTCTATACATAATTGTTACAACATTATTGACTATATTCGCTATGCTGTACTTTGTATCCTTAATTAAAAAGACATTTGAACAAATGGAACAACATATGGATAATTTTTTGATTTGATTTCCTAGCATTAAACATTTGTAGCAAAAATAATAATAATAATAATATATATATGTATATATATATATATATATATATACACACACACACATATATGGATTTGGATATAGTTCTAAGAGATGATAAATATATATGTGATAACAATTTACATAATGAAAATAAAATATTTTTAAATATTCTGCAATGATAATTACTTATCACAAGTGATTCCATTATAATGGTTGAACATGATGTGTAAAATACATTTGAATCTTGTGTAAGAATTTTATTAATACATTTTCTGTTGCCTTAGTAGAGCAAATCTTTTCCAGGTCAAAAATAATTTTTAAAAATGTAGGGATACAATGACTCCAGATTATCTAATTCGGAATTTGTTACTACCAATGGAACAGAAACTATGTTAAAATCATGATTTTAACTATATAAATAGCTCATTTTATTGATATAATGGCACAAAAGTAAATTTGTAATGATCTATGAAATACATATGTATTTTTTCAATTACTCAACCAACCATTCGCTGGCACTTAAACAGAACATCCAGCCACATACAACAATAATTGAATCAGTCTTTGATAATTGCCGACTTTCAGGGATTAAAAAAAATGCTCATGCATATTTTTAAAGATAAATTTAATGACCAGAGAGTTAGATACTGCAGATAAATGTATCCATTGACTTTATCAATACTAGATTACTGGCAACCTGAGCAGTTTCCAGTGGATCGTGGTGGAAAAGGCAAGTTAAATAGGTTGAGGAGTGAGTGGGATCTGAGAACTTAGCCTGGAATCTTTACCAAAAAAAGTATGGATGTGAAGTGAAGGAGAGAGATAATTCAATGTTGATGGGAAAGAAGCAACAGAGAAGGAAATTTGAAAACGCAAAGACGAATTGGGGCATGGGGAAAAGGGAGGCAGGGAGAGAGAGAGTTTGAGAGAGGAGGTATGGCAGCTGTGAAGGAAAGTTGTCTGATCATCATGTTTCTCAGTAGAATGAAAGGGTCTGCAAAGGGAGACGACGTAGTAATGGATGCAGAAGCTTCTCTAGTGGGAGGCCCTGTAGAATGTGAGGACATGGATGGATGGGAATTAGGGGCTTGTATGGAGGGACCTCATCACAATTGGTTGGTGGCGAAAGCGTTATCAGATAAATTGGGATGGGGAGGCTTTGAGCAAAGGGTATGTGTTTAAGAAATCAAATCCTAGATGAAGATTCATCCTGATGTCAGGAACATTGTCATGGTTTGTCTCTTATTTTTGAGAGGTAAAGAGGAGTCTGGGTGAAATCACTGTAGAACTTAGGATCTCTCAATGAAAATCAATAGGTTGGGAGACTAGTCCCAGTATTACATGGCATCAAGTTCCTCTATACAAACGAGTTAGGATGACTGTTTCCCAAAAGACTTATAGCTGTATTACATATATGAATATAAATGCAATTGCACAAGCAGTTTCTTATTTCCAATATAGTTAATGCATGAGATAACAAATGCGTTTTACGTTTCATTGATTTCTTAGAAGCCTGTCAAGGGTTGAATAAAAAATGGCCAGATGGTCATTTTTTTTTTTCAAGATTTGCTGCAAAATTTTGAAATGCGGAGTGGGGGATGATAATGAAGATAAAGGAAGAGGAGATAATTGTCATTCTATAATAATATTTTTACATGTGACTCAGCTTTCTACCAACAAAAGGATTAGCTTAGTGACCAGCCCAAACATGGATACGTAAGTCAAATAGTATAGATTTAAGGAAAATCAGAGGATGGAAGAAATATCCCAGCAATTTCATATTGGAGTATTGAATAGTAACTGGCACACTTGGTATAAGGTAGGAGTTAATTCTAAATTTTCAAATACTGTGTTTCCTTCTTTATTCATGGGACTGCTTTGCTGATCACTGTCTTGGGGCCTCGGGCATACCAGTTATCATTTTTCTGTGCTTTGGTTTCTCAGTTTTTAAAACAAGTATAAATATATTCCTCACAGGAGTTCTGAGATGCCACCATCTCATTGTACACTGTCATAACACGTGAGTAAATAGTAGATCTCTCTCTCTCTCTTTTTTTTTCTTATGCTTTATCTTTCTCCAACTTGCAGTCAGGGAGGATGCAATTTGCTTCTGTTTCCTCACGCTGCACATAGGAGTGCACAGCTTTGCAAAGCATGCAATACAGTATGTGCTCATTAACTATCTGAAACATTCTTGTTTGAAAAAGAAGGGCTTTTGTTAACTCTTTTACCGATTTAAAAAATTGAGTCACAGTATTATGGTAAGCATATTTTTTTCTGATTTGAAAATTAGTCTGATACACAACGTCAAAATGAGACATCCTATTTAATGCTATTTTAATAGTTCTCAGATATACAGAAGGTGCCAAAAAATGTATACACATTTTAAGAAAGGAAAAAAACTGTACTAAAATTGTGATAATATATACCGATAACAAAAGATGAATACAAGTCATGTGTACACATTTTTTGGCACCCTGAATAAGTGTACCCTCTCCTGAGAGGTTAAGTGAGTTATTCAAGTGTGAAAATGCGGCTCTGATGAAACTAGAGTTGAAACTAGAATCCAGGGCCAGGGATCCTTAAGACATATTCCAACTAAATCGGAATAAATGAGCAAGTGGAGGGTATGGAAATGATGTTGAATACAAAATCTTTGAGTTACTTGGGAGAAAACACAAGGATAGCAATCTAGAATAAGTGATATTTATACAAAAGTCTCCAAGTGCACAGATTGTCATTTTTTTACTCGTTCCAGTGTCCATAAATACGTACTCTACAAGTGAGAGTGGCACTGAATCTGTACCTTTTTAAAATTTGAAGACTCTATTACTGTTATTCATTGTAAAAAGAAAACTTTTGTGTGATTTGCACATATCCATAAGAAATATCCCTTGAGTCTCAGTTGAATTTGTGGGGACTATGATTGCATTTCGTTAATGTACTGAGGAATCATTTCTATAGAAAAGGGAGAGAGAAGTTGCAGGGAGAAAATAATGATTCTCCCACAATAATTTATTTTAACATATCTCACCACCTTTTTTGATCAGGTTCTACTTACTTTTATTCACACTCATTTGAACAGGAAAAGTTTTTAATCAAAGTGTCAGTTTAATCAAAATAATTAGACGAAACAATCTATTACTTTAATTGTGCATGGAAGCTTATTTCAAAACAAATGTTTGCATTTAAACACTAATGTTGAAAAATCTAGGTTGTAAATGATAACTTGACTTAATTCAACCATGCCATTATTTTTTATGTGTCTTTTAAAATAGCTTTTTTATCTTTACAAATTTACAATAATAAAATAAGAAAGTTAGATCCAGTCAGCTTGAGATAATCACTATTACCGTTTTAATCTCTAATCTTCTAAATATATATATCATTAGATATATAGATTTCCACCAAAATGCAAATTCTATAAGACCACAAATGAGTGATTGAATGAATAAATGCAAAGTAACAAAATTAAATCACAATGTATGTGCAATTTTTAAATATGCAGTTTTCTTATAAAATATATTTTCCATTAAGAATATGTTTATCATAAACTTTTTAATAACTACATATAACTATATGACTTTTATAAATTCCTAAGGTTGAGCATTTTGCTTATTTTTAATTTTTTGTGATTTTACTTATTTAAATTTTTAAAAATTTTTAATTTTTTCAACTTTATTGAAATATGATTGACATAACATTGTATAAGTTTGGTTTGTACAATGTGATGATTTGATATATGTACATATTTCAAAATGATTACCACAATAAGGTTAGTCAACACATCTATCACCTCACATAGTTACCATTTGTGTGTGTGTGTGTGTGTGTGTGTGTGTGTGTAGCCTTTTGGCTACACCTTTGGATATACTGGGGGTGCCAAAAATATGTATACACGTGACTTGTATTCATCTTTTGTTATTAGTATATATTGAATATTACAATTTTAATACAGTTTTTTCCCTTCTTGAAATGTGTATACATTTTTTTGGCACCCTCTGTATTTGTAGTTATTTTATAAGAATCATTCCCTAGTCGTAGGACTGCAAAACAGGCATGCCTATTTAGAAAAAATGGTATGTATATATATATCCAAATTATATGTATATATGTAATTTATATATATAATTTTTGTATATTATATATATAATTCAAATATATATGTATTCGAATTGTGCTAAAAATTATTGTGTCAATTTATATCCTCATAAGCATGACAGTGCCCATTTTTCTGACTCATGTTATTCCTGAGTTATAATTTTTATATAGTCTGTGGTATTCTAAAATTATATTTAATGGTTTTAATATTATTTTCTTATGGTGTGCTTAAACATCTTGTCCATATATTTAGGGGTGCATATATTTAACTGTGCTTTATTGAAGGTTTCAAAGACTATTTTTCTCATATTAATGTACTAACATATAGGAGAGATTTGTCACATAGATTACAGTATATCCCCCAATATTTTAATATTTTCATTTTAAAATGTATTGATTTATAGAAATTGTTTATTAAAAATTTTAATATTAAAGGTATTTGTAGTTTTCAAATTAATTGCTCTTTTTTTAAAAGATGCTATTGCCTATGGTCATATTCTGGAAGCATTAATATTATATAAATGATATTATATAAACACTTCTATTGTCTTTTAATAGGTATTTTATCATAAAGCTATTGTATATATTTATTAAATGATTTTTAAAATGTTAAGACTCAGTTTTCTACCTTTAAATCTTGAATTGCCTGGGCTTACATAATTATAAATGAGCTCTTTTTCCCTTTCATTGCTTATTCTAGGCGGTTATCTAACGCTGGCACATAGAGAAGTGAATGGTTTTGATCTTTATTGTTTCTCCACCTCCGAGTTGGCTGCATTTTCTCATGGGTTCACTCTCACTGCCTCCCACCCCATACTTAGCCCATGTCTATGCCAGATGAAAGGTGAGAGGGGCCAGTGCTGCCCATTGTTCTCGCTGCTGTCAGCACTGACATTCTTTTTTTTTGGATTAATGTTGCCTCAAGGCTATCTTTTATTTTTATTTTTATTTATTTTTATTTTTTATTAGTTTCAGGTATACAAAACAATGTAATAGACATTTATCACTTATATCCCTCATACAGTGATAACCTCCTTCCCCCCATCTACTACCCCTCTGACATCGCACACAGCCATTACATTTCCACTGTCTCTATTCCTAATGCTAAACTCTACTTCTTGTAAATATATATATATATTTAGTTGTATATATATTAAATTGTAGTTGACATTCATTATTGTTCAGCTTCAGCTTCAGGTGTACAGTGCAGTGATCAGGGATCTCTTTACCAGAAACAGTAGTCGGTTGATAGTTTGATCTGAGCTGGTTGTCCCCTGGTCCAACTCTAATGGGGGCTGCTGGGGCTCCCTGTTTCCCTCACAGGCAAGATTTTCCTTAATGCCATGATCGGCGACCCAGGTACTGGTCAGGTGGTCCTCACCTTAATCTTGTCAGCGCTGTGTCTTGCAGAAATTCCTTGAAATTTTGGTCGTGTGAATACGGTTTCCTACATTCCTTTTATCATATTAATGGGATTTGAGATGCAGGGAGAGTTAAATACGGGGGCTACATTCTTACCTTCAACGAGAATCTTCAAAGTCAGCTCTGTGTATTGGTTATCCTATGCATTTTATAATTCAGAGAGTCAACAGAGTGAAAATTATAACACTTAAATAGAAACGGTCTTTTCTGGAAGCCACAATTGCCTTTACCTCTGCCCATGTTCTACATATCTATCGCAGTTCGAAGCTACGCTCTGCTATAATTAATGAGTGCTGTCTGACTAGTAGACGAGCAATCAATGAGTGTCATCTATCATTGTGGCTTCTTGATTGCACGAGGAGACTCACAGTCTAGGGGGAGGGGGCTTTGTGATTTTTTTTTTCTGGTGCAAACGTAAGTCACTGGATTATCTATCTATTCCTGGTGTATCTGCAATTCTGGTCCTTATTTATAATTAAAGAGTAAAACTCAGTTGTTCACTTTTTAGGAGTTCCAGACAGGGAGGAATTGAAATGTCGAAGGAAGGAAGGCTTCTCAGTATTGCCGACATCACAGCTCATTGAGGTTTTAACTGTCATGGTTGCTTCTATGCAGTGGGATTTCCAACACTTTGGCCATTTGTGTATATACGTGACCTTTAGGGTAGCTCTTAAAGTGTGAGAGCACCAGTCTCTCTCTCAGTAGCCAACAACGTATTTCTGGAGAGAATGTCCACTGGACACAAGGACATCCAGGGGGAGCTCACTAGCTGAATATTCTGTTGTGCAAAGCCTGTGATCTCTACAGCGTGGCCATAGGCCATGGAGACCCTTAGAATGGCTGGTTGTTGTGAGGAGCTGAGACTGCAGGTGGGAAAGGGTAACTGACTTCCCTTCCTCTGAGAACAGAGTCTCCTAGTCTGGGGGACTCAGGGACTACAGGGTGGTTGTTACTATGCTCTTGCCTCATTAGTGAGCAAGATACTTGCATCCAGTCACTGAATTTCTTATGTTATGTACCTAGATTTCAGGTCACACTTTAAGCCCAGCAAGAGTTTCTCCTCCTTTGCCATAAATAGAAATACTAGGCTGGCGAGATAGAGTTTTCTGGAATCAAGACTCGGCCTGCTGTTGTGTGCTGAGCAGCGGATCTGCTGGGATATTTTCTGCTACGTGAGCAGCTCGGCTTCCATTCTGAATATTTTATACATTCTGTGCATGCCTGGCAGAATCAGGGCTTTTACCAGTGATGAATTCATAGTGCACACATTGGCAGCATCCCTGAACTGTTTACTTGAATGACATCATTAGCAATTAGCCCTTAAAGTCAAAATTTAAAAGAAATCCACAAACAAGCCTTTGAATCAGTTAATAACTGGAGATGGGTCTAAAGGGTCCTTATATAATTAGGCAGGACAGTCATTGAGAGGAAATTAATCAAAGGGAGGAGTATAAAGAGCATTGCATTCTTTCATCGTAGCTTTGAAAAATTCCACCATGCCAAAGGGAATAGAAAATAGCAGCATATGAAATGGGTAGACTCAATCAATACCTCTTTATCCTATTTATTGACGCACTTACTATTTACCCAAGAGCTTGTGCTGGCCATTGGAGATACAAAAGAGAGGGAGGGAAGAAGAATTATTTGTTTAACACATTCTGTGTGGCAGATGTGATACTTATTTTAAAAATACTTTATTAGCTTTAAGTTTGATAATATTCTACAAGGTAAAGGATTTTACAGGTGAAGAATCACTCAATAGATGGAATAGTAGGGCAGAGAAGAACGTGGATGTTATATAGAATTTCAATACCACTGACATCCATGCTCTGACATATATATATATGTATATATATATCAGTTTCATTGAGACTTTACATATATATCATATATATGTGTATACACACACACACACACACACACACACACACACACACACACACACATATATAAATTTAACCCTGTTTTTTACATCATGGAGTCAATGCTCCTGAGGCATGATTTAATTTGGCTGAGGACATATATCCACATATTCTTTTGTGTTCAAAATGAATATCCGCGTTTTGGAAAGATTTTTTTAACATTCTAATCAAGGTAGACTTTATGGTTCTCTTCTCTGTTATCATAGCATCCTAAGTAACTATTTTTAATAGCATTTATTACATTGTACACTAATTATTACCTTATACAGCTCTTTCTGAGGGCAAAGGCTATGCCTATTGCCATTATCCAGAAACGTGTGACATCTAGTAGGTTCTCAATTATTTGTTGAATGAACTGATGAATAGAGCTCTGTGAAAATCAGAGATTGATTCTATGAATCTAGTGGGTCTAAACTGAGAAGGCTTCCCAACAGAAGACTGACCTTATAATTTATACAAAGGCAGGTGTCCATGCCAAAGCCTTCCCTTATTCTTCTGGCTGCCCTGGATCAGTCCACTGTGATGTGGGCGCAGTGTTTGAAACAAGTGGACTAGGTTCCATTTCCAAACTAGACAATAAGGTCTTCTGTACAGATTGACTGTCTCGTTTTCGCTTTGTTTGGAAAGGCAGCCACAAATTTCAGAGTCATGGTTTTAAAGGCAGAAAAGAGAGAAAGGAATTAGTGGAAAGCAAGGACCAAAATAATGATGATGATGATGATGATAATAAAAACAATAATAATAGCAGGGTGGTGAATGTTCAAAGAGTACATTTAATTATATTGTTAATTCTCAATCTCATTGATTAAGTTTGAAGCTCTAGGCTTCAGTTATGAGACAGGTATTTAATTCTCATCATCAATGCTAATTTGCTTTAGTTGAATATCTTACTTCATTAGCCTTTTAAGATTTAAAATATTCCACACATATCAGGAGGCATCCAAGTACCATCTGAAGACAGTTACAAGAAAACCAGTAGCATGCTGAGTCCCGGTCTCGGAAAAATCCATCCTACAGCATGCCAGGCAATGTCACTACAAAATTATTGTTAAAAGTATGGGCTCTGGAGTCTGACTGGTCCTAGATTTTAAAAATTTATATGTTAATAATTTATTGAGGTGAAATTCAAATAACATAAAATTAACCATTTTAAAGTGAACAATTCAGTGACATTTATTACATTCACAATGTAACCACCACCTCTACCTAATGCCAAAACATTCCTTCACATCTTAGCCATCAATCAGTTTTTCCCCATTTCCCCCCGCCCAATGCCTGATAAGTACCAATCTGGGTTCTGTCTTTACATACTTATCTATTCTTCATATTTCAGATAAATGGAATCATACAATGTATGACCTGTTGTATCTGGCTTCTTTTACTTAGCATAATGTTTTAGAGGTTTATCCACCTTGCTTCAGGTATCAATATTTTATTCCTTTTTGTGATTGAATAATATTCCATTGTATGCATATATCACAATTCGTTTATTCAGTTATCATGGACAGTTGGGCTGTTTCCATCTTTTGACTATTGTGAATAGTGTTTCTATGAACATGGGTGTACATGTTCTTGCTTGAGTACCTATAATCAAATATTTTAAGTGTGTACCAAAGAGTAAAATTATAGGGAGGGTCATATAATAACTTATGATTAATTTTTTGAGGAACCACCAAATTATTTTACACAGTGGCTGGACCACTTTGCATTCCCACTAGCAATATATAAGGGTTTCATTTCTGCAGACTCGCCAACACTGCTTTCCATATACTTGATTATAGCCATCCCAGGGATGTGAAGTTGTCCCTCATAGTGGTTTTGATTTGTTTTTCCCTAATGACTGCTGATGTTGAACACCTTTTCATGTGTTTTTAGGCCATTGGAGAAATGTTTATTCAAGTCATTTGTCATTTTAAATATTGGATTGTTTTTTCTGTTTTCTTGTGGAGTTTGTAGGAATTCTTTATATATTTGGGATATGAGACCTTTATCAGGTATGTTATTTGCAAATATTTCCTCTCATTCTGTAGGTTATTTCACTTTTTTGATAAAGTCTTTTGATGTAAAAGTTTTAAATTTTGAAGAAGTCTAATATAGCTACTTTTTTCTTTTGTTCTTTGTGCTTTTGGTGTTATACCTAAGAAGCCATTGCCAAATCCAAGGTCATGAAGATTTACCCTATGTTTTCTTCCAAAGGTTTCATGGTTTTAGTTCCTATATTTAGGTTGTTGATTTATTTTGACTTAACTTTTGTATATACTGTGAAGTATGGGTCCAATTTCATTCTTTTTGCATGTGCATGTTCAGTTGTCCCAGCACCATTTGTTGAGAGACTATTCTTCCCCACTGAATGGCCTTGGCACCCTTATCGAAAATCACTTGACAATTTATGAGTTTATTTCTGAATTTCTATTTTATTCTATTGGTCTATTGTCTATTCTTATGCCAGTACCACATTGTTTTTGATCGCTACAGCTTTGTAGTAAGTTTTAAAACCAGAATTTTGTTCTTCTCTTTCAAGATTATTTTGGCTATTCAGAGCCCCTTGCAATTCTATGTAAATATAAGGATCGACTTTCCCAATTTTGCCAAAATGGCCATAGGAGTTTTGAGAGAAGTTCTGTTGAATCTGAAGATCATTTTGGATATTTTGACATCTTAACAATGTTAAGTCTTCTAATTCTTTAATGTGGAATGTCTTTTCATCAATATAAATCTTCTTTTATTTCGTTCAGCAATGTTTAACAGTGTTCAGTGTACATGGCTTTCATCTCCTTGTTTAAATTTATTGCTAGGTATTTCATTCTTTCGGGTAGTATTGTAATTGGAATTGTGTTCTGAATTTCTTTTTTGAGTTGCTCATTGCTGGTGTATAGAAACACAACTAATTTTTGTATGTTGATCCTGTGCCCTGCAACTTTGCTGAACTTGTTTATCAGCTCTAATAGTTTTTCTTGTAGAGTTTTTGAGATTTTCTATAATAGGATTATCTCATCTGTGAATAAAGATAGTTTTACTTTTTCTTTTCCAAATTTATTTATTTTCTAGTCTAATTGTCTGGTTAGAATTTCCAGTAAATATTGAATAAGTGTGATGAACATGGGCATTGTTCCTGACCTTAAAGGGAAAGTTTTAACCCACTGAGTATGATGTTCACAGTGAGTTTTTCACAAATGCCCTTTATAATGTTGACTCATCCCTCACATTCCTAGTTTTGTGGCGTTTTTTTTTTTCTATCACGAAAGCATATTGGATTTTGTCAAATGTCTTTCTGCATCAACTGAGAAGATCACGTTTGTATTTTCCCTTTGTTCTATTTATGTGCTATATTATATTGATTGATTTTTCATACATTGAACCCCTCTTACATTTCTGGGATAAATACTTCTTGATCATGGTATATATAATCCTTTTAATATGCTGTAACACTTGATTTTCTAATATTTTGTTGAGGATTTTTACATCTATTTTCATAAGTGGTATTGGTCTGTAATTTTTTTTTTTTCTAGTGATGTTTTTGTCTTTCTTCGGTATCAGGGTAATTATGGCCGCCTAGATTGAGTTAGGAAATGTTCCTTTCTCTCTCAGGACATTTGTGCTTTTTCTTCTTCTTTGCTAGGAAAGTTCTTCCCCCAGATATTTACCCATGTTTCTCCCTCTCCTTATCCATACTCAGTTCCATGTCATGTTTTTGGAGAGGACTTTCCTGACTACCTTGTTTAAAGTAGTATTCCATTATTCTTATCTCATATCCTATTTTATATTTCTTTATAGATTGATTACTAGGATATGAGATCCATGTGAATAGAAACTTTGTTTAATTTACTCCTATAATCCTCGCATCTAGAAGAGTATCTGATACACACATATTGGTCATTAAGTAATTTCTGAATGAATGAATGGATGAACGAATGAATGAATTCTCCTCCAGAGAAAGAGAAATTGAAGTATCATAATGAAGATGAATAAAATAGGATTTGGAATGAGGCAAAATTTGATTTTCAATACCGGTTCTCTCACTTTTCAGCTATGTGATCTCAGTAAGTTATTTAACCTCTCTGGACCTTAGTTTGGAAGACATAAAGTGGGCATAGTGATACTTACCTTGCAAAGTTGTGGAGAAGCTTAGTTGTTAGACCTGTAAATCCCCTGGTATAGTGTGTGGCAGAAAGTAAGTACAATACTTAAATAATTGCAGCGATTGCTATGGAGATTGTTTCTTACCCTCAGGCTAAAACTCATGAAAGTCTTGTTCCTTAGAAGACAGTGATATATTCTGACCTCTGGACTCATAGCTGCAGTATTGAAATTGCTTGATGTCTGACTATACAGAAGACTGGGTTTTCCTAAAATTGCTTATCTAGTTTCCAGGGCTTATTTTCTCAAAGAAGGTGCATTTTTGTTCCTGAGGCTATGAGGAATTTCAAAAGAGAAGCAGGACGTATTAATGAACTGAAACTAGCTTGCTGCTATGAACATTATTTTGAGTCTTCAACTTAGAAAAACAAATTCCATTGGTCACATACTCAGAATTTTCTCCGTGATTTGTTGAGAACTTACTAAAATTATTTAAGGAATCTTAAACTGTGCTGCCGCTGACTTAATCACAATGCATCCAGAAGGAAATAAGACAGACTACATAAGCCACACTGTCCTCTCCACCCCATTACTTGTGTTCACTGCTGCCGCAGAGAAGTCCTTTGCTAGGGGTTATATTGTATTATATCAAATTCCACAGTTGGGGAATGGAGTTGCATTGAGGATTAGAAGACTGGCTTGGCACATTGCCAGGTGCACATGGCTGTAGCTTAGTGTTTGATTCTGCTGACGTGCTCTTTTGCTCAGGTTCTGGAACACCATCCCCACTGTTCCTCTTGGCTCCTGTGTCTATGGCAGGCCCGCCCATGATGTTCAAGAACCCTCAGGAATCAGACTTTCAGAAAGATATGAGCTAATAATTCTGACATAACTGCCCAAGGGATTGACTTCAAGTAACTAAATTTGCACTGAAAGAAAAGAGCAAAGTAAACCAGATTTAAGAAACTGCTGTGCCAGAGGGGTGGATGGGCACCTGGAGACCTGGAGAATAGATGCTCTTAATTTTCTTTTTTAAAACAATCGTTATGCATTGTCTATAATGCTGGGTGAAATCTATCCAGTAACTCAGTGATTTGACAGTGGAAACATGCTTGCTAATCTTGTTTGACACGCACAGTGCATTATACACAGTTCATACTCAGTAAATATTTTTTTCCTGCACAATGGTTCTCATATACTTCTTTTTCCTCTGACTTTGAGTCAGCAGCCATGATATTGCGGGAGTCTTCATCGTGTTAGCAAGATGTGTTATCATGTTGGCAATTGAAAGATGAAAGCAGGGGAACAGCTGCAGATCAACAGGGATGGATAGGGGAAACAAAGCTGCTCTGTAATGATTTCATTCCTCTTCTGTGACAGTTCCCTCCTATTCTAAGAGGTGGATTTGAAACAACTGAGTGCCTCTCTCCCTAATCCTGTGGCATGACAACCTTGTAAATGGGGGTTGCAGAAGCTGTTTTACTTTCCTGTCACAGTGAAATAATGGGCTAAAGCTCCAAACCTGAAACATGAAAAACAGATCTTAAATGTAGCCACAAATATCCTCACTTCTTTCTCTTTATTTTTCTTAGTAATCTAAACGGAAATCCAATGTGATACTTAGCTCCAAGAAGTACTTTCCTGGGACATGGGTTTATTTAAATAAGAGCTACCTTTAGACCTGGATTCCAGTTTTCACTGTTTTAATCAGAGGACTGAAGATATTTTAAAGAAGGTTACTATGTTTGGGTGAAATTCAGTTAAAATTCTATATTAATTGTGCTTCCTATTGTCTTCTTGTTCCCACACTTATTCTAGATTGAAACAAATTAAAATAAAGGGATTAGACCTAAGTAAATATATTAAAAAAACAAGTGTACTGATTTGGCCAGATATGCATGAAATGCCTGGAAACAACAGCAACAAAAACAAAAATACACAGACTGTGATGAAGCAAGATCAGTTATAATAAACATGCTGAATTTTAACTCTGTGCTGAGCACTTTGCATATATTATTTCATTTATTCCCCCAAACAACTCTGGGACATAGAAATGGTAATGTAGAAAATGTGGATAATAACACCTATTTCACAAAGTTTTGAAGTGCGTTGATAAGATGGTTAGCTACATTGATGGCTAAATGCCTTGTGTATAATATAATTGATACATAATAATAATTTATTCCCTTTTGAATTTGACATAAAAGAAAACTGAAGCTTAGCGAAGTCAAGTCACTTTCCCTAGGTCTTTTCACTGGCAAATTGTAACACAGCAATTCTAGAACTCAGATCTTATGAGATTCCCTTAGCAAAAAAAAGGCTTTTAGGACCCGAATTCATCTGATCTTGTCATGAAAAGATTTTTCCAGCTCACAGAAAATAGGTGGGACAAACAGACAAGTAAAGCAACAAAGATCTGTACATTCCTTTTCCAGACTGACTATGCATTTCCAACATGAGAACAAGATCTGAAAATTCCCTTTAAGAATTCTCTTTTGGCTTTGAATTCAGACTTGTTCATTTTTTAATGTTTGTTAATTACTTCTAGAGTGAATGGGGATATGTATAAAAATATTCTCAGCAGTGTTATTCATAATGACCCAAATTAAGAAAAAAACAAATATTCATAAACAGAAATGAATAAATTTTAATATTTTATATAAAGAAACACTTACATAAATTTTAATATTTTATATAAGGCAGCACTACACCAATGAAAATGAATGAACGTCTATTATATATTTGTTAGACAAGCAAATAAAGGGATCTCAAAAATACAATGAGCAAAAGAAGCCAGAACAATACATACAAAATACTGTATAATTCCATTTATATAAAGGTCAAAAGCAAGCAAAACTAAACTACATTATTTGGAGGTTCATACATAAGAATTAAAACCATAACAAAAAGCAAAGAGATAATTCCCATAAAAGTCAGGTCAGGGTTATTCCAGGATGTAGCAGAGAGTTTTCATTAAGAACAGTATGTTGAGTGCTTTTGGGACGCAAGCATGTTCTTTTTTGTCCTTGGAGATAGTTTTAGGGATGTTTATTTTGCAATAATTTATTAAATCACAAATTTATATTTTACGCATTTTATATGCATGTTATATATTGCATTTCACAATAAAAAAGGTTTGAAAAAAGACTAGAAAATTGTCCTATTGAGAAGACATATTTCTTTGATGAGAGAAGTAATAGAAGTTGTTGGAATACTTGACTTCCGTCCTCTCCGTGTGCCTTATGCCCTGCTGGAACGGATAACAGGTTAGCCCAGCAAAGTGTGATATCTGTCCTGTTACCTGGTGGTCAGAGCCAGTTATGGGGTCTGGGCCACTGGGGAAAAGCCCGGATCTTTCCTTCATGGAGAAGCCAGGAGAAGAACTGGTAATGATTTGGATAGTGTTTGACACTACTTTTAGGAAGAGATGAAGAGATAAAAGGATAATGAATCATTGTAGCAGGGGTGTCTCTTGGGATTCTGCATGTCGCTAGAAAGAACCAAACTACCCGGAGCACAAAGACAGAACAC
This sequence comes from Rhinolophus ferrumequinum, assembly GCF_004115265.2. NCBI lineage: Eukaryota > Metazoa > Chordata > Mammalia > Chiroptera > Rhinolophidae > Rhinolophus > Rhinolophus ferrumequinum. The sequence goes on from NC_046301.1 coordinate 42,330,522, forward strand.
CCTCATTTTCAGCCAGCCCCCAAACATCAAGTCAGTCTCACTCCAAAATTCGTTATATCATCATTAGTAATTGTTTTCCATAGTTGCTGAATTTATTTTAGGGGCCTGCTCCTCTGTGAAGTTAGATGTGTCTGCCCCTGATTCTCGGAGCGTATGGGTTTCAGGGTGGACACGTGGTTGAAATAAGTCAGCTAGAGGGTGGAGTGTGCTGGACAAAAGGAAGCACAGCGCTCACATGGGAATAACTTGAGTGGAAGTGGCCACGGGGTCTGAAGGGCGGAGGGCAGAGGCCCAGGAGCAGAGGCTAGGAAGCCGTCCGTGCTGGGGATGGAGGATGCATCAAAAGTCAGGGCCTGGGCTGCCTGTCTTGGGGAAAGCATGACATTTGTGTTAAGATCCAGAATGAGGATTGAGTGTGAGCAGGATATACTGGCTCCAAGTCATATTTATTTTAAAAAGAGAGAAAAACCTGGCAGTTAGTTTGAAAGTTTAATGTCCTTCGCTTCCCTGGCCAGTCAGTTCTTACAGTCAGGGAGGATTCCGAACCCGTTGCTTTATTTAAAGTCAAGCCTGCGTGCCAACCAGGGCAGGAAACAAGGTGGGCCCCAAAGGGCTTTACTACTGAAGCTGGAAGGCCTGTGTTCACACTGCCAGGAGGAACCCGAAGCAGAATTCTAAGGCAAATGAGATTAAAGAATTAGATTTTCCCTCATTGACTCCTTAGTCTAGCATTGAGCCTGAGTTGTTTTTCTTCTTCTTTTTTTTTTTTTAAAAAGAAGACATCTCCACTGGCCAGTAAATTGCCTGTGACATTTTGGTGATTGATAGATGAATTTGTGTGTTAACGATCATATAGAAAATTACAGAGCCACTTGCTCGTTTTAATTTAGTGAGCTTCTTACATCGAGCGAGGCAGGAAGATTTGGTCCTCTGCCTTTTGTAATTGTCTGCAGCTAATGCACAACTGATTAGTTGACATGCAAATAATCACAATCTGAATACAGTTTAGCAGGGGGCATGGAAGGCATATCCACCAGCTGTGAGATGCTACACAATTTCAATAACTTCTTGATGCCAGATTTCCTCATCTCTAAACTGGAGATAACCAGTTTTCTAAGACTATGTTATGAGGATCACATTAAATTTTCTACACACACACACACACACACACACACACACACACACACACACACAGTCTCTTTAATTTCATTTAATCCCATATATAATATGCCACATCATACCATGCTCAATAACAAAAGACATGGTGCCATTCTTTTCCCTAACTGTTGGTGTTCAGTTGTAAACCTCACCTATAGGATAATAAAGTCATACCCATTTTTAATAGAATATTTTGGAACATCAGGCCCACAGTTTATGATGTATGAGTGATTTTAAAGTAATATGGTAATCATTTAAGCATCTTTAAAAATGCAAGCCAGGTGTCTTTTAGGGACCAGGTGCTCTTCTTATAATTTACAAAGGGAAACATCCTTAATTTCAGTGGCCCTGAGAACATCTGATCAGTTGAACAGGTCAGTGTTTGTTTTATAATTTCGTTTCTATTTTTATCAGTTGAAATATGACTACAGTTTAAGGTCCCATTGTCCTACAAGACACACGGATAAAAGTTACAGCAGCGTTCTGCTGCTCTCTCACCCATCTTGGCTTCCATATCTCTAAATATCACGTTGAGATCATATTTTGATATTATTAATGCTTGGATTCATGCTGAATGTCTGCTCTACCCATCCCCAAAGCACGCCTGCAAACAGCCCATCACCCTCTCTAGTGTAGGTATTGTAATTTTGGTTAGATCAGTGATTCTCAAATTTTAGCATGCATCAGAATCACCTTGACAGCTTGTTTAAATACGGATTCCTAAGTCTTACCTCCTTCTAATTCGGTAAGAGAGGATCTAGATAATTTGCATTTCAAACAAGTGTCCAGGTGATGTTGATGCTGAAGCTGTTTGACTTAGGGACCATGCTTTAGGAACCATTGGGTGACATAGATATTTTTTCTTCACATTATAAATATACTTTATAGCTGAATTCTGTATGTATACCACAGTTGTTTTCTGCTCTCATCAACTGTTTTTGTTCTCTTTGGAGTTAACAATTGTCCTTTACTCGTTCGATTAGTTCTTATATACCTATAATTAATTTATACCTGAACTCTCTCTCAGTGGTGTAAATCTCAATATGTTCAGACTCATTAGGAATTTTTCAATATCATCTTTTAAAAATAAATCTTAAAAAAAATCCTAGAGGTTTTTGACATAATCCAATGTGGACAAGTTCCTTTTTTCTATTTTTTTTTTTTTGACTGTCACACACAGTTGCCATGTTTTACACTTTACTTTCTAGATCTTGTACCTTTTTAAAATTTTTGCTTGATAATATGAATATCTGAGAATGTCTTTTTTCTACCCTCATACTTGATTGAATGTTAACCAAATAAAATTCTATAGGAACTAATTTCTTTTCAAAGCATTTTTCCATGATCTTTCGATTTCCCATATTGCTATTGGGTAATCTGACACCATCTGATTCTTGATTATTTTCAAGAAGCCAGTTTTCTCTCCGGAAGTTTTAGAACCTTTTCTTAATCTCTAGTGTTCTGGAATTTTAAGGGGTGCTATTGTAGGTCTCTTTGCATCCATAGTGCATGAAGTGGGCTCTTCCAATCTGGAAACTCATATCCTACAATTCTAAGATTCTCAAGTTATCTTTGGAAAATTTCTTACCTTCATTTTCTCTGTCTTCTTTTTTCTGAGATTCCTGGATGTGTGTGTTGGACATTCTAGAATGGTTGTCCAACTTCTTAATCTTTTCTCTTCACTCTCCACATTTTAATATTTTGATTCCACTTTTTGAGAGATTTCTTCAAATTTATTTTTTATTTTTTTATTTTTCATTCTTAACATCACTTTTTGGCTGTTCTCTTAACAATCTTTTATGCAGCAGCCTGTTTTTCCTTTGTGGATGTAATATCTTTTGTCTGTTTGATTAATATAGATTTTAAAAGTTTCTTCTCCTTCTACGATCTCCATGTTTTTCTTGTTGCTTTTTGTGTTAGTTTGTTTATGTTTCTGTCTCTTATAGTGAATTTTTCCTCAAATAGGCGTTTATTATTGACTATAAAATTCCTATTTAACACTGGGCCACTATTACAATGATTGGATGATGGAGTTGTTTGTCTCTCATGAAACCCCACACTGCCCAGGACTATGGAGCCCTGTTTTCCTCTATCTCTGGAGAGACAGGGTAAGTGATGTGGTAGAAAGGCTGTGGGATTTGACATATAAATGTCTGCATGTGGGGTCCTGAATCTCCCCCTTAGAAGCTTCACGAACTTGAGCAGATGTTTTATTCTCTCAGCGTCAATTTGAATACCTAGAACAGTGTATGGCACATGTTAGGCATGTAATAGATACTGTGGAATGAACCAATCTCCTCAACTGAGAAGTGTAGATCATACACCTTCCTCTTCCTTTGGTGGAGATAATTAACAGAGTATGTAAAAGGCCTTTCTAATTGTAAAGTTCTATTCAGATTTCAGAGACTGTTTGTATTTTTAAAGAGACACTCACATGTATTGAAGAACTGCACCATTGTAGGACAGGCACCGGGCTGGTCAGTTTTGCAGTGTGTCATGTCCTTCCCAATACATGCGCAAGGGTGGTTGCTGTGCTTCTGTTAACTCAAAAGGCATTGTTGGAATATAGGAAAAGCTCTCATGTAGAAGAGCAGGTAGGCGTCATCAGAGTGGCGGGGGTGGGTGGCAAAGATAAGAGATGTACATTAGCTTTCTGTCAGGAGGAACTTTCTGTCAATTAGAACGTTCAATCAAAGCGATGAGCTGTCTTGATAGTTGGTGGGCTTTCTGTCCCTGGATAGTTAAAGCAGAATTTTCCAGGAACATTGCAAAAGAAATTCCCTGCCAGAGATAGATTATGCCATTAGACTAAATGCTCTCTAATATCCTTTTCTCTCTTTAAGCGCTTAGTTATTTTAAAATTACAGACTTTAAAGCTACAGTCAACATTCCAAATGCCAGAAACTAGACAGAAATGTTCTCAGTCAGCTTTACTTGGGATGTTTTATAAACATCTTTTGAAATGAACCAGTAAAGCAGCAAAAATTCACATCTAAATCCTTGGAGTGGATTCTTTCTTCAGAAAATGTAATTTGATAACGGCTTTGATAGGTCAACATTCTCCTCTCTACGATGGTGTCTCCTGCACTGAGGCCAGTCCTTTATTTGATATTTTCTGGAAGAAATGACAGATGTTTGGGGAATGTGGACAAGAAAATGGTGTGCTTCCAGTAAAGAGCAAGCTTTCTTCCTTGAATGGGCTTGCTGCCCAGAAGGTAGGTTGATTTGCATTTTATCTGCAGTGCATCACTCATTTATGTGCGATGCTGTAGCGCTGCCAGCCTCTGCCTGGATACAGCCTTGTCCCCTGAGAAAGGCTGCATTCATTTGTAACCAACCATCCAATGCTGTTTAGTTGACAAGCCAGCATTTTCTTCCTTTTTTACTAAGAAGCCAAGAACAGAAACTTTACTGTAGGATCTTCGTTAGCCTTTCAAGGTCACATAAGAAGGGAGCTAAAATAAGAAAATATTATTATATATATATATATATATATATATATACATATATATATATATACATATATATATATATGTATAGCTATATATATATATAGAACGAGAGAGAGAGAGAGAGCAATAATTTAAAGTATAAAATAAAGGAAGAAATAAAATAGCAGAGGCTTTTAAGATTGAGTTATATTTGCAGAAGTATAAATCAAGCGAGATAATGGCACCTTTTCCCTTCATCCAGGTAGAGCTGGTGGATTAAAACAAAAGTTACCTGGCTGTGATGGCTTTGGGGTGTCATTTCCTGACTAACCCATTCCCATACCTGGTAGAATAGGCATTGCAGAAAAGGGTTATCTAGTGCTTTCAGCTTCTGTTGATAACTTTGGCTCAGGTCTAAGGTAAGGTGGCAGAGTTCACATAGTTGTCAGTGTCAGATGAACAATGCTAGAACATTCCAAGAGCAATAGCAATATGCCCCTCCCTTGGAGGTTCCCTGTTCTCATCTACCAACTACTTAGATGATCTCCTCCAATGCCATGATTTAAATTACTGCCTGATGACTTCCAAACCTCTAAGTCATGCCCAGATATTTCTTTTGAATTTTAGTAACATACTTCAACTATGTAATGAACACTTACATATGAATGGATCGAATGAACTGAAAATTTGCCCCTCTTTTGGTAAACAGGGTAGATGATTGAAAATCTTACTCCTCACTTTACTTCTGCTGAGATTCCTTATATACAACATATAAGATATACACACAGGTGAAAAACCAAATAGAAATCATACTAGTGCTCTATTATGGATTAGCAATTACCTAACACTGACTGTACACAGAACTGAACTCAGCCCTCTCTATTCAAACTGATTTGGACAGTGTGATTTAAGCTTGGACTCCCTGTGGGAGTTCCTGCTCCGTCTCTGTCCCGATCCTAAGATGGCTACGCGTTTAGATGAGACCCAAACCAGTTATATGGTGCTTGCCCTCTAGTGATTAGACCCAGGCCATATTTATTTTCTATATTGGAGACCAGAAGCACAAAAGTGGAGGAAAAGAAGACTGCATAGGCTTCTGAAATTGACTTTGAAGGTGTGTTTTCCCTCCCATTGAATGCCTTCCATCCACTGCCTGATGAATTTCTATTCAACCATCTGGATTAAGCTTCAGAGTCACCTTCCTTGTGAAAACATCATGATATATCAAACTTAGTTTATCTAGTGTGCTCCCATCGTATCCTGGCCCTGAGCCTATGGATCTCATTCTTTTCTTGCTCTGCTCAGCTCCTTTTAGACATGCTTGTTCTGATTCTGGCTCCAAGTAGGGGAATTCCAGCTTTGGTAACACCACTGTATTAGTTTCCTGGGGCTGCTGTAACAAGTTACTATTACAAACGAGGTGACTTAAAACAACAAAAATTTCCTCTCTCCTAGTTCTGGAGGCCAGTAGTCTGAAATCCAGGTGTCAGCAGGGCTGTGCTTCCTCTGACAGCTCTCGGAGAGAACTCTTCTAGCTCATGGTGGTTCCTGGTGCTCCTTGACTTGTGGCAGCATCACTCTAATCTCTGCCTCTGTCTTCACACGGCCTTCTCCTCTTCTGTCTCCGCATCTTCTACTCTTTCGTTTCTTATAAGAGCAATTACCATGTTTCCCCAAAAATAAGACCTAGCTGGACTATCAGCTCTAATGCGTCTTTTGGAGCAAAAATTAATATAAGACCTGGTCTTATTTTAATATAATATAACATCAGGTATAATATAATATAATATAATATAATATAATATAATATAATATAATATAATATAACCGGGTATAATATAATATAATATAATATAATATAATATAATATAATATAATACTGGGTCTTATATTAATTTATGCTCCAAAAGACGTATTAGAGCTGATGGTCTGGCTAGGTCTTATTTTCGGGGAAACATAGTATATTGGATTTAGGGTGCACTTAAGTAATCCAGGATATCTCATCTCAAGATTCTTAATCATAGCTGCAAAACACCCTTTTCCCAAATGAGGTGCTAGCCACTGGATCCAAGTACTAGGATGTGGACATGTTTTTTTAGGTGTCACCATTCAACCCACTACAACCACATCCTCTTTTTATTTCTCTGGCTGGTAGAGGGTCTCTGCTGTGTATAATCTCTAGGTTAGCTCGCTGTCCACTTTTTAGCTTCTCTGATTTTCCTTTTTTTTAGTAATCAAGTACTTATATTAAATTTTCTCTATTATAAATACTTGAAATGGTTATAGTGAGATCCTAATGGACATATGTAAAGATTTTTATATGCTTCAATTATACACCTGCAGTACAACATATTGTCACGCTTTGTTTACATGTGAGCATCCCCTGTTATTTTCCTGACCTGGTTAAAACCTTTGGAACTAGATAGATTTGGGTTTGAATCCAGGTTCTACTGTTTATTGACTGCACATTGACCTGAGAAATCCAGTAATCTCTTGGGACTTCAGTTACCTTATCAGCAAAATGGAGATATTCATGCCTACTGCAGAGTGTTATTTCTAGGATTCAATGAAAAAAATAGATGTGATATGCTTGTCACATAAATACTTAAAGATGCTATTATCCTACCCTTTTGTCAAAGATAATTTTCTCATTGAAATTTTTCCTGATGTTCCAAAAAGGGTTCTTTCTCTAAAACTTTATAATACATTTTCTTTTAGTGCTCTTGTAGTATTTAAATTACCTAAAATTAAATTTATCGTTTTAATTGAACCCACTCGACTACATTAATACTTTCTTGAATAGAGTAAAAACTGTGTTTTACATTTCTCTGTATCCTTTACAACTAAGAGCCCTGTGTCTGGCACATAGTAAGTACACAAAAATGTGTTGAATTGCATTAATTGTCAATCCATTGAACTGATAAATTGCAGTAAGTTCCTGGTCTCTGTGGTTTGTTCTGAAGGGCTCTGCTTGACACATTAATCTTAGAATTACAGGGAATACAGGCCCTGACGCTGCAGTGTCTCAATTGCATTATATTAATGAGCTAGCTCAGAGAATTGGAAACAGAATGGTATTTAACCATTTACTAGCCATCAAAAATTCTTTTTATTTTCTCTGAATAGTTGACAAAATGCTGGTCATTTTGTCCCACCTCCAGAGGGTGGAGGAAAATTAGAGGGAGGCTTTCAAATGTTGATGGATTGTCCTATAATTTTAGAAGCATCAATTCATTTTATAAAAGCTTCTGAGGGTGGGGTTTGCAACAATCACTAATCAGTTTGGGTCACCAATCAGTCTTGAAGCAAACAATAGCCTAAACCACATTTTTCCCTCCAGTAAGTCAAGATGGTTTGGATTCAGAGAATTTAATAATAATGTATTATCTTATTTACAGGTAAGAATACTTATAATTTCCTCCCTTTATTCACTTATCCATATTACAAGAACTAAACACATGGTATTTGAAAGAAAGTGTTTCTCCAGCAGAGCCTATACTATTTCTTTGAGATATTTTGTTAATATGTAGGATTTGTATTGCTTGCAGTATATATGTTTATTACAGTGTTACACTTATGTTTAATCTTAATATTATTTTCCTGAAAGTATTGAACTACTAATAAGCTAATCTGAATACACCAATTATTCAAATACTGTTAGTATTCCTTTTGTATTAAGGCATATTCCTTCCTGTTTTGTGATAACTCTGGACATACGTTTAGTGACTAGAGTACCCAGACCCCACCAAATGCCTGAGGGTACCACAACTGATACTATTCCAACATCCTACACAGGGGTGACATAACCTGCAGTTGATGCCTTTGGTGTTATCACCACAGTGAGACTGCCAGGTGAGTCAGGGCAACCATCATGCAGATTGCCAGGCTGTCCTCTCAGGGGTTTCACTGTATACGATGGACCAGTGAACGTCGATGCAGGGACTTCTGGGTCATTCTGAGTGTTGTGACTGCACGTGGTGATGGCATACAAGATGCTCACAGTGATTAATAAAAGTATTTGTATTCCAATAACTCAGTCTTAGACTTGTTTCAAAAATCTATGCGTTGTGATGCTGAAATACTTTAAGCTGAAAACAGGTGTCAGCTATTGGAGTCGCATTCCCAACTTTCTTTCACCTTCTCCACCAGGTAAAGCATGAATGGACTGGGAGAATTTCATTTGCAGAGACACTAGACAATGTCTTAGGTGGAATCACCTTTAAGGTTTCGTTTATCTCATGGCCGTACCTCACTGACAAATTTCTGAAATGTGGTTCATATTGGAAAGTTCTATTCTTTTGAATCCTACCGCTTCACAGAAATAGGTCTTTCAAACATTACCAATGGATTCTTCTCCCTTTTAAAACAGATTGATTGAGATTTGATTTATGCATTATAAAATTCATCCAGCTTAAGTGTACAATTCAAGGGTTTTATTATATCCACACAGTTGTCCTGTTATCACAAAAATATAATTTTAGAATATTTTCCTCACCCCAAAAAGAAACTTCATACTTATTAGCAGTCACTCCCTTTTCTGCTCAATCTCCATCACCCCACGGCAAATACTAATATACTTTCTGTCTCTAGAGATTTGCCTATTCTGGACATTTCATATAAATGGAATCATACAATATGTGGTCTTCTGCGACTGGCTTCTTTCATTTAACATGATGTTTTCAAGGTTCACTTATGTTGCAGCATATGCCAGTATTTTGTTCCTTTTTACTGACAAGTAATATTTAATTGTATGGATAGACCACATTTTGTTTATCCGTTCATCGGTTGACGGATACTTGGTTTGTCTCCATCTTTGCCCATCATAGCTAATGCTACTATGACCATTTGCGTACGAGTCTTTGTGTGGATGTATGTTTTCATTTCTCTCTGGGAAGATGTCTAGGGGTAGAATGATGGGTTCTTAGGGTATCTCTAGTGGTCTTTTATTAGTTTCTATCGTTGGCTACACTGTACAAATTTGTACTGATGATCATCATTTTACTTATAATTTCCTCTTATTTGGCTTTGTGATGCTTTAATGTTCTGTTTTGGTTTTTTTCCCCCTTGTCTTTTCTATGACTATTACCCCTCCCTGTATGCAATTTTTTGCTTCTGCTTTTTCTCTCGACCTTGGCAATTTTATTCAGCAAAGGGTGCTTTGCTTCCTAGCCTTATGGAGATTTGGATCAGCCAAAATCATGATTTAAGGTCTCCTGAGCTTCAGGCACACAGTTCTGATTGTTTTCTCAGCCCTTCTGTGTAGTTCTCTGGTTTCAAATGCAATATGTCCACAAGAGGGCTCATTATCTGCTCTGTGAAACTGGCCTTCCTTCTCGCTCTTTTTTTAATGCCCCTACTTTCTTTTCAACAAAGACTTGAAATTTCAGTCATTTTTCCTCCCTCCCTTGTCCCTTATGTCTGATCAGCTTGCCAACTCCTGTCCTCTTGATGTGTCTGTCCCCTCAGAGAGGATCCCTTTGTCTACATTACCCTCCCACTGTTCTACCTGGCTCAAACACCACTATTGCTTTTTAACTCCCATACATTTTCCCCATACATTCTTTTTAATTGGTCTACCTGATTATTGTTTTCTTTCTTTCCCTTTCCCCCTACATTTTACATTTACACCTTGCTTCATAGTTCAATCACATTCCTGTGACTCCTCTGTTAAAAAAATCTTCAAAGGCTCCATATTGTCTTCTGAATAAAGAACTAATTCCTTAGCTGTACGCTCAAGTCTCAATATGTTTTTCTAGTTTTTTTCTCCACTGAGATCCTAGACAGAGCATGTGTTTGAGTCAATCGCAATCTCAATTCTTTTTATCAACCAAGCTTTGTATTTCTCTGCCTCCAGCTTTGTTCATGTGTCCCCTTGGGCTGCCCTGTCACTGAAACTACATAGGCCAATTCCTTAATTAAGGCCCAAATAGAATATGTCCTCCTCCACAGTGATGCCTGATGATGTCACTATACTGAATTTATCACTCTTCCCTTTCAACTCTCACAATGTCATTTTCAATTATGTATGACAGTCACTTGGTACTTATCTAATCTTCCCTCCTTAAATCTATGGTCCTTGAGGGCAAAAGCTGTGGCATATTTATCACAATGAGAACAGCTACCATTTCCTGAGTATTTACTATAACCTAAGCACTGAGCTAAGTATTTTGTATGCAGTGTCTTCTTTATTTATCCAAACAAACCTCTGAAATAGGCACATTTTTAGTCCTCATTTTGTAGATGAGGCAATTAATGCTGGGAGAAGATAAATAACTTCTCTGAGTCTAAACAACTTTTTAATGGCAAAGCTGGAAAATTAGCCTTGCTTGTCTGACTGTAAAGTTCATGCAATTAACTGTGACTATATCACTTTCTCTACAACACCTAATTTAATAAATGCCAGTTAAATGAATAAAAAATGCTCCGTCTGCGCTGTGGAAAGGATGCATAAGACTTAGTAGTTAGATTTTAGTTCAAACTGAAGTTCTAACACTTTCTTCGGAGTGAATTATTTACCATGTCTGGGCTGTTTGCTTATTTATAAGGCAGAGAAAAGAGATAATATCACAAGGGTTTTGTGAAGATAAAATGAAACAGGGAACACCATGGTACTCGTAAGCTCTCAGTCAATATCAGTTGGTAGTAATAAAAATAAAATTCCATTTTTAATGAGTATTCCTTGATAAGGTTAAACGTCCTTTGAAATAACAAGATGAAAGGAGAGGCAGGTACCTGCAGTACCCATAACAGTTTCACAAACTTCATCCCCCCGAGAAATAAACTTTATTATCCACTATGTATAGTCATAGTCTTTGACTTAAAATGAAACTAACAAACTATGGTGCTTCACAATTGAGTGCTGTTTTTACTTCATTTACATATCAGCATAACTATCTATCTACCTCTCTATTATCTATATATGTGTTTAATTATAATATCATTAAGTTGACCAGGGAACTCTGTCACTGAGTTTCAAGGAGTGACAGGTGCATAATTTAGTCTTTATTAAGACACTGATGGTCTTGCTTGAGCTGCAACTTCTTTATACCCCTCAAGTAGCCTCAAATATGCAAGTCAAACTTGGTCCTCTTCCTTTCCTTCTCATTTTGTTTCTCTAGGTAAATTCCTCCTCTTTATCGTACTGGCATTTCAAATACTTCCAAGTATTGGTGTCCAGAAAATATTGTCCCCTCTAGCAAGAACTTTCATCCAATGAAAAACTTTAAATTATAATAGTGAGTGTACACACTTTTACTAAACTGTACTATTCTTTAATGTTATTCTTAATTTCATAGGATAAGTATGCCTTGGCATTTTATAAGATCCCATCTCTAATCAGTAGTTGAAGAATTACTGTGTTTTATATTAATTTCTTAGGTAGGGTCATATTCTCAATACCTTTTACTCCATAAAACAAACAAACAAAAACTTGTTTAAGAGACCTGGGGAAAACAGACAGTTGTCAAGCAAAGGATGAGGAGGAGAAAGCGGGGGTAGAAAAAATACAGTTAATTTTCTGGTCTCTTTGGGCCATCCGCATATGGGTAAGTTACATTAAGATGTCATAATAAAGATGAACTTTATCAATATGTTCCCACGTCCATGGTTGGGGAATTGTAGATAAAGAATTTTCTATGCAGTTCCCATTCTGTTGACATTCAGGAAAAAAGTGTGGTATTAATCTTTTTAAATTACAGTGCATATGAAACTCTTATGTGCTATCTTGATTTATTTGTTTTGGGTTATTTGTATTCTAATGGGAAGTGTAAATTTCGAACTTCATAACCTGCATTTCATAAATGCAGGGTACAATTTGGAAAAGTGAGTAATTTTTTAAAAGCTCTGTGCTTTAAATGCCGCAGAAAAAAATCTAGAGTAAACATCCAAATTATCTGTTTCAATATTAGTAGCTAAAACATGTAAAGATTACATCTCATTAAATATAATTTTAATGAAGTCATTGATATCACAGGTGACATTTTCTGTGCTTGTGATTGCCTCCAAGGAAGAGTGCTTCTTTGATGTGGAGGCAATAACTTTTTGCGAGGAACAACGGTGCAGAGTTACTTACTCTGTCCTTGCTAGTCTTTCTGAGGTGTGTGTTGAGAGATTTTGACGCGGATTGTATTTTAGGTAGGAAAGGGATGAGCAGGAGAACACCAGGAATGCTGGTGATCTCCAAAGGTTTCGTGTACCGACATCAAGGAACGCTTTCTCGTCACGCTTATTAACTTCCACCAAACTAAACACTCCAGATATCCTCATCAGAAAACAGTCAACTCCATTAGCAATCACAAAAATAACAGACTACAGACACAGACCTAGGTCCTTAGAGGAGTACCTACCCACCTCAAACTACTTATTTTACTTATGGCTTAACAATTATAAAGCTTATTGTTTCATCCAATGTCTGTCCATGGAAAACAATTCCTTTCCATATCATTAATTTGGAAAAATTCTGTAAAAAGGTAAATAATTCAGGAATTTTCTCTAAAATTTGAGATAAACTCATATTTCATTTATGTTTATATTTTGATTATCTTTTATCATAGCAAACAAAGACAGGTGCAGATATTAGGAGAGTAGATGTCATGCATATGAGCAAAAGCTGAACAAATAATAACTGGGCTAACCCAGGACTTAACAGCTAACTGTGCACTTTTATAAGCATTGCTCAATTGATTTGCACTCCTTTGCCAGGAAGAAGTAGAGTGAGCAGATACTACTATTCCCATTTTGCTGGGCTTGAAATGTTGGGGAGATTTACACACATTCATTTAGAAAGTAGATAGAAGATTTGGAACGTGAAACAAAGTTTTCTGAATATAGATCTTGTCCTTTTTCCGGTATTTAACAATATATCATGGGGAATAGAAACCTATGTGCATAGACAATAACGCAGAAGGAAAACCTCTGTACAGGGCGTAGTCTGAGCATCTATTGCATAGAAGCACATTCCCAATGGTGTGTGCACTACCAGGACTAGTGAGTAAGACTGCAAAATGGTAGATCATCTTAAGAAATTTGGAATACTGGTGGCTGTTATAAAAAAATTATTTTTTAAAAAATGTGTTTCATTGAGAATAACTATATATTTAGGTTTCATGGCTCAAATAAACATGGGAAATTATTTAATACATACTTGACTAAAACAATGGACAATATGATTTCTTTAATTTTGATTCTATTTGGATAAAACATACAAAGCTGTATTAATCATAGTTTTCTCAAGAAAATGAGAATGTAAAAGAATTAACTCCAGCAATGTTTATTGCTTACTATATCCCATTTTTATACACCAAGGATACTGAAATGGATGACACAGTTATTGCTCTTAGAGGATCAATCTTTGAGGAGATAAAGGCATACGACTTATAAATTATGATATGATTTAGATGACATGATAAGGCAATAATAGATGTATAGAGGAAGGAGAGAGTAACAGTATCTTGAAGTATCAAATATGGCTTTCCAAAGGAGATAACATCTCATTGGGTTTTAAAGAAAGAACAGGGCATTCATCAGAAGGACATGGTCAATCCTGCCAAGGAATAATGGGTCCTGGGACAGGTGTTTATTCTTCCTAGAGCTTTATGTTAGAGCAATAAATAACTCTCGCCTGTTGTGTTAGAAGAATTTCCAGGCTAGGCATGAGTACATCTGCTTTCTAGTCCAAATTCTGCCCCTGGCTTTCTTTGAGTCACTGGAAAAATAACTCCATCTCTCTGGGCTTCAGTGTGGACTAGATTAATTCTAAGTTTTCTTCCATGTCTGCTGCAGCCAATTTTATTGAACAAATAGGGAACATCATCAATAATATTGTACTAAATATGTATGGTGCCAGGTGGGTACTAGACTTATCAGCGGGGCCACTCTGTACATTATATAAATGTATAACCACTATGCTGTACACCTGAAACTAATATGAAATAATATTGAATGTCAACAAAAAAAAAAGGAAAAGAAAGAGCATAGGCTCTAGAGCAAGCTAGACCTGTGCGTGAATTGCCATTTGAATACTTTAATATCACTTTAATTTAGGGAAGTTCCTTAATCTGAGTGTTTGCGTCCTTATCCGTAAAAACAAAGCCTCATAGAGTAATTGTAAGGATTACATAATGTGTATAAAGCGATGTAATAAAAATCCTGATTCATATTTATTGGAGTCATTATATTTTCAGCTATAACATTTAGGGGAGAACTGGCTCCTTTGGAGGGGAGGTTGATGAATAATGGGTAAATAGATAATATTAAAATAAACTTTCATACTTCATCAAAATACGTGCTCATTGATCCCACCCAAATCTCAGGTAAAATAGCCTTAACACACTGATGAGGGTGCTGTGGGGTTGGTCCCTTGGACATTACTGGCAGGTGGGCTCTGTCAACACAGGGAACAGGTGAGGCCAAAGTGGTGGGTATGATCCTCATTGGGACACTTAAGTTCACACTGTTTCATTTTCAACCATTGGTTGCTAAGTGCTGGTCATCATTTGGGTGCTGACATGTAATTAGATCTGCCCAAATCCATCTCAGATCGCAAATACCTCCCTTCTTCCAGGTCTTAAGTCACCTAGGTTAGCTCTTCCCTAGCTAACCTACCTGAACACTCACCTTTTATAGATGCCCTTTTCTTTCTTTTTAAAAATTCTTCTTAGCACGTATCACTTCCACATATCACTTGGCAGTTTATCACTGTACAATTTACTGACTTATCACCTTCCTTGTCTGTTTTTCTATCTGGAATGTATGCTCCTGGAAGGCAAGAAGTTTTATCTGCTTGCTTACTAATCTACTCCTAATGCTTTGATTAGTCACAGATACTTAATAGACATGTTGAAGGAAGAAGAGTCACATGAAAATGGACATGCTCAGCTGTTGCCAACATCTTAACAGGGCAGCATGCAGGGGATTCTTTTTTAAAAGGATACAGAATGCTACCAAAGAGTAAATGACCTCTCAGCAATAGACATGAATCTGTCAGCTGTGCGATTCTCTTTCAAAGTTGAAGAGGTCTGTAAAATCCTGTTTCATGCCAGTCAGAGAATCTATCTTTGTAAGGGCATATTTTCAGAGTGCATCAGCAAGGTTTAACAGAAAAGAAGCCATGGCAAAATTCGTGATTTCTGAATTTCAGTCATTTGCCTGGATCTGTGAAAACTTCTAAAGATAGAAAAAATAAACAATAGAAGTAGAATTGATAAGTAGAAAACAAAAATCATTGTATAATAAAGCCTGTAATTATAAAATATACAGATGGAGAACTAGATTATCTAGACTCAGGCATGGAACAGTAGGAGTGATAGAAGTCTTTAAAATCTTAATATTTTTGGTATTTAGTGATAGGTTTAGTATGTTTCCCTCTAATATCTTATATATTATATCTTGGAAGAATTCTTTTCAGATTGTCCAGATAACGGTTCCTCTTTTTTTTTTTAATCACATTTTAATCCTGTGTAGCTTCATATGGCTTGACTTCTTCTCTAAGAATTTTTTCTTTTTTAACAGCGGTTTTAGGTTCACAGCAAAAATGAGAGGAATTTACAGAGGTTTCCCATAGACCTCTGCTTCCACACATAAATAGAATTTCCCATATTGACATATCATAATCACCTAAGTCAGTTCTGTGCTCTGATTATTCATCCTTTCACCACCTACAGTACCCCGGCAAACACTGATCTTCTTATTGTCTCCATAGTTTTGCCTTTTCCAGAATGTCATATAGTTGGAATTATACAGTATATTGCCATTTCAGATTGGCTTCTGAAAGCCAATCTGAAATGGCAGTGTACTGTATTAGGGTCCCACAATGTCTTTTCATGCTTGAAAGCTCATTCCTTTCTACAATTTTTACCTTTTTCTAAAATTTTGGGGGAAGAGAAATAGACTCTAAATGTAATCTTGTATTATTGCTCTTTTGCATTTTTCCCTTCTTCTGTCAGATCAAGGTACCTGATTTTTAGAACTTAATAATCCATTATCTGTATGTACCACAGGTATCACTTCTCGGCGTTTTGGCTAAGATCAACTGTATGTACTACAGTTTATCCATCACCTACTGAACAACATCTTGGTTGCTTCCAAGTTTTGGCAATTATAAATAAGTTTGCTATAAATATCCATGTGCAGATTTTTGTGTGGACCTGTTTCCAACTTCTTTGGATAGATACCAAGGAGTGTGACTGCTGGATTGTATGGTAAGAGTATGTTGAATTTTATAAGAAATTACCAAACTATCTTCCAAAGTGCCTTCACATTTTGCATTCGGACTACCAATTAATGAGTATATCAATTGCTCCACATTCATGCCAGAATTTGGTGGTCTCAGTGTTCTGGATTTTGGCCATTCTAATAGGTTTGTAGTGGTATCTCGTTATTATTTTAATTTGCATTTCCCTGAGGATATATGATGTGGAGCGGTATCTGTTAAGGTCCTTAGCCCGTTCTGCAATTGGGTTGTTGGTTTTCTTATTGCTATGTTTTAAGTATTCTTTTTATTTTTTTGATAACAGTCTTTTATCGTCTATGTCTTTTGCAAATATTTTATCCTAGTCTGTGTCTTATCTTCTCATTCTTTTGACCTTGTCTTTTACAGAGTAGACATTTTTCATGTTAATGAAATTCAGCTTATCATTAATTCTTTCATGGATTGTGCCTTTGGTGTTGTATCTAAAAAGTCACTGCTATACTCAGGGCCATCTAGATTTTATCTAGTGTTATCTTTTAGGAGTTTTATAGTTTTGTGCTTTACATTTAGATCCATTTTCAGTCAATTTTTGTGCAGAGTGTAAGGGCTGTGTCTGGAATAATTTTTTTGCACATGGATGTCTAGTTGTTTCAACACGTTTTGTTGAAAAGATTTTCATCGCTCTATTGTGTTGCCTTTGCTCTTTTGTCAAAAATCAGTTGAGTGTATTTGTGTGGGTCTATTTCTGGCATCTCTATTCTGTTCCATTGGTCTTTCACCAATACCATACTGTCTTGATTACTGTAACTTCATAGTAAATTTTGAAGTTGGGTAGCATCAGTCCTCCAGCTTTGTTCTTCTTCTTCAATATTGTGTTGGCTATTCTGTGTTTTTTTTTACTTCTTCATATAAAGTTTAGAATCAGTTTGTCAATATCTACAAAATAATTTGCTGGGATTTTTACTGAGATTTCATTGAATCTATAGATCAAATTGGGAAGAACTGACATCTTGACAAATTTGATTTTTGCTATTCATGAACATGCAATATCTCTCCATTTGTTTGGTTCTCCTTTGAAAGAGTTTCACAGTTCTCCTCATATAGATCTTACATATATTGTGTTAGATTTATACCTATTTGCTTTTCCGTTGCTAATACAAATGGCACTGTGTTTCTAATTTCAATTTCCATTTGTTCATTGCTTGTATACAGGAAATTGATTGAATTTTGCATATTAAGCTTGTACTCTGCCACCGTGTTATAACTACTTATTAGTTCCAGGAATTTTTCTGTCTATTCTTTTGGATTTTCTAAACAGATAATCATGTCATCTGCATAAAAAGGAAGTTTCCTTTTTTTCCTACCCAAACTATCTATCTTTTATTTCATTTTCTTTTCTTATTGTATTAGCTAGAACTTCCAATATGATGTTGAAAAGGAGTGGTGAGAGGTGGTATCGTTGCTTTGCACCTTGATTTTAATGTGAAAGCTCGAGCTTCTCACCATTAATATCATGCTAGCTGTAGATTTTTTGTAGATGTTCTTTATCAAGTTTACCGAGAGTTTTTTTTCAATCATGAATGAGTGCTGAATTTTGTCAAATGCTTTTTCTGAATATGTTTATACGATCATGTGATTTTTCTGTTGATATGATCAAGTACATTAATTGATTTTCAAATGCTGATCCAGCCTTGTATATGTGGAATAAATTCCACTCGGTCATAATATATTTCCTTTTATACATTGTTGGATTTGATTTGCTAATTTTTGGTTGAGAATTTTTGCATCTGTTCATGGGAGTTATTAGTCTGTACATTTCTTGTAATGTCTTTGTCTGATGCTGGTATAAGAGTAATGCTGGCTTCATAGAATGAATTAGGAAGTATTCCCTTTCTTCTATTCATTGAAAGAGATTGTGGAGAATCAATATAATATCTTTGAAAGTGTTTGATTGAATTCACCAGTAAACCCATATGGCCCTGGTACTTTCTGTTTTGAGGGATTATTAATTATTTGTTCAATTTCTTTAATAGATTTAGGTCTATTCAAGTTGTCTATTTCTTCTTGTGTGAGTGTGGTAGTTTGTGTCTTTAAAAGAATTGGTCAGTTTCATCTAGGACTCTGCATTGTTTCAGATTTTAGAGGAAAGCTTTTAATTTCTCACCACTAAATATGATATTAGCTGTAGACATCTTTATTTTTTAACTGACTAGGATTTCTTGCATTTCTGACATTAATAATATCCAGTTTTCTTTGGAAAAACAGATTCTAGCTCTGTCATTCACCAGCTAAATGACCCTTTGCAAGTTATCAAGGTGCTCTGAGTCTGTTTATTTTCCTGTTAAATGGAGAAGTAAAGTTCCTACTTTACAAAGAAATTCTAAGGACAAAATGAGACAACATATATGAGGATTTTCAAGACACATTGCTAACACATTTAACCACTCAACAATTGTGGGTCAAACAATAGAATGTGCATAAAAACAACCATTTCAAAATTGTTCCTCCACTTCAGACAAACATATAGGAAAGAAAAATTTACTAGCTTGGTGATGAGTCCAATGACATCACTTACAAAATGCACTTGTTTGTTTAACTGACAAAAATTGATTCCAAGTAAGAACTTCTTTCTACAATTTTGGGGAAAGGGCAATAAAATCTAAATGTAACCTTCTATATATTATTGCTCTTTTGCATTTTTCCTTCTTCTATCGGATCAAGGTACCTGACATTACCTTTTTGAAGACCTATTAAAATAAGCTCACTGTATCTTCAAAAGTACTTTGAGATAATTGAATGGGTGATTAAAAGAGAAAAGGTAACTATCAGCTAATCCCTCAGCTATAAAATGGAATTTCACATTTTCTAGCACACATGAGAACAGAAGATGTCATGTGTCTAGTAATGTATTCGTTATCAGACAGACAGTTTATAATTCACCTTTCACAACACAGAAGAAGCAGATTTAAGTAATTCTGTACATTGGTGGAGTCATAAGATAGAATTGTTTGATACAGAGAGTATCAGAAATATCTCCATTTATATTATATTGGTGTCGGTTTTACTAAACAAAGTCAATATATATTAATACATGAGTCTGCATTCCACATGGTTAAAATTGGACTTAATGTTGAGAGAGCTCATGTTGATGAAGGGAAATTCTCAAAAGAAATGGACAAATTAAAAAAAAATAGAACGAACTCTACCTCTGTTTTCTATCTGGGAATAACAAACTATTATGCGTTTTATTTCCCAGGGCCTTTGATTATATCAGCAATTTTAAAACTCCCTTTTTTGCAATTAATTAAATATATTGAGAAATGCAAGGTTTTGTCCCTTGGAGTTAAAGGGGAATTCTAAAAGGAGGTGCCAAAATAGTTTGTAAACATCTGTGTTGGAGAATTGTAGTTAAGTGGTGTCAGTCTTAACTCTGGAAACAATAATTATCTTCTTGCATACCTGATGGCCTGTGAGAATACAATAAGAGATTCAGAGTAAAAGAAAAATGTCATATTTAAGGGAATTGTATTTTAATGAGTTTTAATCAGCTCTACTGCACATTGCTCATGTTCTCTGATTAAAAGTCATTGATTCAGATACTTCCAATTTAAAATGAAATCTGGCTATAAGACTCTGGTGAATATTCTCCAATTTCCTATTAAGTACCCATAAATGCAGATATATATATAACCCCAGAAGAATATAAACTCGAGACTGACGGTTAACCTACCAGAATCTGTAAGGAATTAACTAGGAGGAAATTGAATCAAGGTAATAAAAATATTTATGCAAAAGAAAGAGCATTGAAACTATTTATAAAAGCACTTCCCGATTTCTGCACTCCTCTGCCCACCAGACACACTTCAGCACTCAACGTCTATTCCTTATTATTCTGTATTTAGCAGAATGTGACTTCGTGTTTGATGGGATGTGGACAGCATTATGTTCTAGTTTCCAGTGCTGCTACATATGTTCTCCAAATTTTGTATTTTTCTGGTCGTTCAGGATGTTTAAGAAAGAAGGTAGCTTAGATGTTTTTATTCAAGATGTCATCATTCTAGGAAGTGTCCTAAACTCTCTTCTTTAAAAATTTCTTTTTAGATAACTCAATGAACCGTTCACCATCATCTCCATCATTTACTTCAAACTCTCAACTTCATGATCTATTGTTCAGAATCATTTTGGATCTTATCCATTCTGTCATAATTTACTTCATTAGCCTGCTGTTCTCAGTCTCATTCATCTCATCCTTACTTGGATAAGTACCCAGTTTTTATTTTAATCAAATAAGTAAAATATTTTCTTTGTTGAGTTATTAATCGTGACCCTCTCACTCTGATTTTTTTCTAAAGATACCAAGATAATTTAAGTAGGCTTATAGGTTTAATGTTTCAGCAATTAAGGAAGACCAATTTATTTCTGTGTTTTTTTGGACGGTACTTACGGAGGAGACCACAATGTAAACTGCAGCTCTGTTGTTACCTGTTTGTGTGGCATTAACTTTCCTTTGTTTTTCCTATAAAATGAGGTTGTTGAATCAGATAACCTCTTCCTCCTTTAATACTGCCTAATTTTTAGTAGCAAGAGATTAAATATTCCTAGATTTTGCCTCAGGCAGATGGAAATAAGTTGAACACCGTTTCTTCTTGGGATACTAGAAAACAAATGATAGTGAAGCATGGACTGATCTTCCTCTTTAAGAAGGTAACTTTATAACCCAACATTTTACTTGAATGTCACAGTATTTGGTCATCAGGGAAACCTCAGTTCTGAAAACCCATGACCTTTCAAGGATAAGGGGGAAAAAAGTAGCATTCAGAAAAACACAATTCATTAGTACTTCTCACATTCTTATTAATACGTTTTTTTTTCATTTTCCCTAAGAGTCCTTCAAATCTTTGCAGCAGAACATATTTGATTAGTCATAAAAGCATTTCACACCTCACAGAACTGATATAAGTAGACAGAAAGTCTAGGTGGAATTAGACCTAGGTCAGAAAGCTGAAATTTGTCATGAGCTGTTCTTGAAGCTTAACACATTATAAATTTATGTACTGCATATGGCAAGTGAGGGTGAATTCAGACTCGAGCAAGCCAGACTTCCTGTACATAAGCATATTTTTTTTTCCTTGCAGAAGAGAGGAAACTGTAAAGGAATAGCATGGAAGACAGCTTCTCTTGAGAAGAAATTACAGCTATTTTTACATTAATTTTTGTGATGAAAAGAACATTAATTAAGATATACAGTATCTTTCTTTAGTTATTAGTTTTCTTTGTAGTACACTCATGAAATATTCTGAGGGTGATTTCATAAGTCAGATAAAAAGAAAGGTTTGCTAGAATATATTAAAATCTCTGCCCAAATCTAAGAGGATAAGGCCTAAATCTAGAAATTATAAAAGCTATGCATTAGTTTAAATGAAAATATATAAAGAAGCAAAAAAAAAAAAATCTACGAGGTGGAAATAACGTGCAGGTCAAGAGAAAGATATTTGTCATCTGTGCCTCCTGTTAATGAAAGTGGGTAATTGAGAGCTCCTAGGTACATTTGATAACTTGAGGTCTTGCTGAGAATGCAGCTGTTGGCTCTATATATAGCCTTAATTCTGATGCTGAGGGAATAAAAGCATACATACCCTCATAATGAGATTACTGGGACAGCTCCCAGATCGAGACAGCTGAGTCAAATCAATATATGCATTTTTCTTCCCCTTAAAATTGCCAAGCTCATTAGAAAGGCCAAAATACTCCATGGTTAGACCTCTGGAACTTAGAGACTGTGTGTCAAGCTCCCTCTAGCATTTTGCAAATTAAAAATTTAAATGCAAGGATGATACCAAAATATGATCCTACCATCAAAATTATAATTTCCTTGGGATAAGCATTCCTATTTCTCTTTTTAAAAAAATTTTTATGCATTTTGGGCATGTGGATTGTACTGTTTTTTGACTAGTATGCTATGACAGACCACATGGTACAATGGAAAGTGTAGGGAAGTTAAATCATCCACAGTGAAGGTTAGAATCCCAGGCACTCTGTGCATTAGCTACATGGCCTTTGTATATTCACTTAACTATAGATTAAAACAAACTCTTTTACCTCTGTGTAAAACTACACATTTGGGGAAGACAAAAATCTAGAAGTAATTTAAATTTTAAGGAAAGAATGCTGTGGATAAATATTCAGCTACAATGATAAGCCTTGCAGGATTGTGTTTGCAATTGAAAATAAAGTATTTAATAATAGAGGATTGCTAATAATAGAAAGAGACTCAAGGTATATGATTTAGTTAAAAAAGAGAAATCACCTAATATGTATGGTTTGTGTTGTATGATGCCATTGTGTGTATGGTTCTGTGTATACAAAACACTCATACAATATTTATACACACACACACACACACACACACACACATCATGTGTGGAAAAGAACATCTACTCAATTGTGTAGAGCAGTAAATAGTGTGATTATGGATAAGTCTTTTTTCTCC
The DNA here is from genome assembly GCF_004115265.2 of Rhinolophus ferrumequinum. NCBI lineage: Eukaryota > Metazoa > Chordata > Mammalia > Chiroptera > Rhinolophidae > Rhinolophus > Rhinolophus ferrumequinum. Next base: position 42,353,788 of record NC_046301.1, read on the forward strand.
TTATTGCTTCTCTGTATTACTAAGTTCTCTATAATAAACATAGTATTGGCTTTATAATGAGTAAAATTAAACAATAATATTCATAAAATAGCCAAAAGGACTGAGGCCCTGAACAAAGGATTATCACAGCATGTAAAGTGGTCATAAGCTACTTACACAGAAACTGAGCCTGCTTTCAGTGTGAAATCCTGAAGTATGATACGTACTATGAAGCCTAGTACCTGAGAGGGCCAGAATCAGAAGACACAGCCTGGGACTGGATCTAATTAAGGTGGCACACAGTGAATAATCCAAACTATTCAGACTCTTTAAAAGGTCTGTCACACGACGGAGAGGGACAGGCAATTTTGTAACAATAGACAAAAATGGCACTTTCATCTGGGACAACATTTCAGTAATAACTCCGACATCTTCTGTGGAGAAGCAGTAGAATAAAATGGGTGATTCTCATCCTTAAATTATTTCATCTCTATCATCCCCAAGACATATTTTAAAGCATTTTATAAAGATGCTTTACATACTTTTTCTATGTGAAGACATAGCATTAAAAGAGTGCCTCCAATTTTTAAGCTGGTCCAGAGAGGTTTTGTTAAAAAGCCATGCTGATGTTTCATAAGCCTGCCTTGCAGCCCGTGCCTAACACTGGTTGCCTCCTAGCCTGGATGCACCACGGGATCATTCACCCCCAGTGACGTTAAAGCACAGTAGAATTTAAGCAGTCTATAATCTTACTGGACAGAAGATTCAAAATCAGAGGCTCAAAAAAGCCCTACTTGCTATAACGCACAAAAGCACGCTGGTAGCACAGTGGAGACTGATGATATGATAATTTGGTACTTATTAAAATATTCTTTCTTGTTTAACACTTGTGAATATCGCCTGTGAGTAAAACTGAGGTTGCTTCTCAAAAGAAGGAGTGCAAAGTACATAGTAAAAGACTTGGTGTAGTTAATAATGAATAAAGCTGTGGAGCATTTGACGCCTCTATTTGGATACAGAGCACCTAGAATACTATTTCTCAGATATTTGCCACATGGGGCAAGACCTAGTTACCAGTTGCAGGATTTAATATGTCCATACAATACAAAAAACCCCAGAATAATACACTTTTTCATTCCCCAAACTTCAACCATTTCAGGAAAGTTAAATAATTTATTCCACTGGAAGACTCTTAACCCAAGAAAACTCACATAATCTAATGTTAATTTTTTTAATTATTTAGAATAGCCATGCTACTGCTTTATTAAATTTGAAATTAGTTTACCTATGGTGATTAATATGGAAAGTGGGTCCCTATAATTTTTCTTCAATCAAAAATAGCAAAGATTTTTAAAAAATAGTTTAAAATGTCTTATACGTATACTTAAGAAGATTATATAAATGTAGAAAAGCATATAAAAGAAAATAAGCATCTATAATCCTACAACCAAAAAGACAACTATAGTTAACATTTTGTCAACAAACATAAGAGGTTCCAAACAGGGATTTTGGGGAAAAACACCAATGAGTCATAAAGAAACGTTCCTCTGTGTAGCTGCGTCTTCTGTGCCCATTTGTCTTCTTCATGGGTACCAGCTGGCTGAAGACCCACTTATTGGGTTCCAAGATCCTCCTTTTCTAGAGATAAGGGTAATTGATACCAATTCTGAGCTTTACACCATGAGCTAGATAGTTTTCTCCAGACTCTATCTTAGAGCTTCTTTTTTCCTTTCTACCTTTTTTTTTTTTTTTTTTAGGAAATTTCATGGCGGTCATGGCTTCATTTCTCATCTAAATGATTATTTCTAGTTTTCTTCTCCAGCCCAGGTATTTCCTCTAAATTTAAGATCCTTTGAACAATATGTTTTATAATCACCTCGAATTTGCCATGCCAACAGATCCCATCCTCTGTTCCCAAGACGTGGTATCCCTCTGGTATTCCCTATTTCAGGTAATTGCTCAGCCATTCAATTAGCTGCACAAGCCAGAACTCAGGGATATTTTTGAGATCTGTTTCTCTTTCTCCCACCATATTCTTTGAATTACCAAGACTTTGCCAATTCATTATCTCTCAAATTAAATTATCTCAAATCCCTGCCACAACTCTTATCCATGCCACCACGGCCTCTCACTGGATTACTATAATAGCCTTCGCATGGATGCTCCTATTGTATTGCTTCTGGACACTTTCTAATTCTCTCTACACACAGTAGCTACTCTTTAATATACACAAATATGGCTATACTCCTCATTTTTCCTTACTTGAAACTTTTACGGAGTCCCTAGCATGATTTATAAATAAGGTGGCTATGTAATTTGTCATCTAAGCTAGCATGCATTTGAAAATGAAAGGCGGGTGCTGTTTATAATTATCCCCATGATCAGGACAATAGGAGTAAAGTGGGAGACTCTAAGGTAAACTGGGATGTATGGATACCCTTCCTATAATGTTCATGATTTAGTTTCTCACCAACACTTTATGCTATACGCCTCTTCACCCACTCTGTATCAGAATATTGCTTTTAAATTCCTTAACGTGTCATACTTTTTCTCATTCCAGAGATTTTGTATAGTTTTTTCTCTCTCTCTCTCTCTTTTTTTTCCCCCTAGATCACATTCCTTCTAGCCTTTCTAAATCACATGTTCTCTAATGTAACTTACTACTCACCTCTCAGCGAAAATGCTGTTGTTTTAGGAACACTTTGCCTTACTCCCCATTGTTCCTATATTTTTACTTCCTAGTACTTCATAGTATCTGATATATAGTAAGCTTAATAAATATTTTTGATTGAATGAATAAATGAATGTAATAGAATTAAATAATTAATAAGGTAATTCTTCTACTATGTGTCTTTCCCACAAGAATGTTTATTTCGTATACACAGTGGACATATCAACTTGGAAAGTGTTTTGCACATTGAGGGCTGTCCAGGGCCAGCTTTTTTTTGGTTTGCAAGTTATTAAAATTTTAGGAATTTTGTAAGCCAGTTATTAAATAAAACTGTTGTTAAAAATTAAATTATATAAACTTACAATTAAATAACTTAAAGTAAAAAAGAGGTAATAAAAACTCACATTCCATTCCTTCCTAATTATTGTACTACATTTTCCTATATCCTTTGCTCTTGAGATTACTTATGAATATTCTGTCTATATGGTTGAAATACTATATAATGGTGTGCTATCATGCATCTTTTCTGTACTCTGCATTCAATGTTGCCTTAAAATTAGTCATGGTGGGAGTGTTTGCACCATGAAAATCAGCAACCATTACCATTTGTTGTTTTATTAATTGTCTAGACTTAGGAAAATGATGCAGAAAATGTTAATATTGCAGAAAATATTAATCATCTACAGCCATTACATTGTTACTAAGACTGGAATCTGAAGAAATATTCCTCTAGTATTTAAAAATTATTATCTGATTCAGCCAAAAAATTCCTCAAGTCATTGACTAATGAAGTTATGACATACATCTTCATTGTGTCATTTTCCTCTTATTTGTTGACACAAACAAAAACAGAATTTATGTCAGAACAATACCCATTTGTCAATTGCAATCAGTGTGTGGATATGAAAATTCAGCTAAATTCAAGGGAATATAGTCTGTGATAATTAATTGGCAATATGGATTATATAATAAAGAATGTTGCATTTTTTATTGTTATCTGTAAATTGCTGCTACACACCTTTATGTCAGTTAAATTCACTTAAAAACTGATATTTATATACATATATCCATGCCTTATTTTCACAGAGTTTGTGGTTAAATATTTACCAATGCACCACTGCTCACACCAGAAACCTAGTAAACATATGAAAGAATACATTGTTGACTCACTTTTCTATATATCTTTTTTCTTTTTGTAGACCATACAAACAAAGTATGATCAGAAAATACAGTGAATGTTTAAATTAAAAAAAATTATTACAGTAAAAGACACATTGTCGTTTATCCCCCACAAAATACTCCCCTTGCCTCAAACACACTTATCCTATTGTTCTTGTCACTTAGTGAAGCCATTCTGGAAGTCCTCTTTCATGAATGTCTTTAGTTGTGCTGTTGTGGCTGCCTTAATTCAAAACGTTTACCTTTTATGGTCATTTTGACTTTGGGGAAGAGCCAGAAGTCACACAGTGCCATATCCAGTGAATAAAATGGATGAGGACACACTGTTATGTTTTTATTTGACAGAAATTGCAATACCAGAAGCGATGTGTGACACCGAGCCTTTCCGTTGTGAAAGGGTGAATGCCGAGTGCCATCTAACGGAAAGGCAGGGATCTTCAATACGGGAAGTGGTGTGTCAAACCTTAGCAACAGTGTGTGACAAGTTTCAACTTGTTCAGTGCAGTCAGTTGGGTGTGAGCTATGGTTGAGAGAAGGTGTGTTTTAAAGTGTGCCTTAAGTCATTCTCCATCATGACAATGCTCCATGTCACACATCGCTTCTGGTATATGGCAATTTCTGTCAAATAAGAACATTACGGTGTGTCCTCATTCACCTTATTCACCAGATCTGGTACCATGCGACTTCTGGCTCTTCCCTAAAGTCAAAATGATTCAGTACATTGAGGCAGCCATGACATCTCAACTAAAGACACTCACAAAAGAGAATTTTCAGAACTACTTCAGACAATGGCAAGAATAATGGGATAACTGTGTTTGAAGCGAGGGGGAGTATTTTGGGGGGAATTCATGGCAATATGTCTTTTACTGTAATAATTTTATTAAAATGTAAACATTCACCGTAATGTTTGATCACACCTCGTATCTCTAATAACAATGGTAAGGTGTTGAAGTGACTAGGAAAGGGTTGTAGGGAGAGAAGGGGATGGTGTTGCTGCCCTGAATTTGGAGATGGTCAGTGGGGGTAGCAGGTGCCTCTAACTTTTTTTTTCCATTATGTTTTTATTTTATGAAGAGAGATTGGTTTTAAACCCACCCTGTGTAGGGTTTCTTCTAAATATAATTTGAACTGTCTTGTTGATTACAAATTGGGATTTCATCTTGACTCTGGTAGCAGGATGTATCTTAATTTTGGTTTTTGGCCTAGTCAATATTTATCTTTCTTCCTTACCTGCAAGTTTCAATTGTAAATGTTCTTTGTCTATGAGAAATATGTTCCGTATTAAGTACTGTCTTATTGGGTTCTTTGGAAAGAGGTGTTTCCAAGGAAAATAAATTGTTTTCTACTTTCATTCACCTCAATAATTTTCCTTTGAGCCATCTGGCTTGTCCATTCAATGCCATCGTTGGGTCAACTTCCTTCATGTCAGAGTTCTCATTGAACTGTAATTATCTCATGCTCAAAGAATGATGCATGCTAGCTATTCAATGAATTTAACAACCTGTTTTAATTATATTTTATGCAATCTATGTAGGTATGATAGAACTTCTGTGATGACATCACCTTTTTATTCTCTGATGGAAAAAAAAAATGCAGTGAATCCATCCTTGTGTCTCTATTCATCCATATTAACTGTAGAAATATGCTATGCACTTATTTCTGTAATTTGAGTATGAAATCTAAGAGAGAAATGAACATTTATTGTGGATTTCCCTTAATGCCAGATAGTTTGTTTTTATTTTATTCTTTTATTTTGTAAGTTTCAGGTGTACAATATTATCATTCGACATCTGTATATACTACAAAGAGATCACCTCAGAAGGCTAGTTATCATCCATCACCGTATAATTGGCCCCTTCACCTTTTCCCCTACTCTCCACTCCCTTTCCCCTCATGTAACAACTGATGATTTGTTCTCTGTATCTATGAGCTTGTTTCTGTTTTGTTTTGTTTTGCTTTGTTAGTTCTTTCATTTTTTTATTTTTTATTCCACCTATGAGTGAAATCACATGGTTTTGTCTTTCTCTTTTTGACATTTCACTTAGCATTATACCCTCAAGTTCCATCCATGTTGTCACAACTGAATGTTAGATGTTTTATTTACTCGTAGATGGCTTTAATCTATTCTCACATTGGCCCTGTAAGCAGAGAGCTATTGTCACATTTCATAAAGGAGGGAACTGAAAACTGCAAAGACTGTAAACGGGCTCAGAGACAGTGGCAGAATCTGGATTTGAGTTCAAGTCTGTCTGACTTTAAAGACTGCTCTTCCCATTACAATGGAGCTATTTTGTTGTTGTTGATCTTTCAAATAAAAAAACCTACTTGTACAAATGACAGCATAAATAGTTTTACCACTCTTCTGGTACCCAGCAAAAAGCAGAATGCAGTATAAAAAAGCCTGAGAAATCAAGAGAGAAATTTAGTCTCAGCATGGGCCCTGAAAGATTTGCTGTTTGGGGCAAGTTGTTTTGTCTTGCTTTTGTACTTCAGTTTCCTTCTGTTTAAAATTAGGCAGAGAATGAGAAAATCTATTAGGTTTCCATTTTAATTGTAACACTTAAGTTTTAGTTTAGATAGTTTCTTCAAGCAAAAAAATCGTTTAAAGTAGTAAGCAGACATCCCCAACCTGAGCATAATAGAATTGAAAAATGTTGGCTGCCATTTCAAGATACAGGACTGATTGCATTTTGCCCCAAATTGTATTAGAACAGCATTTTATCATTGGATCTTGTTTTGATTCACATTAGGCAGTTGCTGGCTTGGGCATGTGATATTTTTCCCTTGACTGAAAGCAGACCACTTGAGTGTATAATTTAAAACATTCAAACAGGAAGGAATTGTGGTTTTCACTATGGATGGTCAAAAGGTCAGGATGGTGATGGGACTGTATCTTCTGAGGATTGTTACCATGGTTACTAGGGTTTCACGTGATGCAGCTAGCTAATGGAGAGCCAAGTGCTTCCTGCTGTGGAGCAGCTGGGGTGCTCTGACAAGGGCATGACCTGAGGTTGGAAACAGGCTAAAGTGATCACACAGTATTGAAATAAGCGTTTGCCTGTAAAACTGCAGAGTCAAATGCTGTCTGCTAGAATTCTGTACGGATCAGTTAATCAAAAGAATCAGTACAGGTCAGCAACTAGAGATTCTGTGGCAGTTCATTGATACTGAAGGCAATAACAAAACTATGCTCTTTACAATATTTATCTCTGTGATAGGAATTATAACTTCTTCCACCCCCTGAATCACGGAATCTCCTAAAGCCCAGTGTGTTAAGCTCCTGTATCACATCCCTGATGGAATGGCCAGTCAGAAATTTCAGAGTCATCCTTAATTTTTTACCCATCCTATATGGGGCTATATGTATGGACTTTTAAGTCTCTACTTAACACTGCACTATGTGCTTTGTATGAATTATTTCACTTTGTCTTCAAAACAACCTTATGAGGTATGTATTGTTCTTTTCTCTAGTTTAGAGATGAGGAAACTGAGCAACAGATTTTAAGTTTCAAGCAATCACAGGTAGTAAGTGGTGGAACCAGTATTTCCACCCATGTCTGGCTGACTCTATAGTGAATTCTCTTTCAGTATCCCAGTTAGTGACCAAATTCCATTACTTCTACCTCCCTCATATTTGGGGTTTTATATGCTTCTCCATTTTTCCATACTATTGCTTTAGCATACATTTTCATCAGCGCTCACTTAGATTATTGAACAAAGTCTGCTAAAGATGTACATACTCACAGATTACCCTGCCATTAAAGAGATCTTTGTGAATCCATAAAATACAAATCTGATCAAGTTACTCTTTTGCTTAATCTTTCAATCTATGACTACTACATATACTATAAAGTCCAAACTCCTTAGCCTACCTACAGTATTCTTTACAGTCAAACTATAACTTGTCTTTGTTGCCTTCTATCAACATTTCTTGCCACCTTTCTTAAGAATATCCATCACTCTAATCACATCGTTCATAAATGCCTTGCCCTTCCCTGAACAGAGCGTACACTTGTTGTGCAGGGCGGCCTGCGGGGTCTCTGCTCTCGCTCCCCACACAAGATCGCAGGATATGGTGAGGCCAAAAAGGAACACCCACGGAGCCATAGGTAGGGGAGTCATACCACTATACTCTCACTGGCAGCTGGGTTGGAGACACAGGAACCAGGAGCAACACAATTCGCAGCCTGCCAACCAACCAACCCCTTGCTAACTGCAATCCGCTCTTGCTACCTCAGCCACCATCTTCTTGCTAGCTCCCATTTTTTGCTAGCAAAGCCACAGCAGTTATATTAGAGGCCAATAGCTCACTGTTTACAGCTGATGGCCAACTAGCCACAGCTGATGGCCGGCCATCCAATCACAGTTGATGGCCATTTACTACCTGCGCCAGCACCTTTCTATGTGAGGCCGAGAGCCTGGAAACTACTTTCTGGGGCTCTGTCCGCACAACACTTCTACTCTTTCACGTGTTAGGAAGTCTATGCTAAGTAATGCCAGGGTGCCCCATCTTGCTAGGGGTGAGATGAAGAGAGTATACTTTACAGTGTAACATAGAGGGGGAAAAAGACATTGAGGAATTTTTGCTTTAGTTGTCTGTTATTGTATGTTCACATGTTCAAAATTAAAGGAAAGCTTTTGAGTTCTTGTGGCACTCTGTTAACTCTTGCCAAAGGTCAGGGCTGGTCACCACTCATTGCAGAGCTGGGTCTCAGAAGCTGCCGGCACATCAGTCGTCAGCTGAGGCAAGCACTTTGGGAGAGTACAGAATGGAAGGATGCAGTGATGACATCTTCTTAAGCTCAGCAGTAGCAGGTCTGTGCAGAAACAGTCAAGAACCAATAGCTAAGTGCATACAAGTACGCACATGTGTTTATAAAACATCACTGAAAGCTAGTCACCAGTCCATCGATTTTCTAAAATATAAAAGCTTTATCATACCACCCAGTCAAATATAAATGTAATTCATAAATCGAGATGTCCAAATTTATTTCTAGGGATTTTGCTTCTCAAGTTGTATAATTCTAATAAGTAAAGCATAACCTTTGAGTATTCAAAATATTTGCTCAATGATATTTTTTTAATGTATTTTTAACTTATGACTTGATTTGTTATTATACCAGTAAATGTCTCTATAGTTAATAATGAAAAACAAATTCAATAATGATAAGCTCTTCTAACTGTACTGTCCATTATATCATCATTTTCAGATAGTGTCTACAGATGTGTTAATATGTTTCAATTGGATTAGCCATTAAATATATTTTAGATAATCATTATGCAGATTTTTTTTCGTTAGTGACTGTAGAGAAGAATATTGTCTATTGTGTCATATTTAGCAGCATGAGTAATTATGTTAATATTTTCCTAAATGAAGTTGTCTGAATTTAATAGATTATTTATTCACTGATTTTGCCACCCCCACATGCTTTGCTAAAAATCAAACAAACACTTCAAACCTCATTGATGATAGTTTTAAGTAAGTTCATTCTGCCATTTGCTCTCTGAAAGGGAGAAAGATACAAACTAAGTTAATTTTGGGAAATTTTAATTGTTTTTATGGGATTGCCCTGCCTGCTGAAAGAAGAAATAGAGACCTGTGGTTCACCGGGAAGGTAGTTTAGTTTTGGGTGCCCTTTCATGATCCAGGATAGATAACGTTTATTTTGCTAAATACAGCAGTTAAAAATAGTATTTAAAACAACTGAAGCCAAAACATTTGTATGCAATACCAACCTTTTATACAGTTGGTTTTGGGAGTAGGAAGAGTGTCACTGCTATTGATCCTACGTTGTGCTCTGCCTGGTCTTCTCTTTCTATTTTGAGATATGATTCCAACAATGGTACATCTAAATCAACAAGAAGCAGCAGTAGGATTCCTCTTGCTGCGAGTTTCATATATTACAAGAGAATGAATATTTTAAAGCTGAAAGTAGACAATTGTTGAATTTATTTTTATTGAACTTAAATATTTGCCAGTTCTTAGGACTGAAGTACCTTTTCCAAATCAGGGTTTCCAATTCTATGTCTTCTTTCTTTCTTTTCTTCTTTCTTTCTTTCTTTCTTTCTTTCTTTCTTTCTTTCTTTCTTTCTTTCTTTCTTTCTTTCTTTCTTTCTTTCTTTCTTTCTTTCTCTCTCTCTCTTTCTCTCTCTCTCTCTCTCTCTCTCTCTCTCTCTCTCTCTCTCTCTGTCTAATCTTCACTCCTTCCCTCCCTCCCATCCCTCCCTCCCTCCCTCCCCCCTTTTTTCCTTCCTTCCTTCCTTCTTTCCTTCCTTCTTTCTTTCCTTCCTTTTTTTCTATCTAAAAAGATGATTCCAACATTTTCACTAGAGAGATTTTGAAATTCTTGATTCTGATACAAATAGATTACTTCTTGAGAGGGAATTCTATACTTGGTAGGAAATACCGATTTCTTTTTTAAAAATTCTGGTGTGTTCCTAAGAAATCATGATGTTCTTTTTGTCTTTTGTTGGCTCTAGTTCCCACCCACCTCATCCCAGTAGTTGACCTCTTCATTGCTGGGATGAGAAAACATAGCGTTGAGCCTGCAATAACATGCTGAGCCCACTGTAATTTATCACCCTTGATTTACAAACACCAGGTCTCAGGTCTGAGCTATTTATTTCAGCAACATTCTTCAAGAAGATTTGATCCCAGGGCCAGCTCTGTACACAGGTGGGAGATAACTGTTTACTCTATGTGTTTTACTAAAAGGCTTACCTGTTCCTAAATGAAATTTACTATTAATAGTGAAAATGAAAATAATAAGAGCTAACACTCCTATAGTACTTATTATGTGCTAGATATTGGCCTAGGTGTGTATATATATATATATATATATATACACTCATTTAATCCCTACAAGAACCTTATGAGACAGGTATACCATTGTTATTCTATTTACCCATAAGAAAACTGAATCAAGCACAGAGAGGTTAAGAGTTATGCCCAAGTACACACAGATCAGAATTTGGACTCAGGCAATCTGGTTTCAAGTAAAATGTTTAATCACTATGTTCTACTGCCTCTCGTCATTTGAGAAACATGCATTAAGTGCCTACTATATGCTCAACTCAGTGCTAAGTTCTGGAGTGAACAAAATAGGCACAGTATCTGATCTCACATGGATGAAAGATTACTGGGAGTTGCAAACATATAAATGGACCACTAAAAGCCTGGTATACTGAGCTCATGTGAAAGCATCTCTTCTGAATCAAGTATATATGATCACCAGATTAAAAAAAACTAATGACTTTTGATACAGAGCCATTAAAAAAGAGAAAGATATCCCTAACAACCAAGTATGATGGTTGAAGTTTAAGAACAATAATCAAGATCCATGAATGAGGAGTTCATGGGCATATGTGAACTTGATCTGGACTTTAATTTCTGGAACATGAGGTTCTGACATCCAGGCTTCAGGCCCTGTGCATACGAGCCATGCAGAGCCAATGATACTGAGTCATCTGTATAATTTTTAGGGAGGCTAACTCTGTCCTATTATAAAATAAATGGGAGCAAGAGAAATTCCTCCCCGTGACCCACAGAAATGGCAAGGTTTGAAGGTTCTGTAGGTTGGAAGTGGACTCATAGGATACCTGAATAAGTTCTTTCCCGGTAATATCTGAGGTTCTTAAACAAGTTCTCTGGTTCAGATAATTCCTACCCTTCTTGAAAGTTCTCCTTGGGAACTGTTGTTGTCTTCACTGCTGGTGAACCTCAGCTGGGACTATCTCAATCTGTTAGTGACTCCACAAAACAAAGGGGCCAGGGTCTCAATTTTCTTGCAGGATACTGTATGCCATAAATTTGCCTATCTTTTCTCTGCAGGCAAGGTCCACTTACTAAAGGCTATTGATAGCAGTCATCTTCGTCAGATTAATCAGTGAAGGCTTTGTAACATTTTATCCTCAAGGTAATGAGTGCCAGCTTACCTCATTTATACAACTAGAAAGAGCCACACAGTGACTTTCCTGAAAAAAAACAACAACAAAAAAAACCCCAAACGATCCAAGGTGACTTGTCTCCACTCTCAGAAGACAGTGACAACAGCTTAGTATATAGTCCCGCTCAATCAGGCTTTCCTCTTTAGGTACAGAGTCCAGCAGGAAAACAGTTTGGACAAAACAAAGTGGAAGATTCTTTTAATCACAGGATATGTATGCTATTATGGGTTGCATTGTATTCCTCCCCAAAATCCATGCATCCAAGTCCTAACCCCCAGAAGCTTAGAATGTGAACTTATTTGGAAATAAGATTTTTTTTAGATGTATTGATAAAATCATTAGTTAAGGTGAGGTTATCCTGCAGTAGATGGGCCCCTCGTCCAATATGACTGATGTTCTTATAAAAGCAGGAAATTTGGGTGCAGGCATGCATACAGGGAGAACACTATGTGTCCATGGCGGTGGCCGTCTACAGGCCAAGGAGACAGGGCTGGAACATAGTGCTCAAAGTCATCAACCCTGCTTGGCACTTAGACCTTGGACTTCTAGCCTCTAGAACAGTGAGACAATAAGTTTCTGCTAATTAAGCCTCTCAGTTTGTGGAACTTTGTTTTAGAAACCCTAGCTAATACCAACTACTACCAACCCCTAGCACAGAGAAGGGTTCTAAAAACTCTGGACACTTGTACTAGATATTCATCCTGGATTTTATGTAATAATTCTGAAACTATTCCATCTATTACATATCATAAGAATACTTGAAGATTCACAGTATTTCATCATTTAACCTAAGTTGTCCTATGTAGCTAGTGGTGTAAAAGTCCTTTGTCATAACATGGGCTCATTTGCTTGGGGAAAGGAAAAGCTCAAATATTCATTTTGGGTCTGAGGTGTTTCCTAGGCTCCTGGGTTGGAGCAGTGAAGGAGCTTTGTGATCTGTCACAACATATAGGCCTCCAATAAGAGAGAAAGAGCTTTTCAAAGTTTTTCAATTAGAGTTGACATACAATATTATATTAGTTTCAGGTGTGCAACATAGTGAATGGACATTAATATAACTTATGAAGTGATCACCCCTAAGAGTCTAGTACCCATCTGACACCATATATAGTTACTACATTATAATTGACTATAGTCCACATGCTGCACTTTATACCCCGTGTCTATTTTGTAACTTCCAATTTACACTTCATAACCCCTTCACCCATCTCCCCAACCCCCTCCAACCTGGCAACCATCAATTTCTTCTCTGTATCTTTATTTGTTTCTGTTTTGTTTGTTCATTTATTTTGTTTTTTAGATTCCACATGTAAGTGAAACCTTATGGTATTTGTCTTTCTCTGTCTGACTTATTTCACTCAGCACAATGCCTTCTAAGTCCATCCATGTTGTGCAAATGGCACGGTTTCTTTTTTTCTTTCTTTTTCTTTTTTTATAGCCAAGGAATATTACATTGTATATAGGTACTACATACCTATATCCATCTGTCTATCAATGCACACTTCCATATCTTGGTTATTGTAAGTGATGCTACAATGAACATGGGGGTGCATATATTTTTTCGAGTTAGTGTTTTTATTTTCTTCAAATAAATACCCAGAAGTGTAAATTTTTGGTCATATGATAGTTCCACTTTTAATTTTTTGAGGACCCTCCATACTGTTTTCCATAGTGGCTGCACCAATTTACAATCTCATCAACGGCGCACAAGTGTTCCCTTTTCTCCACATCCTAGTTCACAATTGCGTATTGATTTAATGACCATCATTCTGATTGGTGTGAGGTGGTATCTCATTGTGGTTTTAATTTGCATTTCCCTGATAGTTGGGGATGTTGAGCATATTTTCATGTGTATATTGGCCATCTGTATGTTCTCTTTGGAGAAATATCTATTCATGTCCTCTGCCTATTTTTTAATTGGATTGCTTGGAGGTTTTTTTGACACGCAAGAAAAAAAAGAAAAAACTAGACAATTTTCTTACGCCATATACAAGCATAAACTGAAAATGGATTAGACTAAAATGTAAGATCTAAAACCATAAAACTCCTAGAAGAAAACACAGGCAGTAACACTTTGACATGACTGTTAGCAATATATTTTTGGATATGTCTCCTCAGGCAAAGGAAACAAACAAAAAACAAATGGGACTACACCAAATTAAAAGTTTTTGCACAGCAAAGGAAACCACCAACAAAACGAAGAGACAACCTACTGAACAGGAGATATTCACCAATGATATATTCGTTAAGATGTTGATTCCCAAAATATATAAGGAAATCATGCAACTTAATACCCCCAAAAAATCCAATTAAAAACCGGAAAGAGTTTCAAAGTTGAGTCTCTGGCCTTCATATGCCCCTTCTGATAATGTAAGTCGCTGCAGTCCTCTTCTGAGCTCTTCTTCTGAGTTAAATCAGAAATGTTATAGCAGGGTTTCTATTTTAATTTCAACTTTTCCCATGTGGATAAAAGTTTGCTGAATTCTACGGGTTTACCCCATTTTCTTTTTAAGCAAGATAAGTGGAATCTATTGTCTTCCAAAATAAATACCGTCAAGGTTCATAAAGATTAAGGTTGTAATAGTAACTTGGAGAAGCTCATTTGCCTGAAAATATGAATACTGAAAACACGAGACAGCATATTTCTGTCTCTATAATTGGACCTGCGTAGTTATTTACTGTAGGAAATGAAACAGCATCCCACAGGAATTAACTTCTTTTGAAAATTATTTCAATTATGTTTTATTTTTAGAAACTGTTGAGTTTTTTGAAAGTCTTTCCTGAATTTTAAATAAAACCATATTTTAAAATGACAAATACCTTCTATTCAAGATGCTTTTATATCCAGAAACTGGAGGTGTTGTTTTAAATATCATCCTCTTTACATAATACTTCACTATTAAATATGTAAAACATTGGGTTGTTTTTTTGTTTGTTTTCAGGAAGATTGCTTTTTTCATTGAGAAAAGACTGTTTCAAGAAGATACATCCTACATAATTCCACATATGTAACATTTATGAGATAGCATAATTATAGAGAACACGTTAGTGGTTGCCAGGGCTTAGAGATGGGGGAGGAGATAGGTCTGACCATAAAGGAGTAATATAAAGGAATTTTACAGAGATGGTATAATGAGTATCTTAATTTTAATGGTGGTTAGGGAGGTGTATATGTGATGATATTGCAAATACACACACACACACACACACACACACACACACACAAATGAATACATGTATAACTGGTGAAATAATTTAGGTCTATGGATTATACCAATATCCTGATTTAGATATTATACTCTAGTTCTGTTAGAAGTTAATTTTGACTGAGGGAAGGATATGAAGGGTTTCCTTGTACATTTCTTTGTACCCACCCTGACTAATTCAACTTAAAATCTTTTATTTAGCATTCACCTTAAATATTATAGCACATAATTAATTTACCTCACTTAGTAATGTTTGCTAAATATACTTTCTGTAATATTTATATCTAGTTCCTAGATCCTTCATTCTTTCCTATGAATCCATTTCTGTCATTATCTTATACTCTATTCAATTTAGAACTCGTAGGCCGTCACTTAAAATATGTTCACCTAAAAATCACCAATTCCTTTGTCACATTCTTCTTCTGTTGTATCTGTTTAACAAAATACAAACTGAGAATTGCTTTGTGGGTCCATATGTTTGGGATTGTTCAGAACTGAAACACGCTAATTGGTGCCTTTAGGAAATCATGGTCTATACTTTCAAATGCTTCCGTGCTGCTTAGCAGTCACTCATGTTTCCCTAATCTGCCTTTACCTCCTGCTTTCTCAGAAGCCATTTCCAAGCACCCTTCGCTCTCCTCAAGCCTTCTCCACCATTTTATTGTGTGGCTTCACTTCAGTATTAGAACACAATATAAAAATCATTGGATGGGAAGTTCCTTAGCTTTATGACATTTATCTCCATACTTATTTACCTTCTATCCTTTCTTGTTTGCAACATCCATGAATTCCAGATTCATTCTCCTTCAGCCTATTCAGGGACATCAGTTCAATCATTTCTCTCTGTCTTACGGATTTTTAACATCTGCTCTTATTCTAGATTCTACTTCTCCTGTTTGTTCAAGTTTATCTAGTCTTTAAAGAAAAAAAAGTAACTTCTTTGGTCCAAATTTCTCCTCCAAACATTGTTTTCTTCTCTCTTTTATATCCAAGCTTCCTTTAAAAAAAAAATGTACTCAATACCTAAAGTTATACTAAATAATATCTCTATTGGGAAATGTGTTTCTCAGAGAATCTATAAATGGAATGACTGAGGTTTGTTGATATTTTGATTCCCAACAGTTTTCTCTGCTAGTTTCTTTGGAAATTTTGATGTTAATTATTGTCTGAGAGACAGTAAAGCTCCCAGTAACTTTTGTCCATTTTGAGGTTCCTTGTAGCCAGGTCCCCCACAAATGCTCTTTGTGGTCTGGTACAGGAACTTCAATCTGGACCTGATTCCATCTTTCCCTTCCTCAAACAGAAACCACCACAGAAAAGACCTAACCCAAAGATTAATACCAGTTCCTCTTTATAAAATATTTATTCTCACCACATTTTATCATATTTTTAAAGCCTTATCTATATATAACATGGCATTGATAACTATTTTTTCTGTTAAAAAAAAAACAAAACCCAAAAACATTTAACAATAGATGAGTGACAGACATTAAGTCAGTACCTACATGAAAAAAGAGAATATGATCCCAAATAAATCTTTTCAATTGTAGGAAGGATCTTTTCTTAGAATTTATAAAATAGCAGCTTTCTAAATTGCCAGAGTGGTAAAAGTAAAGGTGAGGTAGTTCTTCAGTGTTATGTGTTTTTAATGTCTTCTTTCTGTTTGTTACACCTACCCTAAAGGCCAGCTTCTCAGACAGTCAACCGTTTTATAAGAACTGGAAAACTACTCAAAAAGAAAAACACTATCCCACATACAATTGATAAGTCTACCTAGGAGAGCAAAAACATGTCTGTAATCAAAAAGGGATGTTCTCAACCAATTAGTGTTATGAAAAGTGCTTCTGTAGTGTTTCCTTGAAAATTGTGTATTTTCATTGTACGTGGCAGTCCCTTTACATTTTATCTTTGCACACAGCGTTTACTGCTGAGTTAGACTCACCTTCATTATGCATGATTCTGAACTTTCCCCTAGAGTAGCATTTTGGTATGTTGAGAACCTTTGTTGCTTGAAATTATTATAAATACATATTTCCTTCTTATAACCACAGTCCATCTTATTAATTATTCCAGTTTAGGAATGATCCTTGATCAGCTTTAAATTCACAGGCTCTAGCACAGAGCACAGAACTAGGCAGACAGTCTTGCCATAGCCATCAAATTCGATTGAGTCACTCAATAACCTAAACCCCATTCATTTGAGGATCACTATTCCCTGTAGTTATTAGCCTGTTTTAATACCACATACTTCCATCTAAACTACTACTGCCCAGAAAAGGTTTGTGAGGAATCCCTTCATTTACAATTTTAAACTGATTAAATATTTGAGAATTTTCAGAGTGTACCTTGAAATATCTTGGACAGGGTGACCAACTTATCCTGGTCTGCCCAGCTCTGTCCCGATTTTAAAACCAAAAGCCCCACACCCCAGGAACCACTCAGTCCGGGATAAATTGATAAATCTGGTCGCCCAAATCTTGGAACATCCTAATATTTTAAAAAGCGTGTTGAAAATCAATGTTCCATATATTTATTTTATATATACATGTGGAAATGATCAGATTTTGGTAAAATTGGATTGATTGTTTTATCCACTGCAATTAACTACTAACATTTATCATAAAACCATTCAGTAAAACTTGATAAAATGTCATATCGTCCAGAAAACTGGCTTCCTGATGATAGTGGCTTGGTTTTCCCCTACATCAGGATATTTGGAATTGTCTTAGCTTTGGTTAATTGTGCCTCATGTGTGATAGATAGCACTTCCAGTATCAGTGAAGTAATGAAATAATTTGTTGCTTGTGTTTGTGAGTCAGGAAGAAATATGGCATGATCATAGCGGTGTGACTAATTTGCATCTAGTTCCATATTCTTGCTAACCTTCAGTTTTTTCCTAAATAGATTAATGTTCACATTAGCTCCTTTGTGGTGAATAAAATTGCTACAAACAAATGCAATAGTCCTTGTTCATTTACTAAAAAGATGCACACCTTAAACATGGTACTTGTCCAATTCCTAATCTACTTTTCTTTTTAATACCTTGGGCAAGTTGATATATAGGACGGTGTTTCTCAATGTCTGATACTCATATCACCTGCCACAGTATCAACCTGGGACTGGAGGGACCTGGTTGTTATCTTGGGTGCCTATATTTAACAAGATTCCAGGTAATTTCAAAACCCAACAACATTTGTAAACCATCAGCAATGAAAGTGCAATGGTATTTATAAAGGTTCAGTTTGGAGCCCAGATTTCCTAATGGATTAGATCTGTGATTTGGGGGAAATTGCCTAACTTCTCTGCATTTTAATTTCTTCATCTGCAAAATGGAAAAGTATAATAACTATCATAAGGATGGTGGAGCGCAAGTGAAATATGTGAAATGTGAAATGTTTCATAAACCATAAGTTCAAGAGCAATTGTTAGCTGCTGCCCTATTTAGATCCTTCTCTGCAGATTCCATAGAAATGCTAAACAAGATTTCTTTCGTGGTGTTTGCATGCTAGTTACTAAATTGTCTTTGTTAAGTTTTCGTAGCTTCTTAAGTAAAATTGGACCATTAATTCAAATCAGTTTTATGGGTAGTTTGTCTGATTTGATCAGTCAGTTTGTTCAAAGTGGCTGAACTAGTTGTGTGTAAAAATATAGGCAGCTTGGATAAAAATTACTGTTTCATGAAAACAAATTGAGCACAACTAAAATATGAAACCTCTTCAATTCTATGATGCTAATTAAGGCCTTGCCATATGTAATTGGACAGGTATTTTCAGATTTCAGCTGCTCTAACAGAAACCTGTTACAAATGTGAATGACTGCTTACAATTGTTTCTGACTCGGTATGTCCTACGCTCTGCTTTCGGAATACTTTTGATAAGTAGCATGCTGCCCTAAGACCTCAAATAAATAAATAAATAAATAAATAAATAAATAAATAAATAAATAAAATAAAAACCTACTACAATTAGTAGCCCTTCTAAGACTTTCTCTTTAGGAGACTTTCCCTAATCACCCAATTGTATTCTGATAATTCCTTTATTTTTTCTCTTCTAGAATTAAGTCATTGTATTTGCATGGATTTGACAATCAACTTTATGTTCTTTTCTCTGTGTTCTTCTTTCTTTTATTCGTGTACATTGTATATGATATCTAGTTTGAATTAAATCAGAAAATATTTCCTGAATATTCACTAGATGTATAACAATGTTGGATTCCAAACAACAAGTTATGTGCCTTGCCCTCAAAGCATTTATAATCTATTTGGAGAGGTGAAACTGACACCGTAATAAATATACTGCAAAGTAGTGTCAATGTGGTATATCCCAGAGTTCAGAAAATCCTGTTTTGCCTTAAGTCCATCATTAACCTACCATATAACACTGTGAAAGCCTTTGGCCTGTCTGAACTCTTGCAAACAAGGCAGATATGGACGGCTGTTCAACTAGAGCAGTCTGGTTTTTAAATTAGAGTTCTGAGGGTAAAAAGTTCGATGTGCACTACTTAACCCAAGAGGACTAGAATAAAAAGATTTTTATTTGGATCCTGAAGTGGAAGGGAAGAAAAAGAAGGGGGGAGGAAATGAACGTCTATTAAGTATAGTATGAAATTGATTTCCTTGTACACTTTATCCCATTTAATCCTTACAATAATTCTGTGAGTTTGGTACTAGAATGAATTTAAATATAATTTTGTAGGTTATTAAGGGTCAACATGGGTAATTTCATATGGTCTAAGTAAATATTTTTATGCTTATTAAATAGAGAAATTTAGCCTCAGAAATGTTAAACAGTTTATTTAGGTTCAGACAATTATGTCTGAATCTAAAGTCCTTACTGAATAATTTCTTTCTATTTTTCCTGGGTCTAATCCATCAGCCAGGTCCTATAAGTTCTAGTTCTAAGATATCCAGAATCTATTGACTTATCTCAGTCTCCACTGCTGTCATTTTAGTCCAAGTAGCAATAATTTCTCTCAAATAATATAATAGCCACTCTGCTTCTATTTGGCTTCCTGAGTGTCCATTCTCTACAGAGTCTCCAGAGCGACCCTTTAAAGATTCAAAGCAGAAGCAGGTCAGGTCAGGCCCTATTTTAAAAACACAAACAAAATTAAAAACAAACAAACAAAAGCTCTAATGGTTTCCTGCCATGCTTTGAAACAAATTCCTTTACTTTGACCATGTTTCTTTACCATAGATCCTACCTACGACTTAAACAGGTGTGACGTAAGTAGTCAGATTATTTGTAGAATGAATTAAAAGTGAGATATCTATTAAAGAGAATTGGGAAAGTAAAGTAGGAGGGATAAGGTGGGAACCAACTGTGATGATTTTTGGATGGCAAGAATTTTAACTTTATCCTCTTGGCTACTGAAATCCATTGCATGCCTATAGCTAGGTATAGGCAAAAAAGTAGTGTCATAGAAAGATTAGTTTGGAGGCAGAGAATAACAATGGAGAGAGAAGAAGGACAAAGAGCAAGGAAACTAGTTGAAAAGTGACCTCAGTAGACTTCACTGGTTAATGATGGCTTGAGCAAAAGAGGGTTGCTTGGAAAGAACAAGGCAAATATGGATATGTGTTTCTGGGCAACTAATACAGGAAAAAGGGCTGAGGACACTGTAGACTCAGGAAGTTTGTAATTCTGTTTTCCTCTGAGTGACCGGATGGTTCTCCTACTAGCAATGAATCAAGTCAGAAAGGGAAAGATTTTTTCTGGAGATAATATTTTAGTTTTAGATGCTTTGAGTATGTAGTAAAATGTGAAAGTGGAAAAAATACACTGGAGCTATGGAACCAAATCCTTTATCTCTCAAAAATGTCTTGTCTCTTCTCTACCTTCCTCTCCTTCTGTCCTGCTGGTATCCAACTTTGCACTTGCATTATTTTTGTTCTCCTGCTGGGGCTAAGGGAATGACCTGCCCAGTTGTCTTTGAGTCTACACCCCTACCAAGGTACTTCCCTAAATGCAATGGGCTCCTGTCATTTGCTGACTTAACACTTCCAGCTGCCTCTCTTGTGACCTCCTCCCTTCATCCCTACTTCCTAGTGCATCATGTCTACAACAGGGAACTTCTCTCTCTGTCTCTGGCTTAATTCTAGCCTTCTCCACCTTTCACCGCTCTACACGCCATCCCCCTCACATTTCCATGAGAGTTATGCCCCAGCTTCACCTTCCATTCCTGACTCTCTAAGAGACAGAGGACAGTATTTTCCCCTCAACAAGATGAAAAGGGCCATGGCCACTTTTTCTGTATCAACCAGATTCAGAAACTTTCAATTATCCAAATTAAAAAAAAAAAATATTCTAATGGAGCCTCCAGGAAAGAACATACAGGTAAGAGTCAAGAAGTGGTGCTTCAAGGGAATTAGAATATTCTATAACCTCCACGCTTCATCCCTAGTACATGTTCTACTTCTATCCGGAAAGCTGCACAGTGTCTGTATTCTTGTCCCACAGGTCAGAGTGAGATTGGGGAAGACATGAGCTGCCCAAGAGCACTGGCTGTCATCTTTTCTTAACCTTGACTTAGAGTAAAAAATACATTTTGCAACATGACCCAATATTCTTATATTGTATACACATGCACCAACACAATACAAGAGTATATGTTATCTATGCGTATATGTGCATACGTAAATGCATGCTGTTTAAACACATGTGATATATATGCATGTATAAAACTGAAAACAACCTCACAAAATAATATTTATTCTTACTGTTTGTAACGCACACATATTTTCCTTTCTGTTTTATTCCCTACTATTTAAGACATCATTGTTGAGACCCCAAACTCACTAATACATTGAGACCAGCCTAGTGAAGACCATTACATAGAGATTGTAACAAATGGCATGGTTATCTGCACCCTTTGGACAGTGCTAACTGCGAAATCCTGGCTGGCCTTATTTTCAGCATCATCTTTACAAACATATTTTCCATCAGTGTGTGAAATGAAGAGCCAAGACAGAGAAATGAACTTGCCACTTTTAGGTTACTTATACTCAATTTACAAGGATAACATGGTGGGGGAGTGTTTTATTTACAAAGTACTATGTTGCAGACGTCTTGCTTACATTTAAAACTAGCATTTTTGATAGGCCTTTTAATACTCTCACACTAATCTCTATTTTAGACAGTATCCCATTTTCTTATTGCTTTAAAAGCAGTAGGAATCCGATCATTTCATCTCTCATTTCAGAGATGTGGAAGCAGAGGATGCATAAAGATCAAGTGACTTTCCCCAAAAATATAGATTGTTGGTATCAGGGACAGGTCTAGAATCCCAGTCTCCTGTTTCTTGCTGCTTTCTGTTTCTATTGTGTGATAATTGTTTCTCTGTAGGTTCTTAAAACATGTGAGGTAACTGAGTTGGCATTGAGCAGGAAGAGAGCACAATGGGAAATATTTCCTTTCTCATTTACCATGTGTTTTCCTCAAAGAGACTCAAAGTACCAAATGACTGGCAGGGTGTCTTCAATATATTCATTATTTTTATAAATAAGAAAAATTGAGGCAGGTTGACTGCAAAACATTTACATATTAAGTGAAGCTTGTATGTTCTCTGAACTTCCATGGTTGCTTTGTATCTAGGGATGCCTTGTTTTAAGGCTTGAATTCCTGATTTTTCCTACAAGAGTTTCACAATTTGAAGGTGGGACAGAGAAGGAGTGTCTTAGAAAACAGAAATCATTTGGTAAACATTAGTGGCTAATGTTTTCCTCCTTTACTTTCATTTTTTTTAAAGACCCCCCTGCCCTTAGCTCCCCATCCATCACATAGCTCAGTGTAAAATTTGGGAAAGAGTGCAAGAAAACATGACTGACATCATTTTTCTCAGCTGTCTTTTGAGGCCCAGGACCTGCAGACTCACCCTGGTTGCCACCACAACATAGTGTAAGAAACTTGAGGAGTTAGCCACTAGCCAGAGGACACAAGTCTGTATCACCAGTTAACCCAGTAGACAAGACCAACTGGTATGGTGGAAATTCCCAGGCTGCAGGCAGTGCTCTCTGGCTACTCCCCCTCTCTATCAAGCAACTGATCATTGGACGAAAGAATGGATCCATGAGAGGCCTGGAAAATCTCTCCTGGACGCAAGGGGCACAGAGAATGAACAGAACATTTTTTCTGCAGAAACCCTGAATCCAAGGATCTGTAGAGGAAATTCTAAGTTGCCATGATGGAAAAGAGAGTCGTTATTTGAATGCCAGGCCCACAGCATGAAAAAACAAAACAAAACAAAACAAAAAAACCCATCCCTTTAAGGGGACTGACAAGGATGAAGGAAAAGAAAACCTGTTACCATTTAGGTGTTACTTAGGGAAACAAAAATTTTCCAACCTGCCGCCAGTAAAAGTACAAGACAGGGAGAGTGACGGGAGCAAAAGATTAGAGGAAGAGGGAGAGGGAAAAAGGAACAGTTCTCATACATCTTCACTACAATCTGTTTTCTACACCCTCACTTAAGGGTGATGTTATGGAATAAGTTGTATCCTTCCCCAGAATTCCTACATTGGAGTCCTAGCCCCAAATACCACAGATTTGACCGTATTTAGAAACAAAGTCTTTAAAGAAGTAGTTAAGTTAAATTGAGGTTAAAATTATGGTTGACCCTAATACAATATGTCCGATGTCCGTAACAAGAAGAGAATATTTGGACACAGATATGTATAGGGGAAGAACATGTGAAGATACAGTGAAAAGATGGCCATCCACAGGCCAAGGAGAGAGGCTTCGAAGAAACTGACTTGCTGACACCTTGATCTCAGACTTCCAGCTTCCAGAATTGTGAGAAAAATAATTTCTGTTGTTTAACCTACTCAATTTGTGTTTGGCAGCCTGAGCTGACAAATACAAATGGCCTGAAATGACGGAAGGTTAGATTGCAAACTGGTCTAAGCCAATATGGTCAAGCACAATATTTTGGGGAGATATTAGGAACAACTGAGCTGCGTAGAGAAAGACCTCAAGTCTTTCCTATCACATCCTCCCTAAGTAAACCTCAGACCAAATTCTCCCACCATTCAGGACTCATTAGAAAATAGCACAAAATCATTCTGCAAACTGTTCTGTAATCTCTCTTTTAGGTAACTCTATAGTATCGTGCATGGATGAGTCACTCAGAAAAGCAATATTCTACAGACGGTATTCAGTTAGCTTACAGTCAAGATCAGGAAACCAGACTCTTCTGAACACAGGATATTTCTGAATCAAGCTCTATTCTGAGGAGGAAAACTTAAACAATTTTACACTTTGCTCACTTAGGCAAGGGAGCATTTCTACAATTTTTAGCCAAGATTATTTACCTACCTTGAACATTACTATGTTCTCCAATACACTTCCAAAATTCAAGAAAATAATTTTCTTATGGATCTAGATCTAACACCTGTTCCCTGTCAACATTAGCCCTCCATTAAAACGAAACAAAAAGCTATCTGAATATGTGTGAGAGTGGGGGAGGGGCGTTCTTATTCAAAGACTGAAAGCAAAAAGTCTTTTTATAACCACAGACATATTGCAGTAATGCATTTAAAATTTAGAATGTAAAAGCAATTGTAAATGGTAATGGCTTCTCCACTTCCCTGACAGTCACCTACATACTTTAAGACATTGATTTTTCAATGTAATTTTATAGGTCATCAATATCAAGGCATTATACCAAGCCTAAGTGTATTTTTTCTGATAGATTTAATGCCAATTGTATAATTGCTAATGTAAAATGTATAAATCATCACTTTTGGCATCTTACCCTTTTTCCCTTTGGCATATTTGCAGAAGGAATGTCTAGAGAGAATAAATCCATGATTCACTTGGAATTTGACTCTTCTTTAGATCAATACTCCCAGCGGAGGCAGTTAACTTTGTCTGCCATCATATGCATAGGACAGCTCCACACATTATGTGGATTTTGTTTTTTAAACTCCTTTATTTCCTAGCATTAAATTTGTGGAACTGATTTTTTGGCAAATGGTGAAGTGAGCTTTGTCATGTAATGGTGGAAAAACAAGGTGGTTGTGTTCTGCCATGGCTCTTTGCCTGATTATACAAGTTTCTAACACAGCAGGCAGGAAAGTAGGTGGTGCATACACCCTGCTGTCACCCAGTACTCATTCTTCAAAAGAGAAATGTCCTTTAAGAAATGTTTGCATGATTGGATGATTATAAATATAGATATTTGAACTGAACTTTATTAAGAAGCTAATCAGATCTAACCAGGTCATTTTCTGCCTCAGTTTCCTATCCACCAATGTGTATGATAACATCTTTATTTACTTCAACATATTCAGAGGTTTTCTTGCATGTTATTTCAACATATTCAGAGGCTGGAGACTTTAGATTTAACAAATGTCTCACAGCTAGTTTGTCTGTAGTCAAGGTGTGTCAGAGTAATTTTGGAAGGCCAAGTTTCTTAGGAACTTTTTATATAAAATTAACCAAGTATCATTAGTCTTCTATATACATTTGAAATTGCCAGGAAACAAATATTTATATAGAGATAAGTAAAACTAGAAATTATTAGTGAGTGAGTCAAAATACAAATTGAGCCAAATTACTTCATACATGGCATGTCTGTCAAAACTTTTCACTATGTAACCTGTTATTTTGTCTGTTGAGACCCAATTCCAGAAAAGCCACCCACACTTTGAATTCCTCTTTTCATCTTCTCCCTCTTTCCTTAAGCAGAGCTGACAATTCACTTTTTGGGATTTCTATGGTATCTTCTCATTCCTCAGTTATACTTTATGCAATGTATACTGATGAATAGAGAGAAAGAATTAAATATGCACCATTATTTTGTGAATTCCTTGAAAGCTGTAATTGCATTCTAAAAATTCTTATTTGACCAAGAATTAACCAAGAATCTTGGCCTGTGGTGAAATCTCCATAAGGAGATGGAAGTAATGTAGCACATAGAAAATTAAATAGTCATACCAGAGTAATCAAAATACTGTATGGTTCAAAGGACAATGAATAATACCAAAAAAAAATTCTATATTTTTCAAAGGGTTGGCCTAGAAAGATCAGAGAAGGCTTTGTGAAGAAACTGGAGACTAAAGAATGACTTTGAATTAGAGTAGCTAGAGAAGAAGGGAAATTGTTCCAATTTGGAATTGTTTAAATTTTCACAGCAACAAATTATTTAAACCAAATAAAAATATTCTTCTTAGGATGTTAAATTGGAAATTACAGAGTACTACTTAACTTTTGAAATGATCTATCTTCATCACTGGGATATTTTGGAACATTCAAAAACCAGGAATTTGAACAAGCGGGTTTTGAAAATGGAAGCCTACATTCACTGATTTTCGCATATAGATTGAGAACTTTTTTTGGTTCAGGTTTTTCTTTGCAGAATGGGACAAGAACTACACACTCTTTTTCTGTTATTGAGTTGCTATAATAGCTCATTTATGTAGGGCCATTGTTGCAGGGGAGGGTTTGAGGCACTTACAATGTAGTCCACGCACTATATATAGAAAGAGAACAATGTGAGTTGTGCTAGAGTTGTGCAATCCATCAGCTCTGGGTCCACACACCTGGTGCCAAGAAATTTGATAGATCACCAATTGCCTTTGCAAATCTTCCCTTTTTTCCTTAAGAGCAGACATATGCGGATACATGAGAGGCACCGATCAATGAGATAATTATGTAAACTAATGTTGAAAGTCAAGGAGGAAAACCATAATTTGGAAAATGAATAGAATATGGATCACTATAAAAACTTTCATGCTTCAGCGCAATGCTAGATCCACTAAAGTAATCAGGAATAAGTGGTTCCTTGAAAGCTTTCATTAATGCTTGGATCCAGACGTCAAGAAATGATTCATTTACCTAATTACACGTTG
Source organism: Rhinolophus ferrumequinum (assembly GCF_004115265.2). Classification (NCBI taxonomy): domain Eukaryota; kingdom Metazoa; phylum Chordata; class Mammalia; order Chiroptera; family Rhinolophidae; genus Rhinolophus; species Rhinolophus ferrumequinum. Next base: position 42,380,618 of record NC_046301.1, read on the forward strand.
GTGTTGGTATTGATATTGACATCGATGTTGTTCTAGGGCAGAAGCTGTTTGTCTTGGGGGCCACAGTGCTGAAAATGTAAAAGAGTCACGAGTCCT